>NC_028638.1:7578965-7735475 GCF_001406875.1 Solanum pennellii | reverse complement strand
CGAGGAAAATAGTCTAGACTTAACTTCAACCTGTTATTACTATTGTTCGGTTGATGACTTCCTTAGAAAGTAAAAACATAAAAAGGGGGGTTTATATTTCTAAATGAGCAAAAATAACTAACGAAATTGAAAGAGACACTTAAAAGTTTTGAAAGTTGGATTTTAATCAATTAAAAGTAACTAGGGTTTACGTGTTCCCCACAGGTTCATAACTTGATAATTCTAACTATAACAATTCTTTCCAAGTATCTTGCATGCAAAGTGATAAGTTATGTATTCCTAAATCCTTGGTCCGGCATCTAGAAAATCTCACTCCGCACCTTGGTCCGCCTACGTGTGTTGCTTTCCTAACCCTTATCTTTACCTCATATTAAGCATCGTATTCGATATTTGACTAAGTTATTACCTCGTACCAATCAATACTAGCCTATTATATAGTATACACTAAATCTATGTTAATAATTCTTTCCCTATTATCTACCTCCTTGGTCCGGCAAGTAGCATTAAGGCGAGTTCTAACGTTGTTCATCCGTTAAAAAGACTTCTAAGGGAAAGAATTATTAATACATGCAAGACACCATTCTAGAATTGTTATTTTAGCTAGGGTTTATCTCATTATTTGCCTATAGTTCCCACAACCCTATTTATGGAGTTTAGTTACTCATAGCCATAAACACAATATTCAAATATATTAAATAAGAATTCATGTACTTACTTCAATGAGAAAGAATAAAATCCAAAAGGTTGCTTGATTAATCACCAAAACTCACTTGCACGAATTCTCAAAGTAATCAATAATCTCACGAAAAGTCTAATGATTATCAAGAATCTCACAATGCAATGTTTACCAATACGGAGTTTTAACAATCTAAGAATCTAACTATCAGGTGTCTAACCTAAAAAACGAGTTTTTTCGAACTATTTATAAAAAAACAAAAACCTAATTAAACAAGAATTCTAATTGCTGGAAATCTGCCAAAACGCGGCTGGGTCGACGGACCACGCGACGGACCGTCGTGGTCACAACGGACCGTCGTGGACTCCGTCGTCCCATGAGGACCGTCACAAGCTTTGTAATACCACAGTTGGTCAGACTTCCCCATCTTCCTTCAGCAGCTGCACTACGCTGCCACCTACGGACCGTCACAGGCACGACGGACCGTCATAAGCTCCGTAGGTGGTCTCTTGTGTATTTTTTTGCTCAAAATCTGCGCATTCAGCTTTGGACAGAATTTCCTGCAAAACAAAGAGAAACTTATATCAACATTAGCACAAAAAGGCTTTCGGACACACTAAACTTAAGGAAAAAGTATTAATTATACCGTGAAAGCACGGTATATCAATGGGTTGGTTGCATGATTGGTTTGCCTTCATTGATTGTAGAACTAGAATTGTCAAGTTCAATTTTCCAAATGAACCTGTTTTAGAGTGGAAGGGGGAAAATACTATTCCCTATAGGTCATATTATTTCTTGTCTTAAGGATTGTAAAATGATATCAAAGCGGTGTCTATATCACATTGTGAGAGTCAAAGATTTAAAGTTCGAAAATCCTCCCAATGTCCGGAGGTATTTCTAAATGATCTTCCTGGAACACCACACGAACGGGAAATTGCTTTTGGTATTACTTTGTACCGGATACCAATCCCATTTCACTTCCTCCTTATTGGATGGCTACGCCCGAATTGAAAGAGTTTAAAGTTCAACCCAAATATTTACTAGACAAAGCTTTCATTAGAAATATTATTTCTTTATGGGGAGATCCGGTTTTGTTTGTGAAGATAAGGATGGGTACCTTAAAATGTGCAATGATTATCGCCAACTCAATAAATCCACTATTAAGAACAAGATTCCTCTCCCTCGGATTGATGACTTATTTGATCAACTACAAAAGGCAATCTATGTTTCTAAGATTGACTTGAGATCGGGGTATCACAAACTTAGGGCGAGAGGTGAGAATATACTAAAAATGGCATTTCGGACAAGATATGGTCAATATAACTTCTTAGTAATGTCCTTTTGTCTAACAAATGCCCTGACGACATTCATAGATCTCATAAATATGGTTTTTTCAATGTTACCTAGATTCGTTTGTCATTGTTTTAATTGACGACATCTTGGTATACTCGAAAAATGAGGGTGAACAGATGAACTATTTGAAAGTGGTATTACAAGTCCTTATAGAGAACCAACTATTTGCCAAGTATAGCAAATGTGAGTTTTGGTTGAGGTCGGTGGAGTTTTTTGTTCATATCATCTCTAGTATGGGAGTCGAGGCTGATCCAAGGAAAACCGAGGTGGTTAAAAATTGGCCTAGGCCATTGACTTTGACCGACATTAGGAGTTTCTTGGGTCTAGCGTGTTATTATAGGAAGGTTTTTGATGGTTTTGCGTCCATTGCATCTCCCTTGACTACTTTGACCGAAAAGAATATGAAATTTGAGTGGTCGGAGGCATGTGAGAGATGTTTCCAAATCTTTAAAGATAGGCTTACTTCTGCTCCGGTGTTGACTTTACCAGAGGGTACCAAGGGATTCGTTGTGTATTTTGATGCATCCCGAGTGGGCTTGGGTGTGTGCTTATGTAACACGGGAAAGTAATAGCATATGCCTCTAGACAACTTAAAGTTGCATGAAAAGAATTATCCAACTTATGATCTTGAGTTAGAGGCTGTGGTATTTGCCTTGAAAATATGGAAGCACTACTTGTAAGGTGTCCATGTTGATGTGTATACCGACCACAAGAGTATTCAATATGCGTTTACTCAAACAGAGTTCTTTGAGAATGAAGGTGGTTGTAATTGTTGAAAAGATTACAACATGAGTGTTCTCTACCATCTCGACAAGGCCAATGTGGTTGCATATGCTCTAAGTCGTATGACCATGGGTAGTGTGTCTCATGTAGAGGAAGCCAAGAAAGACCTAGTGAAAGATTTTCATAGGTTGACTCGTTTTTGTGTTTGATTGGAGGATTCTCCAAATGGAGGTTTTATGGTCCATCATAACTCGGAATCATCTTTGTTGTTTGAGGTGAGGTAAAACAATACCTTGATCAACCATTAATGGAGTTGAAAGAGTCGGCTATTCTGGTAAGCTTAATGAGTCATTCTCCTTGAGGGTATGGTGTCTTGAGTTATCAAGAAAGGTTGTGTGTTCCCAATGAAGATGGCTTGAGGAACCGGATTCTTGATGAAGCTCATGGATACCATTACTCCATTCATCCGGGTTCGACAAAAATGTACCATAACCTTAGCGAGGTGTTTTGGTGGGAACGCATGAAGAAGGACATAGCAGAATTTTTTGCAAAGTGTCCAAATTGCCAACAAGTTAAAGTCGAAAACCAAAAGTAGGGTGTTTTACTTCAAGAAATAAAAGTTCTAACTTAGAAGTGGGAAGACATTAATATGGATTCTTTTGTAGGTTTTCCTTGAACACAAAAGCAATATGAATCCATATGGGTGGTTGTGGATAGGTTGACCAAATGCGCTCATTTTATTCCCTTCAAGTCTACTTACTTGGCGGAGGATTATGCAAGGATCTTTAAAGATGAGATTGTGTATCACCATGGTATTCCGTTGTCCATCATATCGGATAGGGGTGCACAATTCACTTCTAGGTTTTGGAGGTCATTCCAAAAAGGATTGTGTACCAAGGTGAAGTTAAGCACCATTTTTCATGCTCAAACGGATGGTCAAGCGGAGAATACTATTCAAACCTTTGAGGATATGCTTAGAGATTGTATCATTAAGTTAAAGGGAAATTGGGATAAGCACTTGCGTCTGGTTGAGTTTTCTTACAATAATAGTTACCATTCATCTATATCTATGGTTTTCTTATGAATCATTGTATGGTAGGAGATGAAGATCTCCAATTGGATGGTTTGAAGTGGACGAGTATTCACTTATTGGCTTCAATTTTAATTATAAGACTTTGGAGAAGATGCATATTATATGGAATTGCTTGAAAGCAGCCTATGGCTGGGAAAAGTCTTATGTCGACCATAGGAGAAGAGAATTAGAGTTTGAAGAAGGGGAAAAATTGTATCTAAAATTTTTGCCTATGAAAGGGGTGGTGAGGTTTGGAAAGTTGAGTCCTCGTTATGTGGGTCCCTATGAATTTTGCAAAATATAAGTAAGGTTTCTTGTGAATTTAGGTAACCTAGTGAAATGTCTTCGATTAATCCGGTGTTCCATGTTTACATGCTTAAAAAGTGTATCAGTGCTCCCGAATCCATTATTCCTATTGATGGTGTAGGTGTTCAAGAGAACCTCTCCTATGAGGAGGTTCTGGTTCAAATCCTTGATAAACAAGTAAAGAAGTTAAGGAATAAATAGGTGGCTTCCATAAAGGTGTTATGGAAGAATCACCTAGTGGAGGGTGCAACATGAGAGGCCGAGGCCGACATTGAGTCTCGTTACCCTTATCTATCTTATAATTAAGGTTAGTTATTCCTACTTGTAGTGAAAATAATGAGTTTATTTGCAATTGCCTTGATTTTTGGTGAAGTTTTGCAAAAAAGTGCATGTTATAGTGAATAAAAGTGAATTTTATGCCTAAATATGAAATTTTTTTGCTTTTTACATGTTTTGTGTTTATGTTGTGCATTTTGGTATATTATGCCTTCATGAATTGTATTTAGCTTGTTGAGATGTGTTGAAGAAAGCCTTTCTATAATGAATAATCATGAAATGAATGTTGACCTCTTATGAGTTAAAAATGATGTTTTGAGTTGCATTGTGTAAAAGGTCATGTGGGTATGTTGATTCTGATTGTGACTCATATTTTGATATGTTGTTGTTGGTTGGGATGCTAGTCTTGAGTCCGTTCCTTCCTTTAAAGAATTTTAGTGTCATTTTAGGATGAATGTTCCTAAGGGGGGGGGGGGGATAATGTGATACTCTTAAACTCTAAAGCCTAATCTAGAACCTAACATGACATCTAAGAGTTGTAGCACTATTTTCAAGTTAATTATAATATATATAAGTCATGTAGAAAGTTTGGGAACAAAACGTCAAGGAAAGTTCATGACGTCCGAAAACTAGTTCGGGAGGTGCTAGTGTGATTTAGTCTATTTCACTAAGTTTTAAGAGTCAGAAAATGATGAATTTGGTTGCAAGGTTTCTAACACATTTTGGAGTTAGTTTATAGTCGAAACGTCCTGGTACGACTCCCCAAGGACCAACCAAGGGCCCTAGAGGAGGTTCCTTGCAATTTTGCAAAAAGCTGCCAAGAGGTAGTCTTCACCAACGGATTGTAGGCGACGAGCCGTTGGTGAATCGACGGGGCGTCGATTCCTCCGTCGATGAAGACTTTTCCAAATTTGTAATGGGGTCGTTTTGTCAAATATTTTACCAATACTACGGACGTGCAGCACAGAGGCCACACTGCCCGTTAACTGACCTACGACCCATCTGTAAGGGTCTCATCGGTCAAGTCTGTGTTTGGCTGTAAAATTTTAATTAACTCAATTAAATTAATTCAGGGGTAAGTTAAGTAGTTATTGGGTAATGGAAGACTAATTAAGTTAGTTAATGACTCCTATAAACACCCGAAACCTATTTAGACTAAACAAAACTCTTATAATTCCCAATACCCAAATTCCTTCTCCTTCTGTCTCCTTTATCCCTCCCAAAGAAACCCCATTCAACAATTATCAAATAAGGTTTCTAGGTCAGAAAAAGATCAAGTTTCTCCATCAAACTTTATCAGTTGGTAAGGTATGTGATTCCTTTAGCTTTTGGGATCTCTTTCCCCAAAGGGTTCCTTCAAATTGATTTCAAAAGTATGAAATTCAAGTGGGTTTACTTCCAATACGAGATTGATCTTGTGAATTGATTTGTTTATGATTCATTTTTGTTATTATGAGTATATTAACATGTATTATTATTGAATTATACTATTTCTTGATGCATTGACCTAGTTTATGGAAAGATGACCTTTTCCCCTTAACCCTAGGTTGTGATCTTGAATTGAATTATATAGTACTGATACAATTGGCTTGGTTAGTATGTGTTATCCTATGTTGTTATTATGTTAATTTAAGAGGATATTGTGATATATTGTAATCCAATGATGCTAATTCTTGAATAATTGACCTAGGTTGTGACGTAGGTTATGAACTTGACCTAAGTGTCTAATTCTAGGCTATGAACTAGTGAAGAATTGTTCTGTAGTGATTCAATTGACTTAATTATTATGTTGAGTACTATTGAGTGATGGTATTGAATCCATTGTTGGGTTATGTTGAATGGTTGATGGCAAGACCTTGATGATGTCTTATGAAGGATGTTGGGGTAAGTCTTGTGATCTCAATTGTTTACTTCGATTATGATTACTTGTGATTATGTGATAATGTTGTATTAATGTATAGCATATGTTAAGATTCATAGGGTTGGAATGATGTTGAATTGAAATATCTTTAACTATTGTTTGGGAGTTTTTGGCTAAGATAAAAATATTACAAGGATGGTGATAACTTACTAATGTGTCTTATTATGATGTGATATGTTAATGTTCTACCTTACATGTATGAATTGTAAAGAAAGGACAATGCTCATGCAATTCTTATTGAGCTATGATGATGATGATTAAATAAGGGATAGATCTTATGACCTACATTAAGCTATGATGATTAATAAACACATTAAAGACATTTCTAAAGGGACTCTAGGTTAGCACCGAGTGAACTAGAGTGAGGAGTGTCCCTTCCCACATAGGGAAGGTAGGATCACTAATGTAATCATGAGATTTGATACTATAATGCATGTACCATAAAGAGGGTCCGAACTACATCTCTTATATCTTTGACTATGTTGCCCCCACAGGGATACTAGCTAGTGGATCCACACAGACGCTATGTTCATGTGTTTTTACTTCCTTGGCAAGTAGTCCGCCTTGTTTCAGTGTAGGTTTCCATGACACCGGATTCCACATTAGCTCATGTGGTCTGTGTCGTTTATTTCAACATGTTCCCAAAAGGGAAAAATGAAAAATAGAATGAACTCTAACTAGGATGACCTAAGGGGCTTAGCTTAGTGTAGCTAGGGGTATGGGACTCTACCTATACATTGCACTAGTTAACCTTGAGGGAAGTCTTAGGAGCATGTTCTTATATTTGTATATTCTTATAAATGTAAATTATATGTATATGATGATCTTACATGATGATGATACTATATGATGTTTGTTTCATTTATGAACATGTGTTTGGTCTCTATTTAAAGTGAAGTTGGACATTGTTTATGGTTCTTTTTAGGTTTACTTGATTTAGTAAGGTTATTGGGATTTGCTTAGCCATTGCACTAGTGGACTTAATGAGGATTCTTGGATAATGGTGCTTTAGTTATGAAGTTATGAGCTCTTTTACATGCTTGTTGATGTTATAACTTTATGATAGAGTTGTCTTGACTATGTGCTTAATTATGTTGATATGCATGTTGACTTGACTAGACTTAGTATTGTTGGTCTTGTGATGTACATTGTCTTGATTTAATTAATATGTATGATTGACTTGTATAGGCTCTTGAATGTGCATATGGCTTTTCACAGTAAATTGCGTACTTTAAATGAAATGTCCCTTTTTCGCATGATTTTATGTTTTGTGTGCACATGTTGTGTGTGCATATGGTCTCGTACTTAGTACAAGTGATATGATAACACCATTTGTTCCCTTTCCCCAACATTTTAGTTTCTGGTCGTTAAAGGGTTTTAGACGACATTGAAGGAAGGCTTGGAATTCTCATTCTCCAAGTTAGGTAGGTCCACCACTTCGAGGAAATATGTCATTTTTTAGCTTTGGATATAGATTAGTCTTAAATACAATATGTTTACTTCTTTCATTTGATTACTAAAGATTGTATAGCCTATATGTGGCTCTTAATTGAATTAATGTATGGCCTATGCCCAATTGTTATACTCTTGATTAGATGGTTATGAGATGAGACATCCGGTATTAAGATTATTCAATATATATATATATACATATATATATATATATATATGTATATATATATATATATATGTATATATATATATATATGTATATATATATATATGTATGTATATGTGTGTGGGGGGGGGAGGAAATAAAATTAGAAGACTATGTAATCTTCTTATACGAAGGGTCTATGTATACTCAATATGAATAAATGTTATGCAAATACGAGAGGTATATGTAAAACTCATGATAGATAGAATAAAATTTTATATTTTCTGCATTTTTAAAATATAAAAGTAATTATGTAAGCTAAGAGGCTAGTCTTAGTCGTAGATGAGGACGACGACGCCGTTTACGTCTAGGGGGTGCTCCCCGGATGTGATATCAGTAAAAGACACACGCCTTCTCAAAAAAAAAATTCGAGTTGGTCACAGCACAAATAGGTTTCTATCAGAATCTTACATTAGAATAGCTACAAAATTTCTAGCATATTGTTGAATCTTACATCGGAATGACACTATATATGGAACCTAGTATCCTCCAAAATCTTATATAAGCGAATCGAATTCCACCCTGGAATCTTAAATCCAAATTTCCATAAGAAAACCGTCCTGATTATTACATTGAAATAACCACGAAATAGGTATAGCATACTCTGAAATCTTACATCAAAGTAGCTACAAAACTATTTTAATCCCAAAATCAAACATTAGATGACTACGGAGAGACCTATCATCTCTCCAAATCTCATATTGGACCTACTAATAGAATCTTTGCGTATTCTGGAATCTTAAATAAAAACAATAATGCCGATATAATGCCTGTCTTAGAATCTCACCTCGAGTCAACTGTGAAACTAAGAGCGGTCCTCAACAAGGCTAGGTAATAATCTCACCATGTCTGGCCAATCACACATACTAATAGGGCTACCTGAAGGACACAACCTATCTTGGAAGGTCATATATACCCAACTCATTTCCAAAATTATGTGCCACATGCCACTGAAGTCAACAATAAGGAATGCACTAGCCAAACCTAGAGTAGAACTCGAGAATATCAATAGTTAGGCAAACCTATTATATTTACAACTCATGAGAACAATCATAATATTTACCTGAAATGATAAAAATAAGAATAAATCAATTCAGTAAAGATTATACTAAGTAATCAATGTTAAAAACCAGTCCAACATATAGCAACTAACAAGAAAGGTCTAACAATATTAAATTTTCACCTATCTCTAAACAGAACATGATCATGAGCACTCTAAATCTCTTACCTCTAGATTTTCCCTTCTGATCATCCACAAAATAATGTTACACTACCAAAATAGTGATCCCGACATCAATATGTTCATTTTGACACCAAAACCACAACAATCAAACCTCACAAAAAATCTGGTCTGAACAATATTATGGAAACCACATAAGGAATGAAAAAATTAACTCCATTTATATGTCGATTTAGCTCAAGAAACTTTTGATCCAAAAATGGACACAATCCGACCAAGTGGAAGCTAAATATATTTTAACAAAAAATAAGATCAACAAGAGACGATACATGCCTAAAATAATGAATTACACCATATATTACGAATTAGATTTAAGAATAATGACCCTTCTAAAGTATCTAGAAACAACACCCAACAATTCCATATATTATTCCCCCTTCATTTGAGATTTCAATAAGTTTGTTTGGAGGAACTATGTAGGGAAATGCATGCTAAAATTGCAGAAACAAAATATAGTTATCACTCATTTACTCGTCATAATTACAGGTCAGTAAGATCATTGTCGTGATGGACAATCTTTGTTTGGGTCAATCGACCCTTCATCATGGTCTCGAGAGTCAATTCTCTAAAATGTGAAGACCATGAAACTGATCTTCATTAATGCGACGCCAAGCCAGCGAATCAAGATCCAAGCACGTAGACATAAGGAAACAAGCTTGATGCATCAATAAATACTATTCCAGCTCAACCTCAACTTGAGACAAATTCCCCGCAGATGATCGAGATTCATTCACAACCCCGTGTACATGAAAGAACTGTGCTACTCTAACTCTTTCTACTTAGTTTCAATATAGTATTTTAGGATTAAAAGCAGTGTCTCAATTCTTAGTTTATCATGTGAGGTTCTAGACAAAGTCATTGACTTACGGAGTGTTACATTATCCCTTCCTTTGGAACATTCGTCCGCGAATGACACTAAATCTCTTTTTTGGAGGAGGATGACTCAAGACTAGTAGTCCAACCTACAACATAACATATAATCACCATGAATCACAACCTGTAGGAGTAATTCACAACTCCATCAAACACATAAACATGACATTTACACATGGAAACTCAAATCACAATTTAACACATATAAAAGCTCAACCATAGAACATGAGGAACTACCTTCTCAATATACACATTAGGTCAACATACACATCAAGAGTCACTTATATCAAACCTCTTTCGAAACACATTAACATGCTCAATAACATTTCATGATGGCAAGAATACATATAAACACACTTAAGTGCAAATTAAGCAAAAGATCATTTTTACATGAAAACTCACTTTAGCATGAACCTTTGACCATAAATATGCACATTTTTGTAAAGCAATCCAAATTCAAATTTTTCATTATTTTTAAGAGGATTATTACTAACCTTAACTTTTATATAGAAATTTGAGGAAAATGATGAGGATAATAGGACTTCATGTCGGCCTAGGCCTCCCATGTTTATCCCTCAACTAGGTGGTTTCTCCATAGGACTTTTACGGAGGCCACCTCTTTGTCCCTCAACTTCTTTACTTGGCGATCTAGGATTTCCATGGTAACCTTTTCATAAGAGAGGTTCTCATCCACACCTAACCCTTCAATAGGAATAATGGACATGGGTTCGCCAATACACTTCTTAAGCTTAGAGACATGAAATATAGAATGAAGCAAAGCTAGTTCACTAGGTAATTTCAACTCATATGCAACCCTTCCGACCCATTCCAATACCTCATATGGACCAACATACCAGGAACATAGCTTCCCCTTTTGACCGAATCTCATTACCCCTTTCATAGGTAAAATCTTCAACTAAAACATATCAACTATTTCAAACCTATTTTGAATTCAAGGCCTCTTCTTGTAGTGTCGGCATAGAATTTTTTCTCACCTAAAAATTGAGGCAATTGAGAGTGTTTGTCTTTTCTTTTTTATGAGAGACAAGTTGAAAAGGCAAGAATGTTCAAAAACTTTTATATTTTCTTTGTTCTACAATAAATAGAATAGATAAGAGCCAGGTGAGAAGAGGCAAGAATGTTGTACACAATAAAGCGGTGGCTACTTGAACACATGGAGTGACATGTGATATATCGTGTGTTTACGGTATTTTTGATGCATTTACTTAGAGTTTGTGTGTTTCTTAAACTATATTTTTACTAGAAATAATTTTTTATGTACTCTTACGGAAAATTTGTTAGGAAGCGGTAGAAAAAAATGGGACTACACTTTGCAACAGCAACAAACAACAGAGCCAACCACAAATCGTAAGTCTAGTGATGATCCATAGGTGGCACATCATAGGTGGAAGATCAGAGAAATTTGACCAAGTGTGGAACTACTAAGATAATGATGAGTGATGAACACTCCTACACATCCACCATTTCTTATCAGAAAAATAAAGTTTTAGTGCCTGAATTATTTTCTAAGTGTTGGTCCACGGAGGTACACCACAGACCATAGGTCAAAACGTAGTCCTAGGTCCTATCGTCAGTCCAAACCACGTCCAATACTATTTTTCTTATTTAGTTTCCTAGTTGATTTAGGATATCCTAAAATTTAGTAAAATAGGCTAAGGCACTCTAGTATATCATTGAACTAGTTCTGAACGTCATGGACGTTCCTTGACGTTTTGATTTCTAAACTTCCTAAATGACTTATATACACTAAAATAGACCTTAAGACAGTGTCTAAGCCTTTTAAAACTTATGTGAGGCTCTAGACCACATCTTAGACTTTCGAAGTGTTACATATTGCTCAGGTGTCATGGTATGCGGTGTTGTGAATTTTCTGGTGAGTGGTTTATTTCCACCGGAGGCATTAACACACTAGAAACAGAGATTGAAATATGATGCACACTAATATATGTGGAAGGATCTCTATATTTTCAAAAAATATCCGGATCAGATGATATAAGGTGTATAGCTGAGCAGGATGCAACACAAGTACTCGAGCGATACCATGCATCACCATATGGTGGACATCATGGCAGAGAAACAAAAGGCACATAAACTACTACAATATGGTTTCTTTTGGCCTACTTATATAAAGATGATGCGTTGTTTGTCAAAGGTTGTGATTAGTGTCAAAGGATGGGCATTATTTCGAAGAATCATGAGATGCCATTAAACCATATTTTAGAGATGGAGGTCTTTGGTGTGCGGGGGATAGTCTTCATGGGGCCTTTCCCATCTTCTAGAGGTAATAATACATTCTTGTCGTGGTGGAGTATGTGTCCAAGTTGATGGAGGATCTTGCATTACGTATAAATGATGCCAAAGTAGTTGTCAAGTTTATTTGGAAGCACATCTTCACCAGGTTTGGAGCGCCAAGGGCAATAATCAATGATGGAGGTAGGCATTTCATTTATAACTCCATTCATAGTTTTTTAGCAATGCATAAGGGGAGACATAAAGTGGTGACAACATATCTCCCCAAACTAGCGGGTAGGTTGAGGTATCAAACAAGGAGGTCAAGCAGATCCTTCAGAACACTGTGAATGGCCAAAAATTTTTGGGCTTACAAGCTAGATGATGCCTTATGGGCAATCACACTACTTACAAGACACTAATATGGACTTCTCCTTATGGAATGGTGTGTGGAAAATATTTTCAACTTGCTGGTTAAGTTGGAAAACAAGGCGTATTGGTCAATAAAGAAGTTTAATCTAGATCTTGAGTTAGCCGGCAGGAAAAGGATCACTCAGCTGCACGAGCTAAAGGAATTTAGGCTTCATGACTATAAAAATGGGGATTTATAAAAGGAGAATACCAATAGGTGGGCATGACAAGTAAACTAGTTCCGCTTTTCAATTCTAGATTGAAGTTGTTCCCACCAAAAATTCAGTCTAAATGGAGTGGTCCATTTGAAGTAGTGAGAATGTCTAACATGGTGCGGTAGAATTGCGAAACAAGGATAAGAGTTCTACTTCCATTTTAAATGGGAAATGTGTTAAGCATTATTTTGGAAAAGGTCTGGATTATGAGCCCGATGCACTCACATTGGATAGTAAGTAAGTCACGAAAGGGGTTATGCTGCAACGTCAAATCAGACGCTACATGAGAGGCAACCCGTGAACAATTTTAATAAGTTGTATTTATATCTTTTTGATTATTTATTATTAGTTCTTGGTAATTATTAAAATAAAATATAAACAGTAAAATAAAAAAAATGAGTTATGCCATGATCGAAACTAAGGAGTTGGATGGGAGACAATCCATCATGGTTCGATTGATCATTGTTTAGTGCGTTGGTGAAAGAAATTATGTTCAACGGAAATTCGTGTTGGCTACACGTCTCAGTGGAAAGTCCAAATCTTTCCTCGTCAAAGCAATTTGAGGCAAAGTACATCATGTCGAGCTTACGTCGCGCGAGCAAGTCCAGATTTTGCCGTGCTAAAACATTTTGAGATAGAGGACCTCGTGTGGAGCCCGTGTTACGAGTGGGAGTTTAAACCAATGTGACGGTAAATTATTTTACGTCATGAGAAAATCTCTACTAAGTGTTAGTTCTGCATCGCAAAGTTGAGTCCAAATCTTGGCTTATCTAGAATTAAATTTCCAGTTAGCCTCGTGATGGCGCCGCATCACGCGCCAAGATAAATTTTCCAATGTTTCATTAAATTAAATGGCTTATATCCATTTTTTAAAGGGCATAAACCGACCCATCCCCTAAATTACACTTCTGAAAACCCTAATATCTCCTTATTCTCTGAAGTTACTGGTAATTTTTCTCCCATTCCTCTTCTCCCCCACTTGAATTGTTGCTCTCATTTCGTGTTGTACATAGTGGAAGTTGCTTCCATTCGTTTCTTTTTTAAGTACGCGTTGCTCAGGTATGTTCCCTCATCTTGCTTTCTGATTTAAGGGTCGATGAAGCGGAAACCCTTTAGGGTTGTGAGGTGGTTGATGACAGGGCCCATATGCTAAAATTACACGGTTCATATTGTTTTTATGCATTATATTTGGTGTTATTTGAATTATTGAGTAGAACACTCTAATTTTGTGTTGTAGATGAACTTAAACTTATTTTTAGAGCACAAGTTTGAGTTGCAATGGTTTCAATGTGTTACCATGAATTACTTTGTGTTGCTGTGGAGGAGTAGTGTGATGTTACGCCGACTATGTGGTCTATATATGCTGTTGTCTTTCAAATTCTTCAGTAGGAACATTTATTGTGAGTTGTTAGTTTGATTCGGGGCATCCAGTTGGAATGTGGATTCTTTGGTGTTGTTGTTAGTCGTTGTTGAATTCTTGAGCTGGCACGATAGGGAAGGTTGTGGCATGATTTGCGTATTTTATTAGTTGGAATTCTTGAGTAGACCTATCTTTTAATCATCAATTTTATATTGCTTTTTGTAACTATGAGACTACATGAACTAACATTTTTGGGAAGTCCCAGTACCACAGTTGGGAAATGTTATGAACTATGTGTAGGATGGTATGCGCACACCACCCATGTCTACCTTTTAGATGTGCTAATATGGATTGAGTTGTGATACACACCACAATGTCTAGCTTTTACATATGGTAATGTGGGTTGAGTTGTGATAAAGCTTGCAGGTAATCATGTCTATATTAGAACACCCCAAAAAAGTTGTTTCTCAACCAGCCCAAAAGAAGGGGCCAGAGAGCAGAAGCGTACCAAGAGTACCTCCGGCACTTAAGGCACACCTAGGAGATCCAGGCTCAAGACTGTAACTAAGGAGGAGAAGGCTTGGTATAAAAAACATACAGAGTCCGCCTATTTTTCAGATGTCTGTATTGAGATAGACAGCCTAGTACACGATTTTCCGCAGATTCTAAGGCGGATAAGAGAGCTCAGGATGGACGTTGCTTTTGCTGACCCCGATAAGTATTATCTACACATGGTTTGGAATTTCTATGCGAAATAAACACTCAAGATTCTATCAGAATATGTGACGGTAAGAGGGAGGATCGTGCCCATCTCACCAACATGTATAAATGATATCTTGGGAACGGCGGAGGAAGCATACTCAATAGTGGTGATAGGGCTAAGCATAAACCCTCCATACTAGGCTATCCACCATCTGCTGTGTGGGCCTCAATCCATAGATCAATGGACTAAACGCAGCACAAAAAGGTACCATAAGTCTCTTCCATACGCGCACATGTAGCGAGATAAATAAGTGTTTCTAAAAGTAGTGATGAATTATTTGATCCTGGGAAAACTGTACTTAGAAATCACTCGTGTTCGGGTGTAATTGGTGTGTGCTCTAATTACAGGCATGAAATGTACATTGGCACCATTATTAAATCAACAATGTGGAAGGCTAGAGTCCACAAGGCCACAAGTATGTGTTTGATGGGCTTATTACAAAAATGTGACATATTTTAGGAGTCCTAGAGGAGCCGTTAGATTACATGGAACATTTGTAAACTACAATGGTGGATACCACCCGGACGAAGGGGCATGACACTGACTTAAGCCTAAAACTCATCACTACAGAGCCAAACTGGAGATATGAGCTGATATTCGCGAGGATGTATGGCTCGGAGATGATTTGGCACAAGATTGGTGATACACCATCTAATATGATAGATCTTGGAGAGTTCAACATACGTTATCCATTAAATTCTCATGCTGAAGTATTTTTGGGAATTGGTCCAACGTTTAGGGAGCCGATTGAGAATAACGTTACAATGGATGAGTAGATTTTACGCACGGCTCTGATGTGGATTCTGATTCTGAGGGTAAGATAGACCAACCAATAGCCGGTGATTGTTAAAATGGAAATTACATCATAGAGGATTGATCATGAAGTTGTTTTACCTTCACTTCTTAACTTTGTTGAAAAACTGAAATGCACTGGGGACAGTGTTAATGTATAAGTGTGGAGTAGGTGAACAACTCATAATTTTCATATTGTATGTTTAAACAATTGGTTTCTAGTTTCATTTATATTTTGATTTTGGGTTCCTTGGTAGTTTTTCTTAGTCTTTCAAGGATAGTCCCTATGAACCATACAAAAATATACAAAATATTTTTCTGTAATATGATTTAGTCTATAGTCATAGATTGGGTCAAGCTTCGCAATTATAGATGGATGACAATCGTTTTGAGGGAAATTTTGTCATTTGAGTCATAGGTTGTGTTGTACTAAAGTTGTAACTCTCTGAAAATCATATGTATGAAAAAGCATGATCGAATTGATGTATGAATGGAGTGAATTTTTTGTATGTGATTGAAACATACAACTTAATCTTAAATGAACCTTAATGATTGTGTAATGGAATTAATCATTCTGAATAAAACTTGTGCCATGAGTGGTGAGCTTTATGATGATATCCATGACATGTTTCTGAGTCTAGAACTTGCCCAGGTTGTTATTGAATCAAAAAGCAAATGTTATTGTGCTTAAAAGATGACAGCAGGCTTCCTTTGGAAATGGTTTAGAGATTAAGTCTCTTCAGTATCCCAGGATTATCCCACTTGAGAGCCCATGACCTATACTTTCTTTAAACCCACAGTTGATACCTTAGTTTTGATCCCGACCCTTAATGCATCGTGTTAGGCTGAACGTAGGAGCAAGGGTGTAATACTTCGAAAGTCTATGACCTAAACTATAATCTCATATGATAAACTAGTTGTTGTAGCACTGTTTTAAGACCAAAAATAATGTACATTAAATATTTAGGAGTAGTTAGCGTTAAAACGTCAAGCAACGTCCACGACGTCCGGTGAACTTGTAACTTGGACTAGTGTGGACTCTTGATGGTTTTAAGGAGGTGTCTATATGAGTAATCATGGTTAGGTGATGATATACATAGATGCTTAAGAGGGTGTATAAGGAAGAAAGGCCAAGTAGGGATTTCCAACCTTCAAGGGCAAGCCAAAGCCAAGAGGCCAAGGCTGCCCAAAAAGGGAGGCTATTGCCTCACTCTTCATGAGCACGACCACGACCAAGGTAGGGAGCTCGTGAAGTTTACTTGGCCATGGGATAAAAGATTTCATGAGACCTACGTACTGTCCAAGGCACCACGATCCACCTCACGACTCGTGGTGCACTTGACAGAATGAGAGGGGCAACCGTTAAAATGCTTACTCAATTGATGTGAGTTTGGCGGGGCATTGGCGAGCTACTGCCTAAGAGCACCACGAGCCACTTAACGGGCTGTGGTGCATCTTCACGAATGGGATCAAGGTGGATCATAAATTTGCCTTAGTAGGAAAAATGGAGGCGGCTCGTTTGGAGGACCTACTGTCTCACCTTCGATTACCACCACCACGGTCCATCATGAACTTCACAGACCATGATTTGGGGCATCAAGGTGGACGGGGTTCAACAGTTAAAGTGAAGTTAGACTTCAGTTTTGGAAGTCCAACTTAATGAGGGATAATTTGGGTATTTTGGGGGTGGACTACATATGGACTTTAGGTCAAATTTCATTCATTACCCACTCAAAACTCAAACACAAATTGAAACGCAAATTTCTCCCACGTCTCTCAATTTTCTCTCTATATATGTCCTCCACTAAAGAACAAGGTCATCTTGAGGAAGTAGACAAAGTCTCCACGGTTTTCACTCAATTTTTGGATACAAAGATTCATCAAGGTATGGGTTCTTCACCCTTGGGTTTCCTTTTCTCAAGAGGTCCCTTCAAAGATGATTTCTAAACAACCGAATCTTAGCTTTTTCTTCTACAAATGGATTTTTTCCAAACATTAAATTGATGATGTATTATGACTAATTGTGATTACCAATGACTCATTAAGAGTATATTGTTGAGTAATTGATGTTAAGTAAAGAGAATTTCGTTTGGTCCATGGCCCTTATCCAAATTTCCTCAAGTTCTTGGATCTTGCTTATGAATTGGTGGGGATTGATGAATGTGTCGATGATTAGACTTGTTTTAACTAGTGTATCATTAATGGGCTTCCTAGTGCCTCTTAAGGTTGGGACTGGGTCTTATTCTTGATGATGTAATGATGAACCCTTTTTCCCTTAACCCTAGGTTGTGAATTGAAGTTAACTTTGATAGTGATGATGCAATTGACTTTGTTCTTGTATAAATTACTATTGTCTGATGTTATTAAGCCTATTTATGGGTGAATATGGTTGGTTGATAGTAAGACCTTGAATGATACTTATGAAGATGAATTGGCAAGACCTTGTGATCTTGAATCCTTATTTAGATGATGATGTTCAATTGAAGTATCTTATGTGATTAGATTAAGTAAGTGATGGTATGATGAATGTAATTGAAATGTATTGACTATATATGAATTGTTACATGATAATTAAGGTATGATGACATAAGGTTGATTGTGAATCATTTATGTGTCTTATTGCGATATGATGATGATGGTGTTAATCTCATAAATGAAGGTTGCAATGAAAGGACATTGTCATGCATTTATTAATAAGCTAAAAACTATTATCAACAGGGTGGTTAGTCTCCTATGTCCTATACGAAGCTGATAAATAAAGGCTTAAACACATTTCAAAAAGGGACTTTAGCTTAGCACTGTGTGAACTAGTTTTGAGATATGTCCCTTACCAATGTGGGAGGGTAGGTTCACTATTGTACTCACGAGATAGAGACTATAATGCAATTTTCATAAAGAGGGAATCAAGTATATCTCCTAGCTAGTGGACCTATCTAGAATACTATGTTCATTTTTAGGTACTACCTTGGACAGTATTCTGCCTTCTTTCGGTGTAGGGTTTCATGACACTGGATTCCACATTTAGATCATGTGGTCTATGTTGGTTAAGACAATTGTTCTCGAAAGTAAAATGAAGTAATAATGTGAACACTAACTAGGGTGACTTAAAGGGATTGATTTAGTGTAGGTAGGGGTATTAAATATACCTATGCATTGCACTAGTTGGCGTGAGGAAAGTACTAGGAGCTTGTTCTTATGTTATAATGTATTATGGTATCATGTATTATGAAATGTTAGATTTATTTGATGACACTCTCATATGATATTGACTATATTTATATGTTATTGGTCTAAATTGCGATATTTGGTGATGATTACCTAAGATGATGTATCGTATGAAGCAAAGTTACTTGTGATCTCCTATCTTGTTTAGTTTGTTATGTGAGGTTATGGGGTTTGACATGAGTTTTGCACTTGTAGGCTTCAGATAGGACTGTTGGTAAAGGATTTGTATACTATGTCATATTGAGTTATTGACTACTAATTGTTTATATGGCTTCATGTTGAAGTTGCCTTTGGTTATGAACATGTTTGATGTTATTATGATCCTTATGTCGTATATGCTCTCTTGTGTGTGCATCAAAGGCTTTCTAATTAACATAGCGTGGTTCTAAAGTAATTGTTCTTTTCATGCATGACTTCAAGTGATTTTATGTGCATATGCACATACATAGTACAAGTGGTGTACTAATCCATATCTCCATGTTTACTATAATTATGTAGGTTCTGGCCGTTTAGTTCTAAGAAAGTCGATTGAAGAAGACTTGGACTCTCTTCTACAAGTGTTGGTAGGTCCTCATGTTCGGGGATGTTACATTTTCCATGTTCAAGATTTTTATTTGTGTTGTCAAAAAGACATTGTTCATTCCTTTATCATTTGAATATTAATGTAAGCCTATAATGGCATATTTACTTTGTATTGGCTATATCTAACATTTGTACTAGCTTTAGATGGTTCAATATGAGAAAAAGTAGTAGACTAACTCTGACGTATGGATTATGTTGTTTAATAGAGAAGCCTAACTAATCTTTCGATGTGAGGAGTCCATGTAATCTCCAAATGTTGTATGAGATAGGTCTATGTAACCTCACTATGTATATGTAAGAAAAGTTTTAATTTTCCGCACTTTTTAACATATGATATGCAATGATGAATGCGAAGAGGGTAGTCTTAGTCTTTTCTAGGGACGACGACACTGGTTAAGTCTAGTGGTTGCTTCCCAGTCGTGACAAATTTGGTATCAGATCATACTGTTAAATAAATCTTAGGGTTGATGTCTCATTGAACCACGTTTACGTAGAGTCTCGTTCATTGGTTTGAAGCGCACCAAACATATGAATGAGAGTCTATGTGACACTTAGGAATTCTCACTCATTTGTAATCATGAAAGTCGTTCCTTGAGATTTGAAACACTATTTTTCCTTTTTCTTCTAACCCTTTTCTTTTTAATATATGATATGACTACAAGACGTGAAGCCGCAACGAGAGTAGAGAAAGATTTGGCAAATGCGCGAGTTCCTCCACAAGGAAACCAATTCCCTCCACAAGGTAATCAAGAGCCTGCTCAAGACCAAGATCCAATCATTCCTCCATCTATGACGGATGGAGAGATAAGGTCATATTTTTTGATTTTTGATCAAGCTATGACTACCCAAGATCAATCGGTATCCACTCAACCAGAAGCCATGACGGCTTAATCAAATATCGAGGTTGGACCCTATGTTCAACAAAATGCTAGTACCATGGATTCCCTCTTCAGGGACTACACTACGATTAACCCTCCTATTTTTGTTGGGTCAAAAGTGAATAAAGACCCCCAAGACATCATTTATGAATTCTACAAGATTATTTATGCGATGGAGTTGACTTCGAATCAAAAGGCCAAGATATCTTCCTATCAACTAAAGGATATAGCTAAAACATAGTACACCCAATGGATAGACAATAGGGACTTGATAGCGATTTCTATCAGTTGGGTGGTGTTTACAAGGGATTTTCTTAATTGGTTCTTTTCAAGGGAGAAAACGGAGGCCAAAGTAGAGGAATTAATCAATCTTCGTTAATGAGGTGTGAGTGTGCAAGATTACTCCTTTTAGTTTACGAAATTATCCAAATATTCTCCTTTCTTGGTGTCTAACCCAAGGAAGAAATGATTCACTTTATCATGGGATTTTCCGATCATTTGGTTTAATAGTGTCGTTCGACGATGCTCTATGAAAATATGGATTTTTTTAGGTTGATAGTTCATGGTCAAAAAGTTGAGGAAACTCGATTTAAGAAGAAAAAGAAAGAGTATAAGAGGGGCAAGGCTTATGAAGATGGTACTTCCACGGGTAGGATTGAGATTCAACACAAGCCTAGGTTCAAAAAGAGGGTTTTCAACCAAGTTCATTCCACCTTTCCCAAGGCTAACAAAGATAGGGCGTCTAACCCTAAGTCCCAAAAGGCAAGAAGTGGGAGTTCACGTAGTAAAACCAACTTGTTCCATGTGTGGTAAGAAGCATTAGGGTGAGTGCCTAGTCGGGATTAAAAATTGCTTTAGGTTTGGCAAAATTCACCATAAGGTTAGGGATTGCGCTAATGTTAGAAGTCAAGAGAAGGGTATCTCAAGCTAGCGGTACTAATTCCGAACAAACAGGAACCACTTCTATGCTCTCCTTTCTAGGGGTCACCAAGAGAAGTCCCCCATTGTGATCACGGTTATGTTACAAGCCTTCTCCATATTTGTTTGTGTTTTACTTGATCCCGGTGCTACACTGTCATTTATAACTATTTAAGTAGATAAAAAGTTTTATATTCTACCCGATATTTTTATTAAACCATTTTTGGTTACAACCCTGGTGGGTGACTCCGTTGTAACTAGAAGAATATTTAGGAGTTGTCCTATATATTTGACTTATAGAGTTACTTGGGTGGATTTGGTAGAACTTGATATGTTCTATTTTGATGTTATTTAAGTAATGCATTGGTTGCATGCTTGTTTTACATCCATTGTTGTCGAACAAGAGTGGCTAAGTTCAAGTGTCTTAATGTACCAGTCAAAGAGTGGAAGCTGGGCAACTCAATTCCTAGAGGTTGTATAATTTAGTGTCTTAAAGCTTGTAAAATTATCTCTAAAGGGTGTCTTTACCATATTGTAGATTCAACAATCTTGAGTCCGACATTCCTCCAATTGAGTCGGTCCCCGTAGTGAAGGAATTTCCGAAAGACTTTCCTGATGACTTTCCCGAAATTCCTCCTGAACGGGAGATTGATTTAAGTATTGACTTATTGCAGGATAGAAAACTAATTTTAATCCCTCCTTACTAGATGGATCTGGTGGAATTGATAGAGTTACAGCTTCAACTTAAAGACTTGTTAGATAAGAGATTCATACAACCTAGTATTTCACCATGGGGAACTCCAATGTTTTTTGTTAAAAAGAATGATGGTTCCTTAGGATGTGTATTTATTAAAACCAACTCAATAAAGTTACCATTAGGAACAAGTATCCTCTCCCTCCGATTGACTACTTGTTTCATCAACTCCGAGGGGTAAGCTACTTTACTAAGATTGATTTGAGATCGGGGAATCACAAACTTAGGGTGAGAGATGAGGGTGTACCTAAAATGGTATTTCGAACTAGATATGGGCACTAGGAGTTCTTAGTGATGTTTTATAATCTCACAAACGCCCCAATGACTTTTACTGATCTAATGAATAGGGTGTTCACAAACTACTTAGATTCCTTTGTGATTGTCTTCACTGACGATATCTTTGTTTATTTGAAGAATGAGGCTTATCATATAGGTCATTTGAGAGTAGTGTTACAAGTTCTCAAGGAGCGCCAACTATTTTCCAAGGATAGCAAGTGTGAGCTTTGGTTGATATCGGTGGAGTTTTTAGGTCATACAATCCTAAGTAAGGGTATATAGGATGATCTAAAGAAAACCGAGGTGGTTAAGAATTAGCCTAGACCATTGACTCAAACAAACATTAGATGTTTTATGGGTTTATCCGAATACTATAAGAGGTTTGTTGATGGTTTTGCGTTCATTGCTTCTCCTTTGATTACCTTGACCTAAAAGAGTGTGAAATTTGAGTGGTCGGAGACATGTTGAAACTTTCAAATCATGAAGATAGGCTTACCACCTCTCCGATGTTGACATTAACGGAGGGTACCAATGGATTTGTGGTGTATTGTGATGCATCCCGAGTGGGACCGGGTTGTGTCGAAATACAAAATGGGAAGGTTTTAGCCTATGCCTCAAAAAAAACTCATGGTACATGTGAAGAGTTATCCATCTAATTATCTTGAATCAATAGTCGTAGTGTTTTCTTTGAAAATATAGAGGAATTACTTGTATGGTGTTCATGTGGATGTCTATACGGACCATAAGAGTCTTTAATATGTGTTTACTCAAAAGGAGTTGAATCTCCGACAAAGAAGATGGTTGAAATTGTTCAAATATTATGACATGAGTGTTCTCTACCACCCTGATAAGGCCAATGTGGTTGTGAATGATTTGGGTCATATGACCATGGGTAGCATGTCTCATGTATAAACAAGGGAAAAAGACCTAGTGAAAGATGTTCATAAGCTAGCTAGATTGCGTTTTCGATTGGAAGATTCCGTAAATGGTGGTTTTGCGGTAAATAACAACTCCGAATAATCCTTCTTGGTTGAGGTGAAGTCTAAACAACATCTTGATCCACTATTGATGGATTAGAAGAAGTCGGTACTTAGTAAGTTGAATAAGTCATTCTCCCAAGGGGAGGGTGGTGTGCTAAGGTACCAAAAATAGATTATGTGTCTCGGATGTTGGTGATTTGAGGAATAGGGTGTTTGAGGAACCTCATGGTTCCCAATATTCCATCCATACGAGTTCCACAAAATTGTATCACGATCTTACAGAAGTATATTTGTGGGATGTCTTGAAAAGGGACATACCAAAGTTTGTATCCAATCGTAAAAATTTCCAACAAGTGAAAGCCGAGAATCTAAATCCTAGTGGTCTAACACAAGGAATGGGTGTTCCTACTTGGAACTAAGAAGAAATTAATATGGACTTCGTTGTTGGGTTGACTTGAACCTAGAGGCAAAAATGACTCAATTTGGGTGATTATGGATAGATTGAAAAAATCCCCTCACTTTATTCCCGTCAAGTCTACATATGCGGTGGAGGATTATGCAAGGATCTACATTGACGAGATTCTGAGTTTTCATGGGATCCCTTTGTCCATCATATTGTATATGGGAGATCAATTTACTTCTCAATTTTGGAGATCATTTCAAAAAGGGTTGGGTACACAAGTAAAGTTAAGCAACGCTTTTCATCCCCAAAGGGATGGTCAAGCGAAGCGTTTTATTCAAAAACTTTAAGTATGTTGAGATCTTGTCTGATAATCTTCAAAGGGAGTTGGGACAATTACTTGCCGTTGATTGAGTTCTCCTACAATGATAGTTATCATTCAAGTATATTGATCGCTTCATTTGAAGAACTATATTCTAGGAGATGTCGGTATCTAGTAGGGTGGTCTGAAGTTTGTGAGTCTTCACTCCTCGGTCCCAAAATAGTTTATAAAGATTTGGATAAAGTCCAGGTTATAAGGGATAGGTTAAAAATGGACTATAGTCGGCAAAATTCTTATGCTTACAATAGGAGAAGAGATCTTGAATTTGAAGTGGGTGATAAGGTATATTTAAAGATCTCACCTATTGAAGGGCTTGGTGTGTATGAGAACCTTTCTTATGGAGAGGTTTCGGTGGAGATCATTGATAGACAAGTCAAGAAGTTGAGGAACCAGGAGGTGGACTCCTTAAAAGTTTTATGGAGGAACCAACTAGTTGAGGGAGCCACATGGGAGGCTGAGGCCGACATGAGTCCCTTTATCCTCATCTTTTTCTTAATTAAGGTAGTTGCTTCTATCAATAATAAAAATAATGAGTAAATTTGAATGACTTGTTTCCAAGAATATGCAAACTTTTGGTAAAAGGGTCATGCTAAAATGAGTTTTTATGGAAAAATGTTCTTATTCTTGAATTTCACTTATTTGTATATTTTGTGTATTGTTACCATCATGAAATAGTAATAAAAATGTTGATGTGTTTTAAAATGAGATTTGGCGTAAGTGACTCTTGATGTTGCGTTGAAGTCATGTTGTTATTGAGAAGATAGTTCCTTATGTTGTGATGTTGAGCTCTTATATGTGGTAATTAATGTTTTGAATTTCTAGGTGTGAATGCCATGATGTTATGTTGTATGGAGTTATGAAGTACTCCTTTGAGTTGTAAATCATGTAAATAACATATGTTGTTGGTTGGGCTGCTAGTATTGAGTCTATCCTTTCCTTTCAAAAGATTTTAGTGTCATTCGGGGACGAATGTTCCTAAGGGGGGAAAATTTAACACTCCAAAAGTCTATGACCTAAACTATAGCCTCACATGATGAACTAGTATGTGTAGAACTGTTTTAAGACCTAAAATAATTTATAGAAAACATTTAGGAGGTGTTGACCTTAAAACATCAAGGAACCTCCACGACGTCCGGTGAACTTGTAACTTGGACTAGTTTGGTGTCATGATGGTTTTAAGGAGTCTAAGGATTAATCGTGGTTAGGTTATGAGAATGGAAATATTCATAAGAGAGTGTATAAGGAAGAAAGGCCAATTGAGGAAAGCCAACCTTCAACAGAAAGCCAAAGCCTAGAGACCAAGGCTACCCAAGAAGGGATGCTACTGGCTCACTCTTCACGAGCATGACCACGACTCTCGGTCATGACCATAGAAACGGTGGGGATCTCGGGAAATTTACTTGGCCGTGGGAGAAAAGAGTTCATGAGACCTAGTTGCTATACAAGGCACCACGAGCCACTTCACGACTCGTGGTGCACTTGACAGGAGGAGGTGAACAATTGTTAAAATGCCTTAGCCAATTGAAATGACTTTGGTGGGGCGTTGGTGAGATACTACCTAAGAGCACCACGACCAACTTGACGGGCTGTGGTACATCTTCACGTAAGGAAGCAAGGTGGCTCGTAGAGTTGCCTTAGAAGGAAAAATGGAGGTGGCTTGTTTGGAGGACCTATAGCCTCACGTTCCACGACCACCACCACGGTTTATCAGGCACTTCACGGACCATGAAGTGGAGCGTGAAGGTTGGAAGTCCAACTTAAAGAGGGGTAGTTTGGATATTTTATCGGTGGACTATATATTGACTTTAGGTCAAATTTCATTCATTTCCCACTCCAAAAATAAAACCCAAATTGAAACCCAAATTGCTCCCACTTGTATCTACTTTATCTCTCTATTCATCCTCCACTTAAGAACAAGGAAAGATTCAGGAAGAAGACAAAGTCTCCAAGGTTTTCACTGAATTTTTGGGTACAAAACTTCATGAAGGTATGGGTTCTTCACTCTTGTGTTTCCTTTCCCCAAGAGGTCCCTTCAAAGATGATTTCTAAACAACCCAATTCTTAGGGTTTTGTCCTACAAATAGGTTTTCTGCCAAACTTGAAATTGATGATTGTTTATAACTAATTGTGATTACCCAAGACTAATTAAGAGTATATTGTTGAGTAATTGATGTTAAATAAAGAGAATTTCGTTTGTTCTATGTTCCTTACCCCAATTTCCCCAAGTTCATGGATCTTGCTTATGAATTGGTAGGGATTGATGAATATGTTGATTATTAGATTGGTTTTATCTATTTTGTATCATTCATGGACTGCCTAGTGTCTCTTATTATTTTTATTGCATCTAATTCTTGAGGAATTCATGATGAACCCTTTTCCCTTAACCCTAGGTTGTAAATCGAAGTTAACTTGGATAGTGATGATACAATTGACTTAGACTTAGTTCTTGTATAGAGTACTATTGTGTGATGTTATTAAGCGTATTGATGGGTGAATATGGTTGGTTGATTGTAAGACAATTGCATGAGGCTTTTGAAGGTGAATTGGTAAGACCTTGTGATGTTGAATACTTATTTAGGTGATGACTTTCAATTGAAGTATCTTATGTGATTCGATTAAGTAAGTGATTGTATGATGAATGTAAATGAAATGTCTTGACTATATGAATTGTTAGATGATGATATAAGGTTGATTGTGAATTATTTATGTGCCTTATTATGATATGATGATGATGGTGTTAGTCTCACAAATGAAGGGTTGCAATGGAAGGACATTCTCATGAAATTCCTAATGAGCTAATGATTATGATATACAAGGGGGTTAGTCTCCTATGGCCTATACTACACTATGAGTATAAATAAGCTTAAAGACATTTCAAAAGACTTTAGCTTAGGAACGAGTGAACTAGATGTGACATGTGTCCGTTCCCAATGTGGGAAGGTAGGTTTACTATTGTACTCATGTGTTATAGACTATAATGCAATGTTCATAAGGAGGGTCTCAAGTATATCTCCAAGTTCTTGGACTATGTTGCCCCCATAGGATTACTAGCTAGTGGATCCACCTAGAATTCTATCTTCATATTTTGGTACTACCTTAGCAAGTAGTCCGCTTATTTCGGTGTAGGGTTTCATGAAACCAGATTCTACATTTAGCTCATATGGTCTAAGTCGGTTAAGGCAATTGTTGCCGAAAATAAAATAAAGTAATAAAGTAAACACTAACTAGGTGTACTTAAGGGGTTTGACTTAGTGTAGGTAGGAGTATGAGACTCTACCTATGCATTTCACTAGGTTGCCTTAAGGGAAGTCCTAGGAGGTAATTCTTATGTTATTATGTATTATGATATCATATATTATGAAATGTTTGATTTATTTTACGAAACTCTTATGTGATGTTGACTATATTGATAAGTATGGTATTGGTCTAAATTTCTATATGTGGTGATTATTACCTATGATGATGTATGGTATGAATCAAACCTTAGTTGTGATCTCATATCTTGTTTACTTGGTTATGTGGGGTTATGGGGCTTCACATGAGCATTGCACTTGTAGGCTTGAGATGGGATTGTTTGTAAGGGTTTTGTATACTATGTTGCTATGAGTTATTTACTATGAATTGTTGATATGGCTTCATGTTAAAAAGTTGCCTTCGGTTATGGAAATATTTTATGTTATTTTGATCCTTATGTCGTATAGCTCTCTTGTGTGTGCATTAAAGTATTTCTTATGGAGTTAGCATGTTTCTAAAGTAATGGTTCTTTTCATGCATGCCTTCAAGTGATTTTATGTGCATAAGCCCATTCTTAATACATGTGGTGTACTAACCCATATATCTATGTTTACTACAATAATGAAGGTTCCGGCTGTTGAGTTCTTAGAAGGCTGATTTAAGAAGGCTTGGACTCTCTTCTCCAAGTGTTGGTAGGACCTCATGTTTGGGTATGTTACCTTTTATATGTTCAATCTTTGGGTTTTCATTGTCAAACAGACATTGTTCATTCCTTTATCATTTGAATATTGATGTAAGCCTATAATGGCATATTTACTTTGTATTGCGTATGTCAAACATTTATACTCGCATTAGATGGTTCAATATGATACAAAGTATTAGACTAATTCATACTTATGGATTATGTTGGTTAATCGAGAAGCCTAAGTAAGCTTCCTATGCAAGGAGTCTATGTAAACACCATATTTTGTATGCGAGAGGTCTATGAAAACCTACTATTTATATATATAAAAAATTTTAATTTTCCACACTTTTTTACCTACGAAATGTAATGATGAATGTTAAGAGGCTAGTCTTAGTCCTCTCTGAGGACAACGACCCCGGTTACGTCTAGACGGTGCTCCTCTGTCGTGACAAGGAGTAAAAGCAGATAGGATGGGAAAGATATGGTTGTTTGGGAGAAATGAAAGAAAAGGGAGAACTATACCCCAAAAATGAAATATGAGTTGACCCAGTCCATTAGACATTGTGCACTTCAACGGATGAAAACTCGAGTTGAAGGTGGCTAATTTAGTGAATACATTGATGATAGCCATGGCCTTAACAAAAGGGTAGTGTGCACTTTAACTCAAGATAAATCTCCAAGTCAAGGGTGGGTTTCATTAAGTGTAAAAAAAACTTATAAAGTGAATTAAGAGGCAAAAAACAAAAGGCAAAGGTGGGTAATACTAGTAAAAATGTTTGAAGAAGACAAGGGCTAATTAAATAGAAAAGTTGTGATTGTAGGGAACAAAGTTTAAAGTACTGCATTAGGGAGGAGGACTCACTCTTATCATCTAAATGAAACCTCTCTGACATTGAGCCTACATTACGATCAGCACAATTCCTATTTGATTTTGAGAACGATACACTTCATTAGTAGATATGTACATAATGAGCAAGCTTATGGTTCTCAATGCATGCATATGAATTCTATTCCTCAGCATGAGTTTTTTTTATGTTAAGTTGTTAAATTATATTCATTGGTAACTTGAGTGTATGGATTGTTTATTGGCGTGAGGTTAACTTTTTTAGGAAGTTAGGTGATAATGGTTCATACGATTGTTAAGAGCATTGGTTGCAAAGAGTTGTCAACTCATGTACATGATACATGCATATCTTGAGGTGAAACATGTTGAGTGAATTATGAGAAGATCTCTGGGAGAAGATGGTGGTTGCACAATCTAGTGTAGGGAGTCTAGGTCTACAAGTAGTTAATAGTTGTTCGAAGACGAACAAAGCTTTAAGTGTTGGATATTGATCTTGGACATATTTACATGTATAGAATGCTAACTATGCCCATATTTAGCCGAGTTTGAATTCAATATATTTATGTGGTTGGATTCATATCAATTCATTTGTATATTCATGAACTAACCAATATCATTAGTTCTGTAGGTATGAGTAATGGGAGAAACATGCATAAAATTGGACAATGGAAGCAACCTCATGATTGAGTCTAAAAAGAGAAAGAAAGAAGTTGAAGAAAATGTGCTAAGGCATTTGAATGTCGCCTTCGCATTGCGCATCAGGATGCTGAAATGATGTTGTGAAAATCAATTTGAGTCAGAACACCTCGTGTTTGTTCCACGTCACGCAAAAGAAAAAATTCCTATAATTAAATAGGAGAAACCATCGCGAGTCGCGTTCCTGAAGCCCGAATTTTGTTGTTTCAACTTTTATTATAAATAGGGTTTTATTTTATTTTAAGGAGGATATTATTTTTCTATTTTTCGGAATGAGGAAAACTGGAGAACTACGCTTTGGAGGTTTTGTAGGGTTAATTTTCTATCTCTTTTCATTTCAATCTTATCATTATTCAGAACCATTGTAAGACTATTTCTTGGATTATGAGTAACTAAATACCCTAGTTCTAGGGTTGTGTCTACATGATGAATGTAATATGTTAAGTTTGGTTTTGGGTTATTATTGATTATGTTATGAATCTCTCTTATATTCTTGGTTTTGTATTCCATGCTTGATCAATATAGGAATAAATCCATTGTCCAAATTTAACTTCGGAGAGGAATAAGAGGACAGAACGTGGGGCATAAGGAGCTTGTTTAACTGTAAATAGCTAGGATTGATTTATCTTTAAGATAGGAATATACCTAATGACCTTTCTTGGGCATAAGGAGCTTGTTTCACTGTAAATAGCTAGGATTGATTTATCTCTAAGATAGGAATAACTTAATGCTCAATATTTAATCATTTTATCCCCTCTCAATGATGTAGCTTGGATGTTAAGTACTGTAGGCGATTAGAGGTCAGGAGACCATGATCATACATATAATCCTGTGATTCAGTAATTAGATAGTTAACAATTGTCAAGTAACTAGCACTGGTTATTCCAGCAAGAGCTCTTACTCTAACAGAACTAGTACCGTCAACTCCAATTGTAGCAGCGGGAATGTCTTCACCACCAGATATTGCATTAAGAGCTTCTATTGCATCAACGGTGGAAATGGAGAGCAGGCTCGGAATATAATAGCTTGAACCGCTTAGGCTCTTTGCACCTAAATAAATAGTAGACACGCAAAAAAATAAGACGCGAAACTTATAGAGTCGTAGCCTTCTAAGACTTTCTTCTCCAACTCACTCAATCGATAGGTTGAGGCAATCAACTGGAAATCGACCAAAAGGACCTGTCAAGCCTTAGAAGTCAAAGCATGCATCACATATCATCATGCATAGCTTATTAGCTGTAGTAGCTGCATAGGAAACATAAAGCATATAGTACTTTTCTCCATTGTCATGCATCAAATGGCTGTCTCTCCTCTCTCAAAGCAGGCGAGCTTCAAGCTTGGAAGATCAAGAAAAGCGAGAACGGGAACTCCTAGAGCTGCTGGAGAATAGCAAAAGAAAGATCTCAAGGCTATGGGAATATACCACTCCCGATACTCTTCCTCCGTCACCTCTATCTCCAAATCAACGGTTTGATATGATGAATTGAATATCATTACCGATGATTACAATTTCATCAATATATACTAAAAGAAAAAACAGAATAGTTTCCACGTCGACGAGTAAAAAGGGACTGCCTGGGATTGAAGAAAACCAGCATCCACAGAAGCAAATTTGGCAAACCCATTTCGGGACGCTTGTTTAAGTCCATAAAGGGACTGATTCAGGCGGCAAACTGAGTTCTCCCCCTGTGGAGAATATCCGTGAGGGAGAGACATGTATACTTCCTTTTTTGGAACATGTTAAGGCTTTACGCTCTAACTCACCTTCACAACTCTAGGTGTCGTCGCGCCTAAGTTATCATTCTTTTTCCACTGTCTGATTGCAGTAGGGGGTCACGTAGGATGGTTAAGCCAGGAGCAGGACCGATACTTTGCTTAGCCAACACATCTTCTGCCTTCCCTCCAAATATGTCTCAATTCACACCTCCAATCCCTTCTCATTAGCTCTCTGATTCTCAGGATAATATTGAAATGTGGATCCTCAGGCCCAGCCATTGTGCAGCTTCTGTATAGAACCCAGGGAGTCCTTCTCTTCCTGAAGAGCTGATGAGCGTGGGATATAGATTAAAAACTGATATGTGTGTGGTCTTCGTGTACCTCCACCTACAGGGCTGGCTGTGCCCACCATCTTTATCTTTGTCTCCCCGTCCTACCGGGGTCCGCCTCTTATTCCACATTCCTATACTAATCTAATTTGGATTAAGATTCCAAAATCTCTCAATATATCACGATTACCCTCTATCGTCCAGTCCATGGCCCGGTCTTTATTTTGAAAAAGTCTTGCAAGAGACTTTTAAACAGTTCTTTTCGGTCTTTCAGGTCCGCTTGCCATATCAGGTGACGCGGAGAAAGCAGCTAAGAGCAAGAAGAAGTTGGTTTGTAATCAACACTACGGGGGTGCTTGAGATAACCATGTCGAAGAGATAAGGATAGGCTAAGCGTGTCCAGTGCACTACGAACAAAGAACGGAATAGAAGGGGCCTAACCAGTCCTTCCTTGCTCCCGTTGAGGGATAGAACTCTTCCAATGAAGTAGGTGATACATCCGAACAAGAAGCAGACTAAGACAGTGATTCGGATCTCACACCTTCCACCAGCCTCTTACAATAGGGGCTTTTTTTTTCGAGTTGCTTTCCTTCGTGTTGGTAGTGGTACCTACCTGCTAAGCTATCCCCTTTTATTCTATACTCTATTTTTTGCCCGCCCTGAGGAGGGCCCAGCTTTCAAGGGGAGTGAAGTAATTGGATTTAGGATGTCACTAGGCGACTAACCCACCTTTCCGATACAACTTCTTTCTACTTCCGGATCTCGTAATAAAGGAAGAAAAGAAGAGCTTGATCCGCTCGAAGAGTTTCCCACCCGGACTGTGACTTCTTTCTGATTCCCCAATCCCAGCTTGGACTTCCCCGTGTAAGGAGTTTTATCCCAGATTGGATTCATTCTGTTTTAGCCCGAGACTTCTAAACTATAGGCGTAAAGCAGGTCATGAACCCACAGTTTTGTCACAGCTTTGGAATTGGAATCCACATGCTAGATGCGAGGCTTCTTGTCGAGGCACAGCTTTTATTCCACGGTTGNGTATCGAGGTCCGCCTCTTATTCCACATTCCTATACTAATCTAATTTGGATTAAGATTCCAAAATCTCTCAATATATCATGATTACCCTCTATCGTCCAGTCCATGGCCCGGTCTTTATTTTGAAAAAGTCTTGCAAGAGACTTTTAAACAGTTCTTTTCGGTCTTTCAGGTGCGCTTGCCATATCAGGTGACGCGGAGAAAGCAGCTAAGAGCAAGAAGAAGTTGGTTTGTAATCAACACTACGGGGGTGCTTGAGATAACCACGTCGAAGAGATAAGGATAGGCTAAGCGTGTCCAGTGCACTACGAACAAAGAACGGAATAGAAGGGGCCTAACCAGTCCTTCCTTGCTCCCCTTGAGGGATAGAACTCTTCCAATGAAGTAGGTGATACATCCGAACAAGAAACAGACTAAGACAGTGATTCGGATCTCACACCTTCCACCAGCCTCTTACAATAGGGGCTTTTTTTTTCGAGTTGCTTTCCTTCGTGTTTGTAGTGGTAGCTACCTGCTAAGCTATCCCCTTTTATTCTATACTCTATTTTTTGCCCGCCCTGAGGAGGGCCCAGCTTTCAAGGGGAGTGAAGTAATTGGATTTAGGATGTCACTAGGCGACTAACCCACCTTTCCGATACAACTTCTTTCTACTTCCGGATCTCGTAATAAAGGAAGAAAAGAAGAGCTTAATCCGCTCGAAGAGTTTCCCACCCGGACTGTGACTTCTTTCTGATTCCCTAATCCCAGCATGGACTTCCCCGTGTAAGGAGTTTTATCCCAGATTGGATTCATTCTGTTTTAGCCCGAGACTTCTAAACTATAGGCGTAAAGCAGGTCATGAACCCACAGTTTTGTCACAGCTTTGGAATAGGAATCCACATGCTAGATGCGAGGCTTCTTGTCGAGGCACAACTTTTATGCCACGGTTGTACCATCGCCTTATCGTGTTCCAGTAGCCGCACTTGCTACTGTCTTGGTGTTCCAAGGCTTTCTATCTGGCTTAGCAGCCCTTCTTCTTCTGGTGTGCCATGATGGTATGGAAGATGCATTTTCTCTGGCCGTTGCAGGGCACTTCTTTGACTAAAGCAACAAGGGCTTTAGGAGTTACACCGGTTTGCCTTCTGGCTTGACTGAATGGACTGAGACCGAGGAACAGCTATCGTGCTACTGGCTTTTAACCGAATTGCAACTTTCTAGCTCTTAGCTTGACTACCTCTACCGAGAAGCTCTCTCTCGCTTCAGCCCAACCAATTCACAGACGATGAAAAGAAGTCCTCAAATCCTAAGTACACTAAGTGGGTAAAGACGAAGCAGTTGCTCGTTAGCTGGATCAACGCCACCTCCGGATGGAAAGGACAAGGAGCTGTCGGATGTCAATCTCTTTTCTTTTATGCTGCATGCAGCTACCTTCCATCGGCACATTATTCGCTCTGCTACAACGAACGAACTAAATGGCAGACCATCGAGAGTGAGTGAACGGCTAGCCAAAGCTTCTCGTTTGGAGAAAAATCGTGGTGGAAATGCGGTTGAAAGCTGAAATGAGACGACAGAACGAGTGAAAGAAGTTACTGAAAGTAAAGCCCCTTTTGTTGTGTTGGGCAACATGGGAGTGCGAACTCGGTTCCCCGTACGACACACACAACTATTAACGCTCTTTCTCAATCAGGTCTGGAACGCACAGTGTTGTTCAACCTTTCCCTTTGTCTTTACTACTCGATCGGAGGGCTTATGGCCGCTTTCCTATTTCTTTCTGTTTTATGTCGCTAATGGTCGCTAAGGCCGCTTTAGCTGCAGGTTCGTACTGTTTAGTTTAAAGCAATAGAGGGCGCCTTCGCTCCGTAAGGCATGGCCCTATGCCTTACTCGCTCCGGGAAGTACTTCTTCGATGCAGCTCACACAGTCCTATTCAACTCTTCCAAATCTATGAGTGAGATTTCAAGTCTCTCAAATGTAGGGTATCTTTCCTACTATCGGTTCCTTTCATTAGAGACGAATAAACCCCACTTAAGGTTTGTTACCCACCGGAATGGATTGCGCTTTTCTTTCCCACCGGTTTCAGAGCGCTGTTTTCAACCCCATGAGGAGTCAGTCAATGCACGATGAGGAACTACCAACCAGTAACCAATTGACGTCGGATTCCGGTGAAGCGAAAAGCGCCTTTACCTTTAGTTGGAAATAAATATAGGTCGGATTTCCACTTCTATAAGCGAACTCAAACCACAAACGTTATCTGTCCTACCGGTGAGTTACAGTTAAACTCCCTATTCGCTATACCGTTAGTGACGCTTATCACGCTTTCAATCGGTTAAACGCATTCTCTTACCCGTTGAACTTATTACTTTCCGCTTTTTAGTCTGAAATTCAGATTGTGACCTATCGCTCGGAGCAATCAAGCTCAGAGAGCACTACTGGGCGGTGGCTTATCGTCGTCCATTATCTAAATTCCAACCTTTTTAGAACGGATAGGCGCTTGGTACCTGTAAATACACTTTTTAGAATGATTTAATGCTGAGCCTGGTAAAGGGGACTTCTTTTTCATTTCGATAGGTAGGGTAGGAATATACCTAGGAAGGAAGCGGAAGTTTCATACAAAGGTGCCTTGAACAGGCGGGGAAAAGACGTTTTAAGCGGAGGGTAAACCTCCCTTTAACAAATTCACCAGTCTGAAGTGAAGAAGTGATCGATTCCTTAATCTTTAAATTGCGTAAAAAAATTAATGAAATGGCTGTTTTATTGCCAACCCATCTCTTTCTTTCAATCGGATTCCATGTGTGAAGCATCTATCTCTCTCAGGACCTCACCTTCGTGACCTCCTGACGGAGGAAAGACTGATGTCATGGTTAGCAATCAAATCTGGAATCTCCGACAAAGCATCTGAGATCGGACAATTGTGTAGATGAGAGAGTGGGACGGACCTTGTTCTTAAGGGTCGAAAAAACACCTGGCTGCTTTCTTTCCTTGGAAAGACCAGATCTACGGTCACACTTCAATGAGTGAGCCTCAACCTAGACATCGAACTCCTAGCTCTTGAGCTTATTTACTGTTGAAAAGGGTACTATTCGTAGCTTTGCCTTTTTCGATTTCCTATTTAGCGCTTTGAATTCTTCTGCTGTTCCTGCCTAGCGTTGAGGCCATAGGGCTTCCTTGTAAATAAGTTCGAATTATATTAAAGTAACGGTTCGGGAGATCCTATGCGGAAGCCTTTTTTTTCTTCTTCAGCTTGCTTTCCTGCGTCTCTTACGATGGCTTGCTTGCTAACGTAACGAGCAGAGGGAGGGCGTGCTACGAGCTTCCGGTGGACCAAGTTCTTATAAAACAGCGTATTTTCCGATCTACGTCTCGTGCAAGATGCTGGGTGGCATGGAACTAGTGGTAATTAATCCATCTGCTGATGGTATAAGTGGCACATACCCGACCTTCACTGGAAGTGACATAAAAAAGACAGCTGAATCAAAAAGAAAGATGTCGATGAAAACGTATTTTATCCCCTATCGCACGGAAAGGGAAACCTATAGTTTGTTTGATAGGCCCGGAAATGCTTCTTATTGGTTCCCTGCCCCCTATCGATGTGAATGGATTTTTAGACTAAACCCAAGACCACGCTCTTCCCTTTTGAGTCTGCTCTTAGGTGCCCTAGCCCGAAGAAGGAAAGACGAGGCATAGCAAAGGCTAAGGCGATGGAAGCAAGACTGAGTCCCTGTGGGGAAGGCGCCAAAGTCTTTTCGAGACGTGCGCAGGATGATAACCTAATTGATTATTCTGAAGAAAGGGCCTACTATCTTCCAGAATTAGCCCTTCCTCCGCCTTATTCTTTTGAAGGTATGGGACCCTATTGAGCCAGTCTGAAAGATCGATACAATAAAGAAAGTCCCTACTCGCGAGGCCAATCCTACAGACGATCAGGCAAACTCAAGCTCACTTCAAGTGCAAAATGGACTTGTCGTACCTGAAACGGAATTGGCTCACCGGCTTGATTCCCTCACTTCCTTGAAGTCGGTCGCTAATCGGTTGTAAGCTGAGACTTATGTCGCAAATAAATAGATACACTTGTTCATTGGTCTACGATCCGCTGCAACTTGTCTTTCTTGTGTGGTATCATACCTCATTGAATGATTGTTTTCCCTTGTCTCTGCGAAAGAACTCCCTTGTTTCATCGGTGCAGCTGCTATTTGGTGAGAAAACTCCTTGCTTGTCGATAAGAGGAAATAAGCAGCTGTAGTAAGCGAGTAAGGAAGCGAAACTAGTCTTAGATGTCGCTAATCCGCTGCTTCTTCCTTCCTCTTAGCTCTTAGAATAGCTTATAAACGAGATCGTATAAGCCTAGCCCAGTGGTCATCTGATACCGGTAGAAGTGGCTATGGTAAAAGTGCTTTCCAATCCGTCACGTCGTCCCATCCTCCTAACGATATATTGCGAGGAGCTTTACGAAGCCATTCGTGGTCTATTTATATATAGCTTATCCTTTCTTACTGTGACCCGGGAATAATAACCATATCCAAGCCAAGGAGTTAGACCAACCCAGATAGACCACGTTATGGCCGATGGGATTAGGAAAGAAGCAACGGATTGATTAAGCGCGCTAGCGCGAAAGCCGTTGCGCCTTAGCGCATCCCCTTTCTTGCTAGGGCAAGCACGAGGTCTGGTTCAAGGCAAGGTATAGCTTAACGGAATGAAAGAGAATTAGTGTATTAAGCAAGTACGGAAAAGCGGAAAAAGGGAATTCAGGCGCTGTTCTCAAGTCTAGTTAACGAAGCCGAGAGGGAAAGCTTACTTGAGAGGATATACCTGACTGAAAGGATATATATTCGATGTCGCATATCCGCTGTTGCATAGTTATATTCCTCTAATCGCTAATCACTGCCTTTTCCTTAATCTCAGAACTGGATGCTAACCCTATATTTATCTGAGTCTTATGCTAAAAAGGACTTGCTTTTAGTTCGTCTTCGCCCAAGTGCGGCTAATGCTATAATAGGAACGGAACTCATACTTCTAACTCTTCCCCCCGGAACGTCTTCTTTAAGAGCGGATCCAACCCTTCTTCTTCCTTCTCAAGCAGATGCCGAACCTCATTATTTAGCGGCTCTCCGAAGTCCCAGAGGTGGAAGCGGTTCTGATAGGCGGGACAAAGCGCTTTCAATGGTGATGAAAGAGGGGGAAATGCCTGGACGACAGCCACTCGCCCAACCTGGCGATAGTACTGTAAACCCTTGGCTCGCGATTGAAGAATGTATCTCACGCGGCTCTATCCAATAGCGATCCCTGCGTACACGATAGATCATCATCCTTCTCTAAATCATGCATGTTGGTTTGTTGTCGCGGTAACCTCCTTCGGTTCTGTTCGCAGATCAGGAACATTCCTTGGCTGCGAGTTAAACGATCGAACATCAACAACGGCAGTCACTTTACTAAAAACTAGAATGATAGCAGAATGGCTTCAGGAAACTGCTAATACTAGAGTAGAGGGATTGGAATGATTGCAAGACCCTCACTTCCAAGACTGGACGGTTACCTTCAAAAAAGAGGAAGAGAGGGAAAGGCCCCACGCGGTTAAGAAGCTGAAAGAGAAGCTACTGGGCATCCTCACTGACGCTATTTAGTTATTCGGGATCAGAATTCCCACTAGAGAAGACGGGAATTGAGTCATGTCAGGGTTATCCCTGTATTGTATTAGCGAGAGGCGGAACCCTTCTTTCTTAATCAGACGATTTCTCTCCTATCATGTATGATTGATCAAAGTCTGGTATGTAGGAATCAGAGTCTCAATCGACTGGCATCGCCCTTCACTCCAAAATTCCTCAAAGAAAGCAAGCAGCAAGTCAGTCTGCGCATAGCATACTCTCTCAGTTCTTCTCCTTTTACGACCGGTCGAAGGGGAATGGGCCAACTCGAAATGGACCAATTCGAGAAAAGGGTCAAGATATGGTGCTGCGGTCAGAACAAGGAATGCTTTCTAGGAGGGTAATGCAAATTGTGATATATCTCAATAGTTAACGGAAAGGAATAGGCGAGAGGAGAAGTGTTGTTTGCAAGCGAACCCAATAATGCCACGAGGCGGAGAGCCTTTCGATGAAGCCTGCACCCACTGGGAAAAAGGAATAATATACCTTGCCAGAGTTTCCCGATAAGGGGTCTTAAACAACATAAGAAAAGGCTTCACCGACTGCTTTATCCACAAGAATGTCATAAAGGTTCTCTCCGGTCTTCCTCAAAAAGACAGCTTTAGAGCGCAAGTCAAACTCATGATAGGCGAGCAAAATCACGCGCACATGGTTTAGCGGTTTGCTGTGCTCTGTGATCTTATTCTTCTCCAAGACCCGATGCTTCATCTGCTTCTTTAGCTTAGTAGGACTTCAAACACGCGCTATTGCGTGAAAGATTTCCCAATTTCATTGCAAGGGATGACCGGGCGACTCCTCTAAAGGGATTCGCTAATGGCACAAGAGAGAAATTGCCAATTAACGATACTGATTCCGGATGCCCGATACCAGAGGACAAAAGACCCATTCCCGATAACAGATAGATGACGACATAGTCAAAGTCTCTAATATAAATAGAATAGGTTAAGTTACATATGTAAACATCAACTAGACTTCGGTGGTTAACAACCACCTACTTCTTTGAAACATCAAATCCGGCGTAGTATGAGTTCTACGTTAGTAAACGAAGAATTGGGTGATATCAAATCCTATGTCCAAAAGTAGAGCACCATTATCTGATCAGGCTAAAGAAAGACTTCAGGCCAAATTAGATATGAGGAAAGGTTGAAACGACAAGAAGAGTGCTTAGTGAGGAGACAGCACCGGAGGGAGGAAATTCTCGCGAATAAGGAAGCACGTCGACTCCGAAAGGAAGCTCCCGAGAGGGAAAGAGAAGAAAAGAACCAATGACATCATCCCAAGCCGATTGCTTCTCTCGAGATAGTAGTGAGGAAGGAAAATGCTTTGTCTATCGATGTAGTTCCAAGTCTTCGATGTCCCTCGGAGACTGACAAGAATTTGTACTAACAGAGTAGTAGAATGGGATTGATGATGAGCGGGCAAAAGCCCCCAGATCTCCTGGTTTGTGAGCCGGGTTCAACCCTTTTTTTTTCTTAGCTGCTCTGGATTCTATTCTAGATGCTACTTACTTACATATTCCGTTTTATTTCAAAAGGTAGCCCATCTATATAGCATAGCTGAAAGCGGACAAAAAGGGCTGTTCCCATTTCGTTACGTAGGCTTAGCTTAGCCCCTCTCTCTAACTAAGGATTCAATCCAGTCCCAAGCGTCCCTGGATTGAATCTTCCGGTTTTTTATATCAGCGAGCTAGACCCCTAAAATGCTCGGTACTTTAAGGTGGGGAAACCAATCCTCCCTGCTCGTTCCTAGGTCTTTTCTTTTTTTTTTTTTCGCCTTATTTCATTCACTGATTTCTGTAATTCATTTCTCTTTTATGAATAGTTGGTTGTGTTGGATGATTGGTGGGTAGTTTGAAGGACGAATGCCGGAGGGCAGCTTTTTAGAGCGGGCGCTCTGTGCGGTATTTTTTATGTTTATGTCTGTATTTGTTCTGTAGTTGGATCAGCCCTTTTGCTTAGTATGTCGAGGGTGGATTAATGAATGACTGCTTTAGCTCTATCGACAGAGGCCCCGCCTAAAGTTCTGACCCTTGCTTCAAGCTCTGCTCTGGGAGAATGGCCCCACCCGATGTGATCGACGTCGCATCTCGACCTGTTCGTGCTGCGGAGCGAACACCTACTTTGAGGAGAAAGAAATCCTTTCCTAAAGTGAAAGTGAATTCAAGCCGGTACATCATAAATAAAAAGAGAGGCTTCAGTTTCTTGCTTATCTATGGAATATCGCATTGTTACTGGCCCTTCCAAAAAAGAATTTTATTGTTAGGAAATAAGGGAGACTGTGACTCTCCCCCTTTATGTGTTCTATATCAAAGTCAAAGAGGGTCTTGACATCTTTCTTAAGGGTTTCTTTCAACGCCTTACAATTTGTTCTCATCAGGAACCTCTGGTGTTGGATGTAGATTTGGAACTTTAGGATGGACTTCACTTCACCGCTTTTATTTTAAAGGGAAAGAGGAAGCCCCGGACGTCAACTTCTTTGATGACGACCAAGAAGATATTTCCCAATAGCGGTCCTCCTTTTGTCAAAATTATAGACCAGGTATTTATTCCTCTCCTTCAAGTTCTACTGCACCCTTCGGTCAAGTAAACCAAGCTCACAGAAAAAAGGAAATCTTTTACACCGATGTATNTGGATTGAATCTTCCGGTTTTTTATATCAGCGAGCTAGACCCCTAAAATGCTCGGTACTTTAAACGGATTTCATGATTCTTGATAAAAGTTGCAGCCCTGGATCTTTCCCAAATCATTGTTCAAAACTAGTGAAATTGAATCATAATGGTTATATTTCATTTTAAGTTAGAAGCACGTAACAAACAACTTTTGAAATCTCAAAATTACATTTGTGTTGAACTACAAGTTAAGAGAATGGATGAGTTCTTATCTTAAGTCCTAGTGGGTACGATACCCGTCTCTCAAAAAGAGCAACTCTATTACTTCTACAATCGCGTGCACTTGCATATACGATTTGACCACAATTAGTTTAGTGGATCCACTTAGATAGCTATTATGTATGTGAATCACACTTATGTCTTTTTAATGGGTTTTCTTAGTATATGTGGAGATATGAGACTTTATGTAATACTCCGAAACTCGATGACATAAGATAGAGCCTTACATGATGAATTAAACTTTAGAAAATTGTTTATCATACTAAAATAATGTTTTTAAACCATTTAGTATGTGTTAGATTCAAGGCGTCAAGAAATGTCCATGACATCCACAAACTAGCTAAATAAAACTAGTTGACTTCCCATGTTTGGTGAAGGTGTGGGAGGGTCATAACAAGTCATTAACTTATAAAAAGACTTTATGTTTGGAGAATGTAGTAAAAAGGGTACAAACGTCTAGTAACGACTCCCCATGGACAGCTTGAAGGCTCCTCGAAGACGACCCAAACCTTGGCGGGCAATGTGCCAAAGCAGCTTGCGGCAGCCTAGAATTGAAGGTCCCTACGGAATGCGCAGCTGTCACGTGGGGTGGAAAAAGTTTCCTCGTGACGTATGCACTCCACGCGGTCCACTTCCTCAACCCGTATTTCAAAAATAAAATGTGAAATTCCCTCCGCGATGCGCAACCACTGTTCTGATTCGTTGAAATAGTATTTTAAGTATGTTGACTTCGCAAAAAGACTCATTTAAGTGAGGGATATTTTGGATAATTTATGGGGTTACTATAGATTGACTAAGGGTCAGTTTTAAGTCATTTTTCACTAGCCTAAATCAAATTCCCAAAACAAAATCCAATAGCTCTCATCTCTCTACTTTAACTCTCCCTAAATCCTCCATTGAAGAAGAAAGAAAGCATGAAGAAGAAGACCCACTTCTCTAGGATTTCACTTAAATTTCGTGAATTAATATTCATCAAGGTATTGGTTCTTCACTCTTGGGATTCCTTTCCCCAAGAGGTCCTCTCAGAGTTGATTGCTAAATAACCCAATTCCAAGGGTTATCCTCTTCTAATGTTTTTTCTTCTAAACTTGAAATTTATGAGTGCTTATGTTCAATTGTGATTAGCCATGGCTAAAAAAGTGTATATTTTTGAGAAATTGATGATAATTGATGGAATTTTTTGTGGATCATATCTCTTTCACCAAATTCCCCAAATCTTGGATCTTGCTTATAAAATGATGGGAATCAAAGAATGTACTGATTGTTAGACTTGTTTTATCTATTTTAATTCATTCATGGACTGCCTAGGGTAATGTATTTTGGGATTGGATCTATTTCATGAAGAATTCATGATGAATCCTTTACCACTTAAGCCTACGTTATGAATTAAAGTTAATTGGGATAGTGAAGATCCAATTGACTTCATTATTATGCTAATTACTATTATGTGATGATATTACAAACATTATTGATTTTAATTGGACGGTTGATGGTAAAACCTTGATGATGGCTTGTGAATGATATTGGGGTAAGTATTGTGATCTCTATCATTTAATGAAATTATGATTACTTGTGTTTAGTTATGAAGTTATATTGAAGTATAGCTTATGATAAGATTGATTAGGGTTGGTATGATGTTGAAGTGGAATGTCTTGAATTTGACTTGTGCGTTGTTGGCTAAGATGAAATGATATAAGGATGGTGATGACTTACCTATGTGCTTATCATAATGTGATTATGTAAAGGAGTAGACCCTTATTGAGATACGATTGATGACTATATAAGGGGTAGTCCCTATGACCTAAACAATGTTATGATTACTAATTAAAGACATTTCAAAAGGTACTCTAGCTTACCACCGAGTGAACTAGAAGTTAGAAGTGTTCCTTCCCACATAGAGAAGGTAGGATCACTAATGTACTAATGAGATTTGAGACTATAATGCATGTAGCATAGAGAGGATCCCAAATACATCTCCTAGTTCTTGAACTATGTTACCTCATTGGAATACTAGCTAGTGGATCCACATAAGATGCTATGTTGATGTTTTGGTACTACCTTGGCAATTAGTCCGCCCTCTTTCAACGTATGGTTCCATCACATCGGATTCCACATTGGCTCATGTTGTCTATGTCGGTTAAGGCAAGGTGTTCCAAAAAAGGAAAAATGAATTAATCAAGTGAACTCTAACTAGGATGATAAAAGGGTTTGGTTTAGTCTAGATAGGGGTATGAGACTCTACCGATACACTACACTATTTAGACTTGAGGGAATTCATAGAAGGATGTTCTTATGTGCTTATATGCTTATAAATGTAAATGATATGTATATGTTGATCTTACATGTTCATGACACTATGTTATATGGGTTTCATTTATGAACATGTGGTTGGTCTCTATTGCTAAAGTATGATGATGTTTACGGTTAATGGTATAATATGTAAAGTTGGGCATTTCTTATGGTTCTTGTTCGGCTTGGTTGAGTGAGGTTATGGGGCCTTTCTTGGTCATTGAACTAGTGGACTTAATTTGAGTTCATGAGTAATGGTCTTACTTAGATAATGATGTTATGAACTCTTACGCATGCTTGTTGATCTTATAAACTTGATGATAGAGTTACCTTGATTATGTTCTCAATTATGTTGATATGCATGTTAACTTGACTAGACTAGGTATTGTTGGTCTTGTAATATACATGGTCTTGACTTAACGTAATATGTTATTGACTTGTATTGGTTCTTGAACGTGCATAAGGCTTTCGAAAGTGACTTTTAATGCTTTTGAATAAACATTTCTTTCTAGAATGATTTATATATTGTGTGTTCATATGCGACCATACTTATTACAAGTGATGTGCTAAGCCCATTTCTCCCTTTACCCCAATATTTTTGGTTTTGGTTGTTGAAGGGTTCGTGAAGACTCTTCAACTAGACTTCGATTCTCATTCTCCAAGTTGGATAGGTCCTCACAACTTCGATGGAAATACCATATTCTAGCATTGGATGTTAATTAGTCTTAAAGAAACTTTCTTCATTCTTTTTCATTTGAGTACGATGATAGTATAAACTATATGTTGCTTTTATTGTATTGATTTATGGTATATGACCAATGGTTATACTCTTGTTTAGAGGGTTATGATATGATATATCCATTTTAAGACTATGTTATTTGTCTTTTATATATGTGCCATAAACTTAGAAGACTATGTAATCTTCTTGTACTAAGGGTCTATGTAACTCGATATGAATATATTATGTGTAAGCGAGAGGTCTAAGTAAACCTCATAAAGTAGTGTAGACGAAAAGTTTTAAATTTTCTGCATTTTTTACCTATAAATGTAATGACCAATGCTAAGAGGCTAGTCTTAGTCCTCTTCGAGGACGTAGACACCGGTTACTTCTAAGGGTTGCTCCCTGGATGTGACAAACTTTGTATCAAAGCATGAGTTAAAATAACCCTAGAAATGATGTCTCATAAAACCACAACTATATAGATTCTTATTCATAATTGTGAAGCGCGCCACTCTTATGAATGAGAGACTACGTGATGCCTAGGAAAGTCTCATCCTCTTGTACTCGTATATCGTGTCTCTAGAGTCTTGTTATATTCTTTCACCTAAACCTTGTATTGTTGTTATATTAATGAATACTCGAAGGGAAGTGGAAAAAAGGGCCGAAGAAGGCATCGCTAATGTTGGAGCTAATGACAACCAAGCTCCTCCACAAGAAAACCAAGTGCCCCCACTAGAAGAAGTCGATATGGGTGATCAAGTGCTGGTTGTTCCTTCACCAATGACCGATGGAGAGATAAGGGGGGCTTTTCTCAATTTGGCCCAAGCCATGACCTCTCAAGCTAATGTCGTAACTTTTCAAGTCCAAGCCATAACTAAATTTTATATGCTAAAATTATATGTCCCTACAAAAGTATAAGCGGTCGTATCAAGTAAAGAACCCAATTGTTAGGTTGGGGTCGATCCCACGAGGAAAATGGTTTAGACTTAACTTTAATCTACGATTACATATATTTAGTCAAGTCCTTTCTGAAAACAATTAATAAAAGGGGCGTTTTGTGTAACAAAAGTGTTTGATAATTTCTAAGTAAGACAAATAGCAAGTTTATAACTTTAGTGTTTATCAAGTGATTAGAGAAACTAGGGTGTAAGAGTTCCCCATAGGTTCATAACGCGGTAATTCTAGCTATAACAATCGTTTCCTAGTATCTTGCATGCAAAGTGGTAAGTTATGTATCCCTAATTCCTTGGTCCAGCACTAGAGAATTTCAGTCCGTATCTTCTCCGGCTACGTGTCTCTACTTTACTAAATCTTACCTTTACCTCATATTAAGCATCATATTCAATGTATGTCCAAGTTACTACTCTGCACTAATTGAAACTAGTCTATTAGATAGTGTATACTGAATCTATGTTCATAATTCTTTTCCTATCAACTACCTCCTTGGTCCGGCAAGTAGAAATAGTGCACGTTCTAATACGTGCCCTTGTTAAAAAGACTTCTAAATGAAAGAATTATCAATACATGCAAGACCCTATTCTAGAATTATTATTTAGCTAGTTTTACCTTGTTAATTACCCATGGTACCCACAACCCTAGTTGTTGATTTAGTTACCCATTCTTATAAATACACAATTCATGGTTATTAAACAAGAATTCACGTACTTACTTTGATAGGTTTGAAGACAATCCAAAAATAACACTTGAATTAAAGAAAATATCATGAGAATCGATTTTGGAAACTTGAAGTAATTCCCAAAATCAAAAGTTCAACTTCCAATAACAAGAGTATGAAAAATAACCAAAAGTCTAACCCCAAAAATGAGGGTTTTAAACCTATTTATAATAATAAAGTCCTAAAACAAAAGTAGATCTAAATAAGGAAAAATCTACCAAAAACACGTCTTCAGTCAACGACCCAACTAACGGTCCGTCGGTGGAACGATGAACCGTCGATTGCATCCATTGGTCCACACTTAGAACCTTTTACATCCTCCGCTTTTGTATCCTTTCAGTTACAATCGACGAACGAACAACATGGTCCATCGTTTGACTTACGGTCCGTCGATGCCTCCGTTCCTCCATACTTAGTGATCTCTTCAAGTCGGGTACTGGGACTACTTTCTGTTACCATCAACAGTTTGTCAGGATGGTGCGTCGATCAGTCGACGAACCATTGATTCTTCCGTAGCCCCACACCTAGTAAGAATTCCCAAATTTGATTTTAGCAGCTTGAACCTCAAGTCGACGATCACCACCTACAGATCGTCGATGGGTCGACGGGCGTCGATGGCTCCGTAGGTCATCACTTCTACCCTGGTTTCAGCACAGTCTACTGCATTTCCGTTTTTGACAGTTTTCCTGCAAACATAGATAAAAATATGTTGAAATTATTACAAAAAGTCCTTATACACACACTAAACTTAAGGAAAAAGCATTGAAAGTTTCGTGAAACAACATTACATCAACACCCTCAACTTAAATTCTTTGTTTGTACTCAAGCGACACACTATGACTCACCACAATACATTGTACAAAAGTATCCTCATTTAAGCTTTCACAATCATCTGGCTATCAATCCCGATTATTTTCATTCCTTTTTTGCAAGATATCACTCCTAGGCTCGCTAGGCTCATTTATGTGGATCAGACCATGACACAAACTCACCACGCCGACACCCCTACTCTTTTATCTCTCACAAAGGCACCAACTCTCCAATATTGCAACTAATGTTCTCACTTCAAAATATATCCTCCTTTTTCACACGGTGGTTTTAAATTTGAGTATGAGGATCATTATTCAACACTCACTCTCATTAAAACTTCACACCGAATTGATACTTGTCTCCATAGGCTTGCCCTTATTTTCACTACTATAAGTTTACCATATTAGACTCTTAGGATCACAATAGGACTTTCTTGGCTTGTAATGTAGGCTCAGGGTAAGGTATGGTACATATGGATGCATTTTAGTGACTCGTTTTCCTCCTTGACATTTCATCTAAGCGCCCTACCTCTTTCATTGTCTATTATGCCCTATTCTTCCTTTTCTTGTATTCTTTGCCTTATTTTCTCCTTTCTTCCTCCTTTTTAGGAAAATGACTTTTCTTTTAATTTTAATTTTATTTTCAAATTTTACCTTTATTTCAATTTTATTTTGTTCACTTTTATTTTTTATACATTAATTCATTCAACCCCACTTTTCGAAACATTCCTCATAATAGCCACCCTCAACTCATGGCTTTGCCATGGGTCGAGGTACACAATACTCAAGGTCTTGTTAGGGCCAAGACGAGATTGGTTTCTACATTATCCACCCTCAACATATGCTTTTGGCATAAGTTGAGGTGCACATTTCCAAGGAAGGACTAGGGCCAACACATTATACCTAGAAATGATGAATTGGGGTAGAGAAGAAAGGTCCATTGTAAACTCAAATCATTTGGATCAAAAAGGGATTAATTTCATTTATTTCTTTCTTTTATTTAGGCTATAGATTGGATAATATGAACAAGGGCCTATGATCCTTTCCTAATTGTCTAACATAAATTACTTTTTACAGGACCAACCGGGCAAGTTCTAGCTAGGTACCAATAGTGGACTAATCGACTTTTCTCACACTCTCTTAACACCTCAGTACCTTACAGATTATCGGATACTTAGTTGTAGTGTTACAATGAGAGTCATGCAATGGTGTATCTCTATGTCATGCTTAGAGACAACACATTCAACATTCACTATGCCTAATCATGCAAGCATTCTCTTTAGAACGGGATATCATTTTATTTAGCCGTCATTCTTTATATTTCAAATCATACTTTGTACAAGATACTAAAGAGACCGGTTCAACAATAAATATACTAGTGTCTTGGGGCAAAAGAACATAGGCAAGAAAATCTCACGAGAGGATCGTGAGTTGGGCTACTCAGACTTCACCTTAACACTCACTTCCCATTTACCCCACCCCTAACAAGAAAACATGCAATTTCCCCCAATGCATAAGAAATAAAATAATAAGGTGGTATGTGAAGCAAACATGAGGCGCATAACACTAAAGATCACTAAGCAGGCGGATCTGGTTTCCCAGAACCCGCTCCATCAGTAGGAGGGACACCATCAATAGTCTTCGCATCAATGTCTGCACCCTCAATGGTGCTCCTCTCAACTTCCTTAAGTCTGGAGGTAGATGCCCCATCAGCCAACTCACAAGCGCTTATTTGCCTGGCCTCCTCATAAACCAAAGATATATCTTCGAGGCATCCAACTCAGTGCGCTCCCTCTTCCTAGCCCAAGCCTCATCACTCACACTGGGTCGGTGCCTCTTGGCACACTCACATGGCGGAGGCGGTGGCACCTCGATGGTCTTGAAGAGAGAACTAAACATCGTATCGTCAGCAAGCTCCACTAGTGTGGCCTTAGGCTCAGGTACCCGCACATCTAGTATGGCATCCACAAAAGGCCTCAGACTTGCCATAGCAGCCTGGAGAGTCGTCAAATCAATAGTAGGGGCTGGCCGGGCGAGAACTATCAACTGGAACGCATTATGGCGCTTTTGGACTGCCTGAACTTTCCACTCATTCTGCTGGAAATCTTCTTCTCGATCCGATCCTCCGCCTCATCAATGGACTTCTATATCCAAGGCTGGATATGTTACGGAAATGTGTCCATTTGAGCCTCTAACTTTTGGACCCTAGCAATTGAGACTTGTGCTGTTAATGGTGTAGAACGGGAGAAACTCGGAGCTCTGCTAGTGCCCGGCATAAAATCGACCAAGTTTCTATCGGTAGGCTCTAATGTCTCCTGATCATCCCCTTGGGCTTGCTCTACCATGTTCGCTAAGTTCTCAAACAGCGACTGCACCTCTACTCTAGGTCCTTTGTTGGGTGCCGCCTCATTGGCCTCATCCTGGATGAAACCGATGTCAAATTTCCCAGTAGGAGTCGTGAGGATATCAATGTACCAAATAAAAACTCGAGCAGACTTGCATAACTCAAAATCATACAGGGAAAAGGGTAAGTGGTCGAGGACTTAAAGGCCCTCTCATGTATGATTGCCCGTAACAGCCTCTATTAATTCACCTCGAACCGTGCAGCCATAGCATCTAGCAATACTGCTCTATTCCATGTCCAAATGTTGTCAGCAGCAGTGGGGGATAGGTAGTAATAGACCAATAGCAAGATAAAATTGGCTGAAGATATGAGGTTGTCCTTCTTGATAAGGCCTCAGGGATCCAGTACCCAATCATCACCCCCACGATCGATAAAAATGTTCTGGAGTATCCTCCTATTTGTGGTCTCTCTCACCACCTTATCTCGCTGGAAGTGGCCCTCCTTGATCAGCTTCCACCGGTAGTCAAACTTGTGGGTAAGGGTTCCCTGGTAGTATCTGTATCACCACCGTATATGTCACGACGAATGGTGGGTAAAGAGATGTCCACCCTGCAGCCACGGACTCGAACATGCGTAAGTGGTGCCTTTTTGGCGGGATTAGATCGCCTACCTAAAGAAGATCAGAGAGTCGCTACATATGAATCGGAGAACTCTCGCATCAACTCCTCATAGTAGCATCCCACGCTCCTAGCCATCCACTCTAGCTGATGGCGGGTGAAGAAATTAGGTATAGACGACATCGTGTGGAGACTCCCTGTAAGTACTCGCCGCTCGACTGTCAAATTACGAGTCATGACCCCTTTGTCATTGAGTAGCTTCGCATCACTGTACACTTGGTATTGGCCTTCTATGCACCACCGCTTGTGCTGATTAGCAATCGGTGCAGGGATGTCGAACTAGGGTATTAGAGTAGAATTCTCACTATCAGCCTCATAAGACGAGGAAGAGTGGACAGGTGCAGCAGGAAAAGTGGCGCCATGCGATCCTGAGAAATAGGCCGACTCAGACCCGGTAGCCTCCTTGGATATAGACATTCCCTCAGAACCCGCGGCAGACCCAGACGGTGTGCCTGTAAGTGTGCGCTCCTCATCATATTAGGAGGCAGTGACTACACCAAACGCCACCTTCTTAGGTGTGCTCCGAGTGGTCCTAGCAGCAGGTGTCAGTGTCTGGGTGCCTGGTGGCACGCAATGAAGATTAGTCTCATCATTCGACGAACCAATCACCTGCGAATGTGAAGGAGAGACGGACTTGGAACATCATCAGGAGTAGATAATGTCAGGCTTGGGGGCCGTTTGTACCTCTAGACTGTAGTGGAGTGAATGGGAGGATTTAATTTTTCAAGACAACATCGAGCCCGCCTTCGAACACTTATCGGAAAAATATAAGAAAAGGATTGGAGTTTAGGAACTAAGGGTTTTGGGAATTTGGAGATGGTGAGAGAATCAGAAATTTAGAGAGGATTAATTGGTGAATTAGTGTGTGAGTGAGTGGGGGAGTAAGGGAAAGGACTTGACTAAATAGACGTAATCGTAGATTGAATTTAAGTCTAAACCATTTTCCTCGTGGGATCGACCCCAACCTAACAATTGGGTTCTTTACTTGATACGTCCGCTTATAATTCTTTAGGAAAGTATAATTTGAGAGTATCAAATTTTGGCACCGCTGCCAGGGAAAGTGGATTTTATATTAACTTTAAGCGCAATTACCGAATTTTAGTCAATAATTTCCTAATTTTTTTTTGTATTTAAAGTCTAGCTCTAGTGTATGCCAAGTACACAGAGACGAGGCGAACTAGTGCTTCCATTTGATCCTGAACCTAACCGTACACTTCAGAGAATAAACGAGCTTCACAATCATGATAATATTGGTGATGGGATAAACTGTCAACTTCCTCCCCCGATTGATGCTCATAATTAAGTGATCATGGAAAACCCTGATGAGGGCGCTCTGAGAAGACAACATCCTGCCCCACGCCCTCAAGAGTATTATAGGGGCAATGTCAACATCGCCAATTGGGATGGACCTCTTGTCCTTCCTACTCTACAACAAGGTCATTCATTCGTGGTAACTAGTGGCTTGATGCAGATGCTCAGTGCTAGAGGTTTTTTTTCAGGGCTACCATTTGAGGATCCACATGCTCACATCGCCAAACTGAGGTCGGTGTGCAAGAGTTGTGTAGCGAGGCCTGACATGGTCTTGGATATCATTGGATTAAGGATGTTCCCTCTCTGACTGACGGGAGAGGCTGCAATTTTGTTTACTGAGTTGCCTTATAATTCGATCTATACTTGGGAGCAGTTGAGGGATGTGTTCCTAGCAAGGTAGTGCCCGGCTTGTAAAAAGCTTAACCACAAAGATAGGGTTAAAAACTTTGTAGCATCGCCTGGGGAGTCGGTAAGTAGTTCTTGGGATAGGTTCATCTCATTTCTGATAACTGTCCCAAACCACCGCATTCATGATGAATTATTGAAATAGTACTTCTATAGGGGGAAAGATGATAACAATAAGGCGGTATTCGATACTATTGCGGGTGGTTCTTATGGTGAGTGCACTTATGCAGAGATGACGGAGAAGTTGGAGAAAATATCCTGAAACAACAAGGCTTGGAGCACTAGGGAGTCGGACACTGGAGAAACTACTTTACAGTGCAAGCTACATATAACTAGGCTACAAATGAGATTCGTGAAGCGATGGCTCGAATGAGAACTGAGCTTGTGTTAGTATTGAAACATATCACTGGGGTGCAGAGAAAGTGAATACGGTGAATTATTTGACTAAGCTTCCATAGCCGGTATATGAATTTTACTATGAGGAAGACTCTTATGCAGTGAATGAGAAGACAGGGGGTTCCCAACCAAACTCCCAAGGCTCCTATTAGGAGAATCGGAGCCAAGGTGAAGGAAATCAAGGTGGAACTATGGAAATTACAACCGAGAGGGTCACTATGTTCGAGATGGCAACTAAAATTGCGACAAAAACATCAACCGGGGTAACTATGGTAACAGAAACCATCGGAGTAGGCTCTATGTTCCACCTCAAAATCGTGAAGTTACTCCTAGGGATGGTGGAGGAAGTATGGTGCGAGTTGAGAATGTATTGCAGAAGATGAGGAGGAGGTTTGATGCTAGTGATGAGCACACGAAAGAGTTGAGAGGTTATTTAGCAAATATTGGGAAAAAGGTTGATGCACATGCAATCTCAATCAACCACCTTGACTTGCAAATGGCCCATTGTTTTCTACTATGGACCCACGCCAACCGGGTACTCTTCCTAGCAATACTATCAAAAATCTAAAATACGATGGACATTGTATGGCTGTCACTACTCGAGGGGGTAAGCAAACCATTGACCCACCTATGCTATCTGGCGTAGAAGATGAGATGAGAGGAGATGATGTGGTAGAGGAAATTAGTTGTGAGTTGGTAGACAAATCGGGAAAAGAAGATGAGATACCCCAAAAGGTGACTCCCATTCCTAGACCACCACCTCAATTCCAGCAAAGATTGGTTAAAAAGACCGAGGATGGTAAATACCGGTGTTTTATTACTATGTTGAAATAGCTTTCTATCAATGTCCCTTTGATTGCAGCTCTTGAACAGATGCCCAGTTACGCCAAGTTCATGAAAGATATGGTCACTAAGAAGATTTCGATTAGTTTTGAGGATGATGATTGGATGCAACACAATAGTTCTATAGCTACAAGGTCTCTTGTTCAAAATAAAGAAGATCCGGGTGCTTTCACAATTCCATGTACAATCGAGTTGTTACACTTTGCTAAAGCATTATGTGATCTTTGGGCAAGAGTAAATATCATGACTCTCTCTATTTACAAGAAGTTGGGTTTGATTTACCCAAAGCCCACTGCGATGTGGCTAATTATGGCCGATTGAACAGTGAAGATGCCTATTTGGATACTCCATGATGTGCTAGTGAAAGTGGAGTCATTTCTTTTACGGGCCGATTTTGTGATTCTTGAATGTGAGGTGGACTTTGAGATGCCTATTATTGTTGGGAGGTCGTTCCTTGCTACCGGTCGTGCCTTAGTTGATAGGGAGAAAGGGTATATGAAGTTTTGATTGAGCAATGAAGAAGTGACTTTCAACATTTGAAGGTCCATGAGGCAGAGTAGTGAGCTCCAATCGGTATCTCCGATATCCTACAAGGTTGAGAGTCCGTGCAAGGTACAGATAGAAAAACGTATTGGTGTTGACGCACTAGCCACACTGATCATGAATTTTGAGAGTGATTGTATCGAAAGTATGGGTCATTGGTTGAGGCACTTGATCTAGGTGATGTTCGGTTCAAACTAAAGAAATTGGATTTAGATATGAAACATCGCGAAACCATCTATTGAGGAGGCCTCAAAATTGGAGATTAAGGCTCTACCACCTCATCTAAGGTATGTTTTCTTTGGAAAAGGTAACACTTTGCTAGTAATCATTGCATTGGATTTGAATGTGGAGCAAGTGGAGTGTCTTGTAGTGGTGTTGTAGAGGTTCAAACGAGCCATTGGATGGACTATAGAGGACATTATTGGGATTCCACCAGGTATTTCTTCATTCAAAATTAAACTCATGCCCGATCATGAGCAAAGTATAGAGCATCAAGGACGGTTAAATCAACATATGCAAGAGGTAGTGAAGAAGGAGATTATAAAGTGGTTGGATATCGGAGACATATATCCTATCGCTGATAGTAGTTGGGTATTCCCGATTTAGTGTGTGCCTAAGAAAGGTGGAATTACATTGCTCCCTTATGAGAAAAATTAGCTTCTTTCGATGAGACTAGTGACCGGATGGATAGTGTGTATGGATTACCAAAAATTGAATGCATGGACTTAGAAGGACAATTTTCCTATGCCCTTCATGGATAAGATATTGGAAAGGCTTGCAGGTTAGGAGTGGTATTGTTTTCTTGATGGTTATTCGGGTTACAACCAAATCTCTATTGCACCAGAAGATCAAGAAAAAACCACCTTTACTTGTCCTTATAGAACTTTCGCATTCAAGAGGATGCCCTTCGGGTTGTGTAATGCACCGACTACATTCCAGAGATGTATGATGTTTATATTCTTTGATATGGTGGAGGACCTCATTGAGGTGTTTATGGATGATTTTTCTATTGTTGGTGACACGTTTGGTCATTGTTTCAGTCACTTGGCTGAAGTTCTCAAGAGGTGTGAATATTGCAACCTTGTGCTAAATTGAGGAAAATGTCGCTTCATGGTGAAAGAGGGTATTGTATTGGTCCATCACATCTCAGAGAAGGGTATAGAGGTTTATCCAGCCAATGTTGAGGTGATAGAGAGACTTCCTCCACCCATCTCCGTAAAAGGTGTGAGGAATTTGTTTTAGGCATGCGGGCTTCTATCGGAGGTTCATAAAGGGTTTTTCAGAAATTGCACATCCTTTGTCCAAGTGACTTGAGAAAGAGTGTAAATTTTCTTTTGATGAATCCTGTCTGAAGGCATTTGGAGAGTTGAAGGAGAAGTTGGTGTCTGTGCCCATTATTATTTCCCGGATTGGAGCAAACCGTTTGAGGTGATCTATGATGCTAGTGGGGTTGCTCTTGGTGTAGTATTTGTACCAAAAAAGGATAAAATCACTAACCCATTTATCATGCCAGTAAGTCCGTTAATAAAGCTCAAAATAATTATACTGTAACTGAATAAGAGCTCCTTGCGGTGGTTTTTGTGTTCGAGAAATTTAGCTCCTATTTGTTTGGCACGAGAGTCATAATTCATACTGATCATTTTGCTTTGAGATATTTGATGGAAAAGAAGGATGCAAAGCGAAGGTTGATTAGGTGGGTATTATTGTTGCAACAATTTGACTTTGATGTGTAGGATAGAAAGGGACCAAAAATCAAGTTATCGATCAGTTGTCCGGATTAGAAGATGAAGCTATGCGAGAGTGGGGTGAAAAGGATAAAATTGATAATATTTTCCCTGATGAGCATGTATTCGCCGCTTTCCATTACTTGATTTCATTGTTCCCCGATTTTGCAAACTATTTGGCTAGTGATATAGTACCATTGGACTTGTCCTTTCATCAAAGGAAAAGTTCATGCATGATGTGAAAAATTTCTTTTGAGATAAGACATATTTATATAGGAGTGGTGGTGATGGTCTTATTCGTCGTTGTGTACTGGAAGTTAAGTTTTTTAAGTGTTTTGGAGGCATTTCACTCCTCGCCTGTGGGTGGGCATCAAAGTGGTATCCGAACTGCCCATAAAATCTTGCAATGTGGGTAATAATGTCCATCCATCCACCAAGATGCTCATGACTTCACCAAGGCATGTCATAGGTGCCAAAGAGATGGAGGTATCTCTAGAAGGAAAGAGCTCCCTTTAAATCCTATTCTTGTAATTGAGTTGTTTGATGTGTGGGGCATTGACTTTATGGGCCCTTTTGTGAGTTTTCTTGGGATGAAGTATATTATTGTGGCAGTTGATTATGTGTCAGAATGGGTGAAAGCCATAGCACTTTCAAACAATGAATGGAAGAGTGTCACCACGTTCTTGAAAAAGAACATGTTTTCCAGATTTGGCACCCCGAGGGCCATTATTAGTGATGGGGGATCAAACTTTTTCAACAAGTTGTTCAAAGGGTTATTGGATAATTATGGGGTTCGCCACTATGTAGCCACTCCTTATCATCCTCAGACTAGTGGGAAAGTTGAGGTGTAAAAATGAAAATTCAAGCAGATTATGGCGAAAACAGTGAATACTAGTAGAACGGATTGGTCAAGGAGTCTTGATGATCCTCTTTGGGCCTACACAACAGCATAGAAGACTCCCATAGGTATGTCTCTGTATCAACTTGTATATGGGAAGGCTTGTCACTTGCCAGTTGAATTAGAGCATAACGTCATGTGGGCAATGAAGTAACCAAAAATGGATTGGAATTAAGCAGCGGAACAGAGATTAAGTGGGTTGAATGAGCTTGATGAGTTTCGTTTGAAGGCGTATGAAAGTTCATCCATCTACAAAGAAAAGATGAAGAAGTACCATGACCAAAAGATTGAGAAGCGTGACTTTGTGGTTTGAGATTTGGTGCTTTTGTTCAACTCTAGGTTGCGCTTAGTTTCCATGCGAACTCAAGTCCAAATGGACTGGTCCATTCTTGATCACTCAAGTGTTCCCTCATGGTGCGGTTGAGTTGGACAACAAGGAGGGTACACAATTCAAAGAAAATGCGCAATGGACCAAAATTTACCTTGGGCATGCGGAAAATTTGAATGAAGTGGTTGAGGCGTACCATCTTGTTGAAGTCTGAGTAATCAAGAGTCTTGCGTCGTGCCACGACGTTAAATGAAGCGCTGATTGGGAGGCAACCCAATATGTATCCTCTGGCCAACAATAGGTTTTTATTTACTTTATAGGAGTATTTGCATTATTTCTGTTTTTACTTAATGTCATGTGTGGATTTTCTTTTATTTTCTTTTAGAAGTGTTGGCTAGAGAGTAGACTAGGATCTGTGTCCAAAAAATGTCCGGAAGATAAAAAAGATATGGATACTTGGGTGCAATATGCGTAGATATCAAATCACCAGAAATCTACAAAAATTGGTCAGATGCAACGATCGACGGACCAATCGACGGGCCGTCATCGCGTCTACGGACAGTCGAATGGGGTCCGTAGATCCCAAGTTTGTTATTAAATATTGTCTAAGTTAGTTCACCATCAATGGAGCAGTCAACGGACCGTCCATTGACTTACAGTCCCTCGACGGGGAATCATAAGTTCATCAGATCCAAGTGACCGACCAAACCCGGCCGACAATAAAATGATTTTAAACTCTTCAGTTACTTCCCACCTTTTCACATTCCCCCAAACCCTTTTTCTCCCCGTATTCCCTTACTCACCCACTAACTCACACACTAATTCACCCCATTATTCCTTTCTAAATTTATGATTCTCTCACCATCTCCACATTCTCAAAACCCTCAGTTCCCAAACTCCCATCCTTTTCTTCCATTTTCCGGTCGGTGTTTGAAGGCGGGCTTGGTGTTGTCTTGAAAAATTCATCCTCCCATTCTCTCCACTACAGTCTACAGGTATGCCACACTAATTCGCTCACTGAATACTCTTTCAAAACCATGCGAAAATGATGAAACATGTATGTGGGTCTTGACTTGGGGATTAAATTTCATGATTAACTTGTTAAAATAGGGTCCCTAGTTCCTTAGAATGATGGAATATGAATAGGTTGGGTTGTTAGTGTCTAAATGATCTTGGTTATGTGTTTTGTTGTTTTCCGACTTAGGGCATTTTAGCATCTTACAATCTAGGATTAAAATTGAAATTATCAAAGCCCTAGGAATGATGAAATGATGCGCATATTGCTATAGAACATGTGTTAAGTATTGTGCTTGAATTAGTGTATGTGTGGGGTGCAAAAGGGGAGGAAACAAATCTTACTCTGTCCGACAATACGAAACCCCGTCTATGGATCGTCGGTCAACCGACGATCCTTCAATGGGGTCCGTCGATAGCCAGACCCCAATTTTTTATTTAACTTTTGAACAACGGATGTGGTCTACGGTCCGTCGATTCATCGCCAGACCGTCCTGCACATCCGTCATTTCTAATAGAACCCTGTGTGCTGAGGGTTTCAAAAACTTCTCTAAGTGCGAACCAACGGATGTGGTATACGCTCCGTCTATTCATCGTTGTACCGTCCTTCACATTCATCGTTTGTAACAGAACCTGTGTTTGTAGAGCTCCCAAAATTTTGTCTAAGTGTCCAACGACGAAAGTGGAATGCAGTCCGTCATTTCATCTACGGACCGTTTTGCACGTCCTTCGTGTCTAACGGAAACTACTGTGGACCTATAACTTCTAAACTTAACGAAGTGAAACCAACGGAGCCTACCGCGGACCGTCATTCCATCGATGGACCGTCGGTAGTGTAGGTTGTTCAGTTCCGTAGTTCTGAACTTGACTGTGTTTTGTGCTCCACCTTTGTTATTTGCTTCCTTTTGAGTGTGTTGCATGATTACACTAGTACTAATGACCTTCCTTTGGAGGTACAAATGTCCCCCAAGCCTGACATTGTCTACTCCCGAGGACGTTCCATGTTCGCCGCTCCTTCACACTAGCTGGTGATTGGTTCGTCGGACGATGAGAATGATCCTGAGAACGTGCCACCAGGAACCCGGAAACTGACACCTGCTACTAGGATCACTAGGGGCACGCCCAAGAAGGTGGCGGCCGGCGTAGTCAAAGCCTCCCAGTCAGATGAGGAACGAACACTGACCGACACATCGTCTGGGTCTGTCGCGGGTTCTGAGGGAGCATATGGCTCTGAGAAGGCTACTAGTTTTTAGTCGTCCCATTCCTCAGGTTCGCATGGTGCCACTGTTCCTGCTTCACCTGTCCAGTCTGCCTCATCTAATGAGGCCGATAGAGCAGATTCTACTCCAGCACCGTAGTTCGACGTCTCTGCACCAACTGCTGATCAGCCCAACTGGTGGTGCATAGAAGGCCAATACAAGTTGTATAGGGATGCAAAGCTTCTCAATAACAAGGGGGTCATGACTAAGACTTTGAGAGTCGAGCGGCGAGTTCTTACATGAAGTCTCCACACGATGAGGCTATACATGATCTCTTCACCCGCCATCAGCTTAAGTGGATGGCTAGGAGCGTGGGACGATACAGTGAGGAGTTCGTGCGAGAGTTCTACGCTTCATATATCGCGACTCTCCGGTCTTTTTTGGATAGGGGGTCTAATCCCGCCGAACAGGCACCACTTATGCTTGTTCGAGTCTGTGGCCACACGGTGGACATCTCTTTACCCACTATTTGTCGTTTCTTTTATGGTGCTCATACAGATACTACCAGGGAGCCCCTTACCCCCGAGTTTGACTACCGGTGGAAGCTGATTAAGGATGGCCACTTCCAGCTAGATAAGGTGGTGAGACAGACCACAAAGATGTGGATAGCCGAACACATTTCTGTGGATCGTGAGGGTGCGTATTGGGTGCTGGAGCCCAGAGGCCTTATCAAGAAGGCCAACCTCACATTTGCTTCAAAGTTTATCTGGTTATTGGTCCGTCACTGCCTATCCCCCACTGCTACTGACAACATTCTTAAATGGGATAGAGCAGTATTGTTAGCTGCTATGGTCGTGGGGTTCAAGATAGATTTTTCGAGGCATATGCTGGCACTCATACATGAGAGGGCCTTTAAGGCCTCGACCACTTACCCTTTTCCATATATGATTTTCGAATTATGTAGGTATTCTGGAGTGCCTATTTGGCACAATTATGTCCTTAGGACTTCTACTGGGATAGTTGACATCGATCTTAACTGGATATGGCCAACAAGGCGGCACCCAACAGAGGACCCAGAGTAGAGGTGTCGCCTCTAGTTGAGGACATGGTAGACATGGTAGAGCAAGCCAAAGGGGCTGATCAGGCGACATCAGATCCTACCGACACCACCCTAGTCGAGTCTATACCGGGTACTTGTACAGCTCCGAGTTCCTCCCGTTCTACACCATCAGCAGCACTGGTCCCGATTGCTAGGGTCCAAAAGTTAGAGGGCAAGATGGACACATTGCTACATCATATCTAGTATTGGATGTTGAAGTCCATTGCTGAGGCGGAGGATCGGATCGAGAAGAAGATTGCCCAGCAGACTGAGCGGCAGATTCTGGCAGTCCACTAGCGCCTTCATGCGTTCGAGTTTAGAGTTCTCACCCGGCCATCCCCTACTATTGATTTGACGACTCTCCAGGCTGCTGGCGAGTCTGAGGGATAATATTGATGCCATACTAGATCAGTTGGTACCTCAGCCTGAGGCCACACTTGCGGAGCTTGCGGAGTATACGGTGATTAGTTCACTGTTCCAGACAGCCGAGGTGCCACCGCCTCCACCACGTGAGCGTGCCAAGAGGTACCGACCTAGAGAGAGTGTAGAGGATCGAGCCTGGAAGAGGGAGTGCACCAATTTGGACGCCGCGAGGAGAGCTTCTTTGGTTGATAAGGAGGCCCGGCAAATGGGGTTCGTGAGTTGGCTACTGGGGCGTCTAGCTCCAGACTTGAGGATGTTGAGAGGAGCACCACTTAGGGTGCAGACAATGTTGGGGACACTACTGACGGTGTCCTTCCTACTGATGAAGCCGGTTTTGGGCAACCAGACTCGCCCGCTTGTTGATCTTTTGCACTATGCACCTCATGTTTCCTTTACCTACCACCTTATTATTTTATTTCTTATGCATTGGGGACAATTGCATGCTTTCTTATTGAGGGTGGGGTAAATGGAGAGTGAGTATTAGGGTGAAGTCTGAATAGCCCAAATTAGGATCCCCTCTTGGGGTTTTCTTGTCTGTGTTCTTTTGCCCCAATAGACTGGTTATTTTATTGTTGATCCGGCCTGCTTATTATCTGGCACAAAGTATGAATTTGAATTCTGAAGCATGATTGCTAAATACAATTATATCCCATTCTAAAGAAAATGCTTGCATGATTAGGCATAGTGAATGTTGAATGTGTTGGCTCTAAGAATGACATAGATATACACCATTGCATGACCCTCAATCTAACACTCAAACTAGGTGTACGATAATCTAGTAGGGTAATGAGGTGTTAAGAGAGTGTGAGGAAAGTTGAATAGTCCACTATTGGTACCTAGCTAGAACTTGCCCAATTAGTCCTACAAAAAGTAATCCGTGTTAGGCAATTAGGAAAGGACCATAGGCCCTTGTTCATATTAGCTAATCTTTAGCCTAAATAAAAAAACAAATGAAATTAATCCCTTTTTTATCCAAATGATTTGATCTTGCAATGGACCTTTCTTCTCTACATCAATTCATCTTTCTGGTATAATGTGTTTGCCTTGGTCCCTCCTTGGACATTTGCACCTCAACTTATGTTAAAATCATAAGTTGAGGGTGGCTAATGCAGAAACCAATCTAGTCTTGGCCTTGACCCAACCTTGGGTGTTGTGTATCTCGACTCATTGCAAATCTATGCGTTGAGGATGGCTATTATGAGGAATGTTCCAAAAAGTGGGGTTGAAAAAATTAATGTAAAAAAAGGAAAGTAAAAGTGACTCAATTAAAGTTGAAATCAAGTAAAAGTTTTGAAAATAAATTAAAAATAAAAGAGGAGTCATTTGCACAAAAGGAGGAAGGAAAAAGAAAATAAGGCAAAGAATACAAGAAAAGGAAGAATAGGGCATAATAGACAATGAAGAGGTAGGGCGCTTACCGTAATGTCAAGGAGGGTAACAAGTCACTAAAATGAATCCATATGTACCATACCTGACCCTGAGCCTACGTACAAGCCAATAAAGTCCTATCGTGATCCTAAGAGTCTAATATGGTGAACTTAAAGCAGTGAAAATAAGGGAAAGCCTATGGCGACAAGTATCAATTAGGTGTGAAATTGTTCTGAGAGTTAGTGTTTAATAATGATCCTCATACTCAAATTTAAAACCACCGTGTGAAAAAGGAGGATATCATTTGAAGTGATAACACTAGTTGCAATATTGGAGAGTTGGTGCATTTAGGAGTGATAAAAGAGTAGAGGTGTCGTCATGGTGAATTTATGTCATGGTCTGATCCACATGAAAGAGCCTAGTGAACCTAAGAGTGATATTATGCATAAAAGAAATGAAAATAATCGGAATCGATAGCTAGATGATTGCAAAAGCTTAAATGAAGATACGTTTGTACAAAGGATTGTGGTGAGTCATAGTGTGTCCCTTGAGGACAAACACCAAATTTAAGTTGAGGGTGTTGATGTACCATGGTTTCACGGTACTTTCAATGCATTTTCCTTAAGTTTAGAGTGTGTCTAAGCCTTTTTGTAGTAATTTTAATATAATTTTATCCGTGTTTGCAGGAAAACTGTCCAAAATGAAAATGCAAAAGACTATGCTAAAATCAGTGCAGAAGTGATGACCTACGGAGCCATCGACGGCTCGTCAACCCATCGATGTTTCGTAGGTGTTAATCGTCGACTGGAGGTTCAAGCTGCTTAAATCAAATCGGGAAATTCTGACTAAGTGTGGGGATACAGAAGGATCAACGGTCCGTCGACTGATCAATGGACCGTCCAGGAAAACCGTTGATAGTAACAAAAAGTAGTCCTAGTACCCGACTTGAAGAAATCACTAAGTATGAAGGAACGGAGGCATCGAAGGACCGTGTTGTTGGTCCGTCAATTGTAACAAACACGATACAAAAGTGGAGGCTCAAAAATATTCTAAGTGTGGATCGAGGAAGGCAATTAACGGTCTGTCGTTCCATCATCGGACCATCTGTTGGATCATCGGCTGAAGATGCATTTTTAACAGATTTTCCTTATTTAGAAATTCTTCTATTTTAGGATTTTATTATTATAAATAGTGTTAAAAACCTCATTTTTGGGGTGAAAAATTTTGTTATTTTTCATACTCTTGTTATTGGAAGCTGAACTTTGTATTTTGGGAATTACTTCAAGTTTCCGGAATCGATTCTCAACATATTTTCTTTAGTTCAAGTGTTTTTTATGGATTTTATTCAAACTTGTCAAAGTAAGTAGACGAATTCTTGTTAATAACTATGAATTGTGTATCTCTAAGCATAGGTAACTAAATCCACAAATAGGGTTGAGGGAACCATGGGTAATTAACAAGGTAAGACTAGCTAAATAACAATTGTAGAATATCTTCTTGCATGTATTGATATTTTTTTCATTTAGAAGTTTTTTTAATGAGTGCATGCGTTAAAACTTTCCCTATTTCTACTCTTCGGTCCAAGGAGGTAGTTGATAGAAAATGAATTATCAACACAAATTTAGTATACACTATCTAATAGTCTAGTTTCAATTGGTACAAAGTAGTAACATAGCTATACATTGAATATGATGCTTAATATGAGGTAAAGGTAACATTTAGTAAAGTAGACACACGAAGCCGGACCAAATTATGGAGTGAAATTCTCTAGTTTCCTGAACAAGGAAATAGGGATGCATAACTTACCACTTCGCATGCATGACATTAGGAAAGAATTGTTATAGCTAGGATTACCACGTCATGAACCTTTGGGGAACACTTACCACATAGTTGTGGATTTAGTTACCCATGCTTAGAAATACACAATTCATAGTTATTAAACAAGAATTCATGTACTTACTTTGACAAGTTTGAAGAAAATCCAGAAATAAAACTTTAACTAAAGAATATATCTTGAGAATCGATTCCGGAAAATTGAAGTAATTCCCAAAATCCAAAGTTCAACTTCCAATATCAAGAGTATGAAAAATAACAAAAAGTATGATCCCCAAAACAAGTATTTTAACACTATTTATAATAATAAAGTTCTAAAACAAATGGATTTCTAAATAAGAAAAAATCTATCCAAAACGCGTCTTCAGTCAACGACCTAACTAACGGTCTGTCGATGGAACCCCCGGACAGTCGACTGCCTTCGTCGGTCCACTCTTAGAATCTTCTTCAGCCTCCACTTTTACATCCTTTATGTTACAATATACTGACCAACATTACGGTCCGTCGTTGGACTTACGGTTCGTCGATGACTCCGTTCCTCCTTACTTAGTGATTTCTTCAAGTCGGGTACTAGGACTAGTTTCTGTTACAATCAATGGTTTGCAAGGACGGTCTGTCGATTCTTCTGTAGTCTTACACATAGTAAGAATTCCTTGATTTGATTTCATTAGCTTGAAACTCCAGTAGACGATCACCACCTATGAACTGTCGATGGGTCAACGGGTCATCGATGGCTCCGTAGGTCATCACTTCTGCACTGATTTCAGCACAGTCTTTTGCATTTCCGTTTTGGACAGTTTTTCTGCAAACACATATAAAAATATGTGTAAATTACTACAAAAAGTCTTTAGAGACACACTAACATAAGGAAAACATTGAAAGTACCGTCAAACCATGGTACATCAACGTCGCAAGTGAATAGGGAGGTTGAACCCCGAGTGACCTCTCGTTTGAGAGACTTTACTAGAATGAGTCCACCAATGTTCTTTGGGTGGAGGTCGGATGAACACCCTCAATATTTCCTTGACGAGGTCTATAAAATTCTCTATTCAATGGGTGTGACCTCAATCGAGAAGGACGAGTTGGCTTCCTAACAACTCAAAGAGGTGGCCATACTTGGTATGTGCAATGTAGGGATAATAGGGCACTATGTGGTGGTTCAGTGACTTGGGAGATCTTCAAGATGGTTTTTCTAGATCGGTTCTTTCCTAGAGAGTTGAATGAAATTAAGGTGGAAGAATTCATCAACCTTTGTCAAGGAGGTGTAAGTGTAATTTACTATTCGTTGAAGTTGACTAAATTGTCCAAGTATGCTCCATCCTTGGTGTCAAACCCAAGGGATGATATGAGTCATTTTCTTATGGGGGTGTCAAAAGACTTGGTTGAAGAATGTCATTTGAATATGCTTCATGATAATATGAATGTATCTCGTCTCATGGTTAATTCTCAACAAGTGGAAGAGAGTAAGATAAAGAGGAAGAATAGGCAGGCTAATATGGACAAGTCTTATAAAGGTGGTTCTTCAAAAGGTAAGCTTGACATTCAAGACAAGCCTAATTTTAGGAAGAGTTTTTATAATCATGTTCCGTCAAATTTCCCAATGCTCGTGATGACAGAGTTTCTAACCCTGAGTCTCAAAAAATAAGAGTTACTAGTTCACCAAGCAAAAAACAAACTTGTGGAAAGTGTGGCAAGAAGCATTATGGTGATTGCCTTGATGGGACGGACAATTTCTTTGGGTGTGGAAAAAGTGGTCACAAGGTTAGGGATTGTCCTGATTTGAAGGTGAAATACAAAGGGAGTTGGCAAGCTGACGCTGGCGATTCTAATGTGGATCCTCCAAAATAAGATTCGTTTTTATGCACTTCGCCCTAGGGGTGAATAAGAGAGTTCTCCCGTTGTGGTGACGAGCATGCTACAAATCTTTGCTATTGATATATATGCTTTACTTGATCCGGGTACTACATTATCTTTTTCTACTCCCTTGATAGCTAGGAAGTTTGATGTTAGCCCATTAATCTAAATAAACCTTTTATGGTAACTACCTCGATAGGTGAGTATGTGGTTGCGAAAAGGGTATATAATAATTGTCCTATCATGTTTCCCAATAGAGTTACTCATTTTGAATTAGTAGAACTTGATATGGTTGATTTATATGTCATTTTGGGAATAGATTGGTTGCATGATGGTTTTGCTTCCATTGATTCTAGAACAAGAATTGTGCAGTTCAATTTTCCAAGTGAACCCGTTTTAGAATGGAAGGGGGCAAATTTAATTTCTAGAGGTCAAATTATATCATGACTAAAGGCTTGTAATATGATCTACAAAGAAATCTTATACCATATTGTAAGAGTCAACGATTTAAACTCCGAAAATCCTCCCATTAAGTAGGTCCCCGTACTAAGGGAATTTTAAAAGGTCTTCCCGAATGATCTTCCCGGATACCTACCCCATTTCAATTCCTCCTTATCAGATGGCTCCGGCCGAATTGAAATAGTTGAAGGCTAAACTCAGGGACTTAATAGACAAATGCTTCATTAAAACTAGCATATCCCCATGGGGTGCTCCGGTATTGTTTTTGAAGAAAAAGGATGGGTCCCTTAGAATGTGCATAGATTATCGTAAACTTAATAAAGTCACTACTAAGAACAAGCATCCTCTCCCTCGGATTGACGACTTGTTTGATCAACTCCAAGGGGCAAGCTACTTTTCTAAGATTGACTTGAGATTGGGGTATCACCAACGTAGGGTGAGAGGTGAGGATATACCAAAAACGACATTCCAATATGTATATGTTGATCTTACATGTGTGATTACACTAATTCATATGGGTTTCATTTATGAACATGTGTTTTGTCTCTATTGCTAAAGTATGATGATGTTTACTCTTAATGATATAGTATGTAAAGTTTGTATTTCTTATGGTTCTTGTTGGGTTCACTTGGCTAATTGAGGTTATAGGGACTTACTTGGTTATTTCACTAGTGGAATTAATGGGGTTCATGAGTAATGGTCTTGCTTAGATTATGATGTTATGAACTCTTATGCTTGGTTGTTGATATTATTAACTTAATGATAGAGTTATTTTGATTATGTGCTCAATTATGTTGATATGCATGTTGATACTAGACTAGGTATTGTTGGTCTTGTCATGTACATGGTCTTGACTTAATATACATGTGATATTGACTTGTATTGGTTCTGGAATGTGCCTAAGGTTTTCCAAAGTGACTTTTCATGCGTTTGAACAAATGTTTCTTTTTAGAATGATTTCTATGTTGTGTGTGTGTATGTGCCAATACTTAGTATAAGTGATGTGCTTACCCCATTTCTCCCTTTACCCCATTATTTTAGGTTCCGATTTTTAAAGGTTTCATGACGACTCTTCAAAGAGACTTTGATTCTCATTCCCCAAGTTGGGTAGGTCCTCACCACTTCGAGGCCAATACCATTTTCTAACATTGGATATTGATTAGTTTAAAAGGCTCTTTGTTCATTCTCTTTCATTTGAGTTCTATGATTGTATAGCATATATGTGGCTTTTATTGTATTTGATGTATGGGATATGCCCAATGTTGTTTAGATGATTATGATATGAGACATCCATTTTAAGACTATGTTATGTATCTTATATATATGTGCCCTAAGAGTGGAAGACTATGCAATCTTCTTATACGAAGGGTCTATGTATACTCGATATAAATATGTAATGTGTAAGCGAGAGGTCTAAATAAACCTCATAAAGTATTGTAGATGAAAAGTTTTTAATTTTCCGCATTTTTAACCTATCAATGTAATGACGAATGTTAAGAGGTTAGTCTTAGTCCTCTTCGAGGACGACAACACCGGTTACTTCTAGGGGTGCTCCTCAGATGTAACACTCCATGTGTACATTGCACAAGTAAGCTTTTGAAGGCGTTGTGAGGGTAGTTTACCTATGATATGACTAAAAGGGTTATGACTACAATGGAATGAATAAATTAGTTCTTATGTGACCATTAATGAAGTATATGAGTGTTATGTCTAATGATAAATAAACATGTTGTGACTTGATGAATATGATGTGCCTAGTCTTAGGTGGCTTCCTAGGAACACTAGGTGTGAGTTGTATTATGAAATGTTACTTGCACATTGCAGTAGTGTGATTTGTGGTTGTCTGAGGTGATGGTTCTTATTTGAAGATTATGTGTATGATGTGCTTATGTATTAATGAAGTTTGTATTTAAGTTCACCTTTAGTGATCGTTAGGTGATACTTTAGTATGGATTGCGAAATGGTACACTATTCATACATTGCACTAAGTATTACTTGAGGGTTGCTTGAGGTGAGAAGTGAAGGTAAAATGGAAAGGTAATGTATAAGAGGTATTGAATGTGTCTCAAATTTTCACGGCCCGAGAGCACCCCTAGTCATAACAGGCGTATTTGACCTATCAGAGGTCTCATACAAACCACATGCATCGTTCATTGGATACGATAATTAAAATATAGAGTAATTTAAAACATTTTTTACAAACAAAGAATACTTTCATTCCATAGCAAGTGGAAGGCTTTAAAACATCTAACTTTACAATATGTCCCATTAAACCATGTAATAACTTTTTGAGTATAACATTTGGGATTAAGCATATACAAGACTCAAAATAGAGACTGAAAGACCATAAAAGGAACATGTGTGTCTTGTCCTTGAGTCTTTGAGGACTCACCAAAACTTTATCTTCAACACTTAGTGTCCTATCCATCATCCATAGCATACCAAACCTCCAATCCCTACACTTTAGTCAAAAAGGGAAAAGAAGGGGTTAGTATATGAAGTACTAAATATGGAATCCATGCAAAATCATGAAAAAGGGGTCGTTTTGTATAGAAACATGTTTTCAAGATATTTTGATAAATACTTTCATCATAAGAATTTAAGAGACACATAAGCCAACATTCACATATAAGACAAATAAAACTATCATCAACATATATCATTTGATTTCATATGCATAAAGTGAGTCCATTCATCATTTGGACTCTTTACTTAAGTTTACTCTAATACCCACCTAAGTAACACATAAAGACACTGTTCATACACTCTCTTCAAGCATAACTAAGTGTTCCTCAAAGTCACCCTAGATATGAACCTTTCTGTTCAACATACTTTTACTAAGTGAACATTATTCATTAAACCATTTAAGAGACAACTAATAAAATAGGGGACTTCACATAATGATCTTAGAAGACCTGGGGAAGTCACTTTATCATCTTAGAGGCCTACCCGTGCCATGTGTGGATAACATCCCATACTACTACCTACACGTCATAGAACCTATCCAATAACTAGAGTACACATCCACATGATGGGAACAAGAATTTAACTGACATAGACTATACTATCTAGGTATGTAATCCGGTGTCATAAGACCCTACACCGTCGAAGGTATTCTATTTTCCAAAAGTGTTACAACCGGGGAGAAACCCCTAGAAGTAACACGACGTACTTGACCTATCGGAGGTCTTATACAAGACCATAGACATTTTCATAGAATTGTCATAGAAATTTAGAGGAAAATTTAAAACTTTTCACAGCATGACATAATGCTAGAACATCACTTCATTTATAATATGAGAGCATAACATAATGGTAGAACATCACTTCATTTATAAAATCATACGTACATGTTAAGAGACTAAGCCTCGTATTCCATCTCAGACTCAACGTCAATAAAATAGAATAGGGACACGAACCTTAACAACATAAAAGAATTACCTATACTATTACATGAATTCAAAGAACATCTTGATATAAAAGTCCTTGAATCATAAGGATACTTGAATTTGGGAATAGCTTTCCAAGTTCTTCATTATAGGAATTAGATCTTCTAGCCATCACCACCTGCACATTGTGTAAAAAGATGAAGAATAATGGTATTAGTAAAAGAATTCACTATGTATGATGCAAAACATGAGTTAAGAGGGACATTAAGTTAGATATAATGCAACATGTCTTTTTAGTAAAACTTCATGAACATTGATACCATAAGCACAATATAACTGACATACATTATATAAACATGGATATTATTGATAACAACACATAAAGACATACTTAACATTTAAGGCACATCCAACATTTTCAGAACATTACCTGTCTTTTACCTTACTTCTTCACCCAAAGCAACCATTAGGCAATACTTAGTGCAATGCCACAATAGTGTCTCATTCCACCATTCTCACCAAAGTATCACCCTAAGGTCACCAAAGTTCACATTCATACAACCTTCATCACTTTAAACATATACTTCATAGATACATAACATATCATGAAATATATACTTCACATAAGAACCCCGCCTAAGACAACCTCAGGTCACACTAGTGCAATGTACACGTAGCATCTCATAATACTAACTCTACAAAGTTTTCTTATGATGTTACCCTAGACTTAGGCTCATCACATTCAAAAAGTCATAATACATGCATTTAGCCTTAGACATAAGACCAACATACTTCATAGACCTCATATAATATTCATTAACCCATTTCAGCATAGTCATAACCAATTTAGTCTTTATACATAACTCAAGACAACATGCAGGTCAATACTACCAAAAATATCATAATGAAGTAATAGGAAACATCGTACAGATTGAGACTTCATTTCATCAATATAGAAAGTATAACCAATAACATGCATATCAAGTACGACTTTTATCATGTAGACATAATAAGACCAATATTGTGCATATCATTACAAATAGTTTGTTAACATCACCATATCATGCATAAGGTACATATACATATACATATAAATATACATATACATATAGAAATCCTTCCTAGAATTCCCTTCAAGAGCTACTTGTGCAGTGTATAGGAAAAGTCTCATTCCCTCACCTACCCTAAGCAACATCCCTAATGTAGTCCTTGTTAGGGTTCATCATCTTACTTTTATTTTTCATTTCACATTCGGGAAACTTTTCCTTAACCATCATTAGACAATGTTAGTTAATTATGGACTCCAGTTTCATCCCCTTACATAGAAAGAAGGGTGTCCTACTTGCTAAGGTAGAACATATACATAATACTAGAATCTGGGTGGATCCACTTGCTAGGTTCCTGTGGGGGCACATCGTAAAGGAACTAGTGGGTTGTTACTATAAACCCTCTTTATTGTAGATATCATTGTAATTTCCACCGCATGAGAGCATTTGGTGAACCTACCTTGCATTTTGGGAAGGGACACAACATTGCTGAACCTACCTTCCCTTTTGTAAGGGACACCTCTCATTATCAAGTTCACTCGGTGCTAAGCTAACTTTCTCTTTTTGAAAATCCTTTAAGTCTTTATTAACATTACTTCATAATATATGCTTTTGGATCTTAAATCCTTATATAATCATGCATATACCTCATAGGTTAATAATGAGAATTTTGTTCATCAAACCTAATCTATGTGAGAACATGCTTTCACATAATCATAATATGGTCTAGCATAGAGTGAAATTAAGGAAATCATCCAAGAGACTATAATTTACTAGATTATGATTCACATGCTTCATTCATACCTTCATGTGTGTGTATTGTACATAAACGAGGAAACCTTTCACATAAAACTAATTAACGCAACACACGTTTAAACTTCATCATTCATACCCTCTTCATGCATTATAACATATAAACATAAGATAATCATCCTTTCAATAGACACCCTAAAATATTATACTCATGGTTATGCATGGAGTGTGTGTACATATTGGTCATCATGATCAAATAAGAGCAACAACCTAGCTACATAGGGAACCACCCTTCATATGATTACAACATATATATATCATATACCTTAAGTCATGAGCGACTTGCTTATAGAACATGTAGGGACTATAGACCACACACTCACATTACATCATAGGAGACAAGAGAATATCCAACATTTGAATGGATGGATCCTAACATGCATAAGATCACACAGTCATATAGGGTAACATAGGTAGGGGTCATTTTACAAGGTATTCATCACACTTAATCATGTTGACCATACCTAACCCTAACAACATCATTCAGATACTCATAAAATCATCACCACAGCAATATCATAATACTAGATTGGAATACTACATAAGACTATCATATTTGTGATCATCATAAACACAATTCACATTACATCTATTGCCTTCAAGTATACGATCACAACATATAGAGAATGACAATGTAAACATTTCCATCATAACTGGACCATACCATATAATGTCCATTCGAAGACTATAATTAGGAATTTAGGTCAACTTACCAGTTCTCCAAGCTATGATCACCGTCGATCAACTCTCGAGAACTCATAATCAATTGACATAGATAGAATTAGGATTAAGAAATACTACAATCTAATTACAATTGAATAATCATCTAATCAAGATCACAAGACTCACATTATAGGATAAATTGAGAGATTTAGAAAATCATGGTTCTTCATGAAATTGGATTGAAATTCATCTTAAAACTATTGATTAATCATAAATCCATCATTAGAATGATTGTGAAAATAATTTGGCAATAGACTTATGGCTAGATTGAAAGATAACAATTTTTTCCTTAGTATCGCATTGTAAAAAGTTTTAACGAACTCCTTAGATGAAAGTGTAACTAAGAATAAAGGGTTATCATACCTTAATTGAAAAATAGCCACAAAAATTTTTAGAAGAAACAACTTAAAATCCATCTCCTAGCTTGATCTTGAGCTTTGTTTTCAATGGAGAATCTAGAGAGAGTTTATATTGAGAGGGAAAGGTCTAATTTGAAGAATAAATTCTAAATTGGGTTTTATGTGTTTAACAAACTTAAAATACCCAAAAATAGGTAAAATATACGTCCATACTTTAATTTGGTCGTGGGGTAAATTTTCCCAATTCACCCTATTTTGGTTGTGTACAAGATAATGTTACATGTCCAATCGACGGTGGCAATGGATGGGTCGTCATTTGAATGACAGGACGTCTTGTTTATCCATTATTTGTGACTTAAACTCCACATTTTTGGGGTTAAGCTCCCACGCCTAAGTAAAGAGCAACACCCTCAATCGACTAGGCATCGTTTGACTCTACCTAGGCAGTGTCTTGCCTATTTTCGGTTCCTCCTCAAGGACCCCCTAGGGTGGTCCTTGAGGATTTGTTCGCTGACGTTTCAACCCTTCATACATCATATTGATTTGAGGGTCCTCTCCTATCATTTTGGACACCAAACAACGCGTAAAATATGCAAAGGCACACTAGCATAACACACGACTAGTTTCCAAAAGTCTTGGTCGTTCCTTGACGTTTGACCTCCAAAAATCTTCAAACAAACTATACAATTTGTGAGACTTTATTAACTTGTTAATAACTCTTAAAGCACATATGAGGCTCTAGATTATCCTTGTAATACTCCGAAAGTGCATTACTTGGTCTAGAGCCTCACATGATGAATTAAACATTAAAACACTGTTTCTAAGCATTACTTAATGCATTAAAACTAGTTAGGACGTTTTAGAGTAAAAATGTCAAGAAACATCCAAGACGTCTGGAAACTAGTGCAATTGAACTAGTAAAATGTTCTTAGGTTTCGTGAAGGTTTGGGTGTGTTTTATGAAGTCTAAAACTTATAAAAATCAGTTTAAATAGGTATATAAACGTATATAGGGTCAAAATTTTTGAGTTCGACCCCCCAAGGACCGCCCTAGGGGTCCTTGAAGTGACCCCAATTTTACATAACAAACTGCCAAAAGGCGGTGGGAACCAGTCCGCGTCGCAGACTGGTTACACCCATGGCCAAAAAATCATGTCCACGTCGCGGAAACGTAGCGCAATCTTCTGTTTCAAAAATTAATTTAGGAAAACTTGTGGGAACAACTCTGTGGCGCTGACTGGTTTTTAGACGAAAATCTATAATTTAGAATTCAAATTTGACTTCATTAATTGGTCAACTTAAGAAAGGGGTCTTTTGTGTATTTTAGGGTAGGGTTATTTATTTATTTTGAATCAATTTTACCTCAAATTCACTCACTCAAATAAAATCCAAAATCAAAACCCAAAAGATTTCAATTGTCTGTACTTTCTCTTCCTCTATTAAACCTCAATTGAAGGAACCAAGAAGATTGAAGAAGAAGACCGAATTTCCTATGTTTCTACTCAAATTTCGTGGATTAAGTCTGTATAGGTATGGATTCTTCACTCTTGGGTTTCCTTTCCCCAAAAGTTCCTTTCAATGTTGATTTCTAAATCACCTAATTCGAAGGGTTTTTCTCTAAAAATGGGTTTTCTTGTAAACTTGAAATTGATGATTTATCATGCTTAATTGTGATTACCCATGGATTATTAAGTAGATTGTTGAGTAGTTGATTCTAATTAATGGGAATTTTTTGTAGATCATGTCCTTTCCCCAATTTCCCCAAATCTTGTATTTTGCTTATGAGTTGATGGGAATTGATGAATGTATTGATTGTTAGACTTGTTTGAACAATCCTATTTTATTTATGGACTGCATAGGGTCATGTATTGTTGGGATTGAATCTATTTCTTGAAGAATTCATGATGAAGGCTTTTCCCTTAACCCTAGCTATAAATTGGACTTGTAGTTTATTAGGGTGGTTAGAATTGGTTATGTTATTGCTTTCACTGTATTATGATGATGATGAGTGGGTTATTGGATAATTGTGATTAATTGTGGGTAAGATCATGAAGAAGGATTTTGAAGGTGAATCACTAAGACTGTGTGATCTTGACCCCTTACTTAAATTGTGATGTCTTCTACTTGATGATGATGGTTAATTAAAGTATTACTTGTGATTAGATTTGCTAGGTGATAGAATGATGAATGTAATTGAAATGTCTTCACTATATGAATTGTGAGATTTTGATTAAGGTATGATGATATAAGGTTTATCGTGAATCACTTATGTGCCTTACTATAAAATGATAATGATGGTGTGTTAATCTCACAAATTAAAGGTTGTAATGAAAGGACATTCTCATGCAATACCTAATGAGCTAATGACTATGAATATACAAGGGGTTAGTCTCCTAAGGCCTATATTAAGCTATGATGATTAAGAATGACTTAAAGACATTTCAAAAAGGGAATTTGGCTTAGTACCTAGTGAACTAGTCATGAGAGGTGTCCCTTCCCAATGTGGGAAGGTAGGTTCACAATCGTGCATAAAGAGGATATCAAGTATGTCTCCTAGTTCTTGAACTATGTTTCCCCCATAATACTATCTAGTGGATCCACCTAGAATTCTGTGTTCATGTTTTGGTTCTACCTTGGGAAGTAGACCACCTTATTTCGCTGTAGGGTTTCATGACACCGAATTCCATTTTTAGCTCACATGGTCGATGTCAGTTAAGGAAATTTCCCAAAACTGAAATGAATGTAATAAAGTGAACTCTAATTAGGATGACTTAAGGGGTTATTCTTAGTATGGGTAGGGGTATGGGGATCTACCTATGCATTGCACTAGATGTCCTTGAAAGAATTCCTAGGAGGATGTTCTTAGATCTTATGACTTTAATGATATGCATATGTTGAATATACATGTTGATGATCTTATATGATGTTAGTTTTAGTTATTAACATGTTATTGGCCTATATTGCTATAGATGATTATGACTACTTATGGTGCTATGTTAAATGAGGTTAGGAATTATTTAGGATCTCTTTCTTTGTTTGTTTGACTATGTGGGGTTATGGGACTTCATATAGGCATTGCTCTTGTAGGCTTGAAAAGATATTGTGAGTAAGGTTCTTGTGTGATGTAATGATATGAACTCTTGTACATGATTTGTTATTATGACCTTTTTTTGGAGTTGCTTTGGTTATATGATCTTGATATTCTACAATTCATGTTGATATGACCTTATGTGTATAATATCCTAGTTGACTTGACTTTATTGATGATATTAGTTTTATGTTGCATATAGACTTGTGTTAATGACTATGTGATCATTGGCTTGCATGTTCTCTTATTTGCACATTAAGGCTTTCAAAAGTGACTTACCATGACTTGGACAAATTAAAATGTTCTTTTTTAGCATGATTTCAAATGGTTTATGTGCATATATTCATACTTAGTGGTGGTTGTACTAACCCATATTCTTTATGTTTCTACAAATAAAAATATAGGCTCGGACATTGAGGTATCAAGGCCAATTTCAAGGAGACTTAGACGTCTTTCCGAAGTCCACTGGTGAGTCCACAATATTCGAGGATGATGCCTTCTCTATAGCCTAGTCGGATTTGATATAGTCTAAAAGGCATTATTTCTCTCTTATTGTTGAAGATAAGGTTGTAAGACCTAAGTGGAAATAATAGATTGTTTGAAGGCTATGCCCGAATGATTTGATTTAATTTTAGATCGTTTTAATCTGAGACAGTACTTTAGACTAAATTCTTATATGTTATGCATATTGTCTAAATCAGAAGCCTATGTAAGATTCCTATGCAAGGAGTCTAAGTAAACAACCTAAAAGTATGTTAGAGGTCTGAGTAAACCTCAATATATAAAAGTTTTAATTTTTCAACATTTCAAACCTATGAGATGTAATGTCGAATTCTAAGAGGCTAGTCTTATTCCTATCCGAGGATGACGACGTCGGTTACGTCTAGGGGGTGCTCCCCCGTCGTGACAATCCTAGTTCATTTTGAGGGTTGATACACAAAGGTAGAACTAGGGCACATCCCATGTAGGCACATGGTTTAAGGGATATCAAAAGGCTTCTTTGTACTCTAGTCTCATACTTCAAGTGGAGCTACTAACGTAAGCATATCTACTTGGTGATTTGCCTTGGTTCTCATAGACTAAGTTCATTCACATGATTGTATAAGAGAAGGTACCGTCTCAAAGGGCTACAACCTCATAACACTATTTCCAAGAAAGGGTCCATAAGGACTGCCGATCAAGGTTCATTACGATAGCTCATTGATGAAACGGGTGCCATGATAAGTCTATTGGATTCACTTTAATATAAACCTTATCTTCGTAGTCGAGGTTTGTACATTCACTTAGGGTTCTAGACATATCAAGAAGGGGAAACAGTCTTAGGTCTACCGGTTCAAGATATGCTCTAGAATACCTCATTCATCATTCAAGGAAGGTCACCAACTTCACATTATACCTTCACATATAACATAACATGATACTACTACAATTCACATAATAATTACGACAAGGCCATGATCACAATAAGAAAAATAAGTAAACACTTCTATCATAAGTGAACCATTCGACAAGAGAAATTCTATATCAATTCTATATTAGAAAGGGAATTAGGTCAACTTACCCTCTTCCAATAGCCATGATCACCTCTCCTTAACATCTCCAACAATTCACAATATAACAGCGTCATTACAATAGAAATCAAATGTACAACACATTATAGTAGCAATTCCATCAACATTATATCATAAACAATAAACCCAATTCATAAGCAATGAACCCAATCCATAAGATATATTTTGGGATTTGAGAAGATCAAGGGTGTGTGGAGATTTTCATTGCAAAACATCAATTTAACATCTATAATATCATATCTAATGATTTGAAATCGTTTCATTCAAGAAACCTTGAGTTAGAATGAAAAGTTGACTTTTCCATGAACTTTGAAATATTTCAAATAACTTTGAAATTTGATCTAAGGTGATATATTACCTTAAATAAATAACTCGGATACTTGATTAGAAGAAATCCCAAGAGAATTGAAGAAGAAAGCCATTGGAATCCAAAACCCTAGCTCCATCTTGATCTAAAGCTTCAAGGGAGTTTTGTGAGAACTTGGGAGGGAAGGGTTTTGATTTTCGGAAAAGTCAACAACAAATTCTAATTAATCAATTAAATGTTTGAACCCTCTTAATATTCTAAAATAAACCTAAAACAAATGACACAATATTTAATTATCTTAGGGTAGATTTTACCAAACAACTGTTTGCTTCGCCGACTCAAATGCAGAATTAAAGGTTGCCACTTACGACCCCACCTACGGACCGTAGGTGGGTTGGAGACCCATCTTGTTGCCTCAAAAAAGGTGACTGAGATTCCAACATGGAAGTCTAGCTCACTAGACTAAGTCAGGACCTATGCAAGTCACTCACACTTCGTAAGTGGACCTACTGGTTGTAGGTCATAGCCGAAGGTCGCTTCTTTTAGACAGTTTTGTGGTTTTACGTATGGTCCTCCTCAAGAAAACTTAGGTTTTTCCTTGGGGTGTTGTACCTTCATGTTTAACCCTTAAACATGACCATCAAAGTACTAGGTTCTGTTACAAGTCTTAAACCTAAAACAACACATCTAATTAAACAACAACACATTCAAATAGACTAGCACACAAAGGATTAGTCTATGAACGTATTGGTCGTTCCTTGATGTTTGACCTCAAAAATAACCAAACTGACCAATAAAGTCATTGTAACATTGAACCATCAAGTTAACGGACCCTAAAAATAATGTGAAACTCTAGTTCATCCTAGTTTATTTTGAGGGTTGTAACACAAATGTGATAAATGACTTTATGTGTTGTTGTGAATGGTATCCATGTCTACTATGATGTATGTGGGATCTATTGTTCTTATTGTATCAAATGTTCACGAAGTTTCTTTAAAATCACATGATGCATGGTTTCCAACTAAATGTCATCTTTAAGTCATATTTTTTTATGGTTATCATACATAGTGAATTCTTGTACAAATATCATTCTTCTTCATGTTTTTTCACCAAGTGTAGGTGGTGATGACTAAAGGATCGTTTCTACAATGAAGAGCTTGGATTAATATTCCCATGTTCGGGTGTTTCCTTAATAATTCAAGGATCTTTATGTAAAGAGTTTCAATAAGTTCATGTAATAGACTAGTAATGTGCTTTTTGAATTGTAAGGGTCGTGTACCGATTATATTGAAGTCGTGCCTAAGATGGCAAGATGAGACTTAGTATCCTAACTTTGTATTAATGATTTTTAAATGAGATGACTTTTTAGTCTTTTCTTATATTATTAAAAAATTTAGATTCCGCAATTTTATATGACAATGCGAAGAATGAATGCTAAGGGCTTTTATAAGATCTCTTAGAGGTAGAGTATGGCGTGTTACAACTAGAGGTGCTCCCAGTTTGTAACAAAATTGGTATCAAAGCATGAGGTTATAAGAATGGTCTTATAGTTGATGTCTCATGAGCCACATCTAGTAGACTCTTGTTCATCGGTGTGAGTCACGACACATCTATGAGCGAGAGGCTATAGACCGATAGAAGTTTCACTTTCTGCATTACTCTTGTGTTGTTCCATAGGGTTAAACTATACATAATCTCTCTCTATTATTGTAATACCTTAAAAATAAATTAGGTGAAGCTAGAGCCTAACATGTTTGTCATGATGGTCTAAGGTCCTAAAATGGTGTATAATGTGGTATTGGGGCACTGTCTAGAGTTTTAGGTTATTTAGAAGTGAAACATCATTCGACGACTAAGACGTTCGACGACTAAGTTACCTATGTAGCGAAGGTGTGTTTATGCACCTATATGTGTGTTTAATGAGTTAATGAGGTCCTTATATGAGTTATTATAGTGTTTCAGGTAGTGCGTCAAGTTTCGTGAAGTTTGGAGGTCAAATGTCCAAGAATGTCCATGACGTTTGAAAGGTTTGCTTTGAAACGACCTTTTATGTCTATGCATATTTCGTTGAGCTTTACGTCTTTAATTTGGATCAAATTCATGTGGGGTGTCCTAAACTCGTATACAAACCAAATAGGGTTGGAAACGTCTGGTTGAAAGTCCCCAAGGATGAATTGTCCAATTTCATGATTTATCCATGGGTTCTTGCATGAAAGGTTTTATAGCATTGAATATTGATTGAAATGTTTTTAATTAAATGATTTTAACTCAATTAACCTATGAACCCATGTAATTCATGAGCCCTAGTTATTGACTACTTTATGGTTTAAGTGATCTGGACTTAATGCTTATGAATCCTAGTGTTGTTTTCTATATGCTATTGAATGATGTAATAATTTTATTGAATTGATATATAGGTTGTCTTAGATTGATAAATGTATACTGAATTGACATTGTTTCATTAAATATCATACTTTATGTATTGAATTATTGTTCATAACCATGGGTAAGGGCCTTATGATATTTAATTGGATGATTTAGCTTTGGATTGAAGTGGACAAAATGGATTGGTGGTACGCTGCCCTAATTCTCTTTATTTTATGTTAATTAGACTTCAATTATGTTGTGATTGGTATGGTCCACTTATGGTTGCGGTGTTATGTGCTTTACCTGAAATTGATGTGGCCTTGTCGGCATTAATTTATGTATTATGATGATCATGGCCTTTTCGACATACTTGAAGTACTATGATGATTAGTGTAGTTGATTTATGTGAAGTATGAGCATATCTATATGCATATGATTAATGTGAAAGTATGTGATCTTTTATTGACATTTGGTGATCATGTTACACTATGACTATGCCATTAGGTGAGTAGTCATAGAGTTGATGCATAATTGTTCCTACTAACAATGATGGTTATATTGATGATTTTATAGAAATGTATAGGATGACATAAAGATGATAAGGGTCATTCCTAAGTGCTTCAAAAAATTATAAGCTATATTAAAAAATGGTAAAGAATGTTATGTCTTGTTTTGGTAGACTTGTGTCCCTTACTTGATACATGTATGAATGATATGTGAATATGAGATATCTTGACTAGGTAAGCTTAGTCCATCCTTTTCATGTATGAATGAATTATATGTGATACCTTAAATGATGTTACGAAGGTCATGTACGTGGAACCTTAAACCTAGTGGTAAGGTTATGAACATTGAAGTCGAAAGCTGTAACGGTATCCTTCTTTAAATGAATGATAGAATTATGTTTGATTGGATTGAACGGCATCATATCATCCTTAGAAAATACATAATGAGCTATCTTTGTCGCCATTGTAAGGTAACCCTAGAAGACCTCATAGGTAGGGTAAATGTGATTGGGTTATGAACATGATATAGAATCCATTTCTATGAACCTTTAATGTAAATGAGTCTATGAGAACAAAGGCTAGCACCGAGTTAATATATTATGAGAATTATCTCTACATGCTACATATACTAGAGTATAATGTATCTCTACTTGAGAATTAGACTAGAGTACATAAAAGTTCTACATATTCTTTAACCATGTGCCTACATGGGATGTGTCCTAGCTCTACACTTGGCAAGTAGAAAAACCTCATTGGAGTAGCTTATAACTCCGGATTCCATGTTTAACTATCATGGTCTATGTCGGTTATTGCCTATTCTCATCATGTGGTATACCTAGTAGGATTAAAAAAGGTCTACGAAGTTTAAATAGTTGTATGGGACGCTATCTAGATATTGGAGAATAGGCTTTGAAGTTGTTAGTTAGAGTCCCTAACTCTTGTCCAAGACCATTACTTGAATGTCTTTATGGGATAAATGAGTCTTAAATGAACTAATGAATGTAATGACTTATGTTAAGAAAGCACGTTAAACGAATAATTACTTATCTAGAGTATATAAGGGTTGTCTAGTTAAGGGGTGAGGGGTATAGGAATACTCACTTCGTATCTTACCTAGATAAGTCTTAACAATGACTCTAGTTAGGGAAGTTGGTTGATTATGTAGAAACTATCTAAGCCTTCGGTAGTCTTAAGGATTACTTAGGTAATCTTCAAGAGGTTAATCATGGACTTTATCTTCTTAATTTACTTAAGTAAGTCTTTTTATAGACTTTGGGAGGAGAATGTCATATCATATATATGTGGTTGTTTTAAGTGAGAATGATTCTACCTTAGGTAGTCTATAGGATATCTTAAGTGTGTGTGTGTAAGGGATTGTATGGGCGGTCGCTTCACATCTCACTTAACTGAGACTTAGAAACACCTTTTGTAGAAGAATCTCATGTTCATGTGTATGATGTCTTGTAAGTGTGTGTTCATCTCATTATAGGTGTTCTTAAGGATCATTTAGGTGTGCCTAGAGAGGTTTTATGGGTGGTATCGCTTTGTATTACTTAAGTGAGTCTTTGAATAACTTTTAGTGGGAGGACTACATGTTAGGAAGTGTCTAAAGTGAAGATAAGGAACTTCACTATACAGTGAAGGATCTTCACTGTAATAGTGAATTGGTTAATTTTAAAGTTACCATAAAAATGTACTAAATTGCTTAAATGTTATCTTATGTGTTTTAAAGGTGTTAAATGTTATTCTTATGGTTATATTATTATATTTGAATAAAAATATGCATATTTCCATAAATGTCAATTTTCATGATTTTTAAGCTTTATATCATACTTAGTACATGTGGTTGTACTAATTCCATGCTTTTATACTAAAGTGATTCATCGGTGAAGGTGCTTTTGGAGAGCTAAGCTTGGATTAGAAGATCATTCAAGTGAAGTTGAAGTATTTCCTCATTCAACTCGAGGGCATAGATATCTTTTATTTCCTTTATCGAAGTATTGTAATAGACCTAGTGGTACTATATTTCTATTGTTTATGGGCAATGTCCCAAAGTACTCTTGTGTCTTAGATTTGATGAAATGGAACTTAAAATTTCCTATGAGTTTTATATGAAAGAGTTTTTAAAGACTTATTGAATGTTTGTTTAAAGTTTTAATTTCTTGCTACTTTTCATATGTTTATATGTGATGAATGATACGAAAGGGTTTGCAAAAGACCTCCGAGAGGTCATGTACACCGGTTGTACTCCGGGAGATCCATATTTTATAGGGTATGGTCTCGGGATGTGACAATCTTGGTATCAGATCATAGGTTATGAAAGTGGTCTTAGGAATCAAAAAGTCTCATCAAATCAGGTCTAGTAGAGTCTTGACCATCGATGTGAGTTGTCACATCTATGGGCAAAAGGCTATAGGACGCTAAAATTTCCCTTATTTTCTACTCCAATGTCATGGCGTAGAAGAAAAGTTTATGAGTACTCTTTTCTTATGTTTTTCCTCATGGTTCTAGGAAGATGAATACAACGAGGACGCTGGCTAGGAGAGTTGAGGAGAATGATGTGAATGAGGAGAAACCTCCTCAAGTTGATAAAGTTGAGCAAGTTCCTCAAGGTGATCAAGGTGATAAAGTACCTATTGTGGAAGGAGGTAATGATGTTCCGATGGTTCCCCCAGAATTGACTAATAGAGAGATTAGAGAGGTTTTGCTTGACTTAGCCCGAGCCGTGACTACTGAAGTGAATTTGAGTATGGATCCTAGAGTGAATGTTGTGGAGAGCACTATGACATCTAGATTGGGAGACTTTATGAGGATGAATCCTCCTATCTTTCTTGGCTCTAAGATAGGAGAGGATCCCCAAGAGTTCCTAGATGGTGTATACTAGTTTTCTAGTGGCATGGAGGTGACTTCTAGGGAAAAGGTGCATTTAACTTTGTACCAATTGAGGGAAGTTGCTAAAGTGTGTTACACACAATGGAAAGACAATAGGTTGATTGAGTTGGGTCAGTGGCAGGAGTTCAATAGGGTTTTTTTTAGGGAAGTACTTTCTCCATGTGAGGAGGAATAAAGATTGGGAGGTTCATTGACCTTAGTCAGGGTAAGGGGAAGGTTGAAGAGTCACAAACTTAGGAGAAGTGCGAGGATCTTGAAGACGAGTGGGTCTAGTGATCAAGTAAAACAACCTAGGTTGAAAAAGAGGGCTCAAACTCAAGATGGACCTAGTGCTCCTAAGGTGAAATTCGAGAAAGGAGGTGTTTCCCAAAATGGCAAACCTACATGTACTACTTTTAGGAAGAGGCACTATAGGGAGTGTCTGGTTAGTACCGGAAATTGCTTTGAGTGTGGTAAGAAAGGACATAAGAGGAAAGATTGTCCTATTTTTGCCACTAAGATAAAGGAAGGCCAAGCATGTTCCTCCAAAAACTTTGGGTGATGATGATGGTAAGTTCTTGCATTTCTTCTAGTGTTATGAATTCCTTCTAAGTGGGGCATTTTAGTGAGTAAAGGAGTTCTCATTGATTGTCTCATCTCTTCTATTCAAATCAAGCTTGAGGGTGGAAAATCATAGAAGTATGTTGCATGTGCATTGTGTTTAGGGGTCTTGTTGAAATTGAATTTCATTGATTTCTTGCATTGTGTATTTCATGAAGTTATGATTATATTGTAAGATTTGTTTATGTGATTTTATCTTCAACATTAGCATGTTTCCATCATGAATTTCCTAAATGTTGCATTTTTGAAAAAAAATGTTGAAAAATTCAGTGTAAAGCTGCCAGGGAAATCCATGCACTGTAAAACTTTTTTGAGAAATTGACTAATTTATTGTTTGGTCTAAATTTGTTGCAATATGGTTAGAACTAATTTATATGAGCATGATACTGGATATAAATTGTGTTTTTGGTATTTGGAATGAAGGATGTGATTTTTATGGCATAATGAGTTATAAAGTTATTCTAGTTTCTTGCTCTGTTGTAAATCTCTAGGTTATGTGAAATTTTTGTTTTCCAAGATGTTTGTTTTGTATAAGATTTTATGTGGTATTGTTATCAGTTTCTAGTTGAATCTCTATTCTTGGAAGTGGCAAGTGTCATTCGAGGATGAATTCCTTCAAGTGGGGGATATTGTAATACCTCGAAAATGACTTAGGTGAAGCTAGAGACTAAAATATTTTTCATGATAGTATAAGGTCCTAAAATGGTCTATAACGTGGTATTAAGGCAGTGTCTTAAGATTTAGGTGATTTTGAACTCAAATGTCAAGTGACGACTAAAACGTTCGGCGACTAAGTCACCTACGCGCCTGATGTGTGGATATGTGCCTATATGTGTGTTTAATGTGTTAATAAGGTCCTTATATGATTTATATAGTGTATATAGTCACTGCGTCAAGTTTCGTGAAGTTTGGAGGTAAAACATCCAAGATCGTCCATGACGTTCGAAAGGTTTGCCTTGAAACAACCTTTTGTGTGTATGCATGTTTCGTCGAGATTTACGTGTTCGTTTTGGATGAAATTCATCTAGGATTTCCTAAACTCATATACAAACCTATTCGGGTTGGAAACGTCGGGGTGAAAGTCACCTAATTCCTTGAAGCCAAAACTGCCAAGACAGCCCCAAACGACAGAGGAAGTAGACGACTCGTGGGCCAGTCGACGCCACATTGATAGGTGTCGTGCATTAAAACATAGGTGTGGGAGAAAGGAATCCAAGGATCAGCCTTAGTCCCAAACCACGGGCCAACCAGAACGGTCCGTTAGTTGAAGGATGGTCCGTTGGTGGCCATCCGTCGATCGTCAATCTCATGTGCGCAACTCACTGTTAACTCTATGGGTGAATTGGTAAATTTACCCCATGTACAAATAATATAAAGGGTGGTTACTAAAGGTCTTTTGGGTATTTGAAACTTTTTTATAATCCTTTAACACTTAGAAGTATTCATTCATCAAAACTCAAAACCCAAAATCCCTTAGAAATTCTCTAGAACTCCATTGGACCCAAAACTTAAATAAGGGATTGGATTGGAGAATTGAGTGGAGGTTCTTACTCAAATTGGAGGATTAGATTTATTGTGGTATGGTTTTTTATCCTTGAAACTCTATTCATCAAGGAACCCAAATTCAAAGAAGTTTTCTAAAGTTTTCAAAGATGAATTGTCAAATTTCATGATCTATCCATGGGTTCTTGCATTAAAGGATTTAAAGCATTGAATATGGATTCAATTGTTGTTAATTAAATGATTTGAAATCAATTAACCTTTGAACCCATGCTATTGATGAACCCTAGCTTTTAACTACTTTATGGGTGAAGTGATTTGGACTTAATGCTTATGAATTCTAGTGTAGTTTTCTATGGGCTATTGAATGATCGTAATAATTGTATTGAATTGATATCTAGGTTGTATTAGAATGATAAATCTATACTGAATTGACTGGTAGTCATAGAATAACTTTTAGTGGGAGGGCTACATGCTAGGAAGTGTCTAAAGTGTAGATAAGGCACTTCACTGTACAATAAAGGATCTTCACTGTGATAGTGAATTGGTTAACTATAAAGTGACCTTAAAAATGTACTAAATTGCTTAAATGTTATCTTATGTGTTTCTAAGGTGTTAAATGTTATTCTTAAGGTTATATTATTTTATTTAAATCAAAAGATGCATATTTCCATATATGTCCATTCTCATGATTCTTATTCATTATGCCACACTTAGTACATGTGGTTGTACTAATTTCATGCTTTTATTTATATCTAAAGTGATTCATAGGTGAAGGTGCTTTTGGAGAGCTAACCTTGTATTAGAAGATCATTCAAGTGAAGTTGAAGTATGTTCTCATTCGACTCGAGGGCATAGATGTATTTTATTTCCTTATTTTGAAGAATTGTAATAGACTTAGCAGTATTATGTTTCTAATGTGTATGGGAAATGGCCCAAAGTACTAGTGTGTCTAAGATTTCATTAAATAAGACTTAATATTTCCTATGAGTTTAATATCAAAGAGTTTTTAAAGACTTATAAAATGTTTTTTTAAAGTTTTAATTCCTCGCTACTTTTCATATGTTTATATGCGATGAACGATAAAAAAGGGTTTGAAAAAGACCTCCGAGAGGTGAATTACACCGGTTGTACTCCGAGAGTTCCATATCTTTTAGGGTGTGGTATCGGATGTGACACTTATTTTCCTTGTCCAGTGGTCTTGTAGATGTGATTTCTCGGAAGGGTGATGTTTCAAATCTTGGGTGAGAAGAAGGTGTGTTGTATGCTTATTATGGTGTTGTTACTGGATGAGTATATCTGAAGGTGGACTTAGAAGATCTTTTTTGTGATGCCAACTATGGTTATGTGTAACCTATGAGATTTGAGGCATTATAATGAAAATTTGTATTGTAATTTAATACGAACATGATGATAGTTGTTATGGTTGAATGAAGTCCTTGTTGGGATAATGGGTTACTTTATTGTTATGTCCAATGATCGTAGAAGTATATGGTTTAGAGTTGAGGAGTTTTGGAGGAATGTGGTAAAGGGAAAGAGTTGAAAGTTTCTCTTTTATATGTTCTAACATTTTGAAAATCCAATATATTATCTTGAGCCTAACATAAGTGTCATAAGATTTATAAACTGTTATAATGTCTATTTTAATGAATATAAGTCATTTAGGAAGTCTATAAACCAAAACGTCCAAGAATGTCCATGACCTCCGAAAACTAGTTCAATGAGGTACTAGCGCACCTTAGCCTATTTTACTAGCTTTTAGGAGTCGAAAAATGATGAAACTTCGTGGAAGGGTGTATAAAATGTATTAGAGTTAATTCATAGATGAAAAGTCCGGTCACAACTCCCAAAGGACCAACCAAGGGCCCTTGAACAGGACCCTTGAATTTTGGGGTCAAAGGACTGCCCAAGGCAGTTTGCGCAGACGAGTTCAGTCGATGGGGCGTGTGTCAATCGACGGGGCGTCGATGGTCACTTATCCAAATTCTTGAAGGTCCTCTTTTTCATAATCCCTTAACTTAGGGACGGATGTGCAGCACAGAGGGAGAAGTGGTCGTCGTCTCACAGACAGACCATCGATCATGGTGACGTCTGTGAGGGGTGTATTTTGCTACACGTTTTCACTTAAGTTAATTAATTAGTTTGCTTAGGTAGGAAGTTAATTAGGGGTTAGGTGATTTGTATTTATGTTAGTTAACCCCCTATATAAATCCCTAACCTAATTAGACTAACCTAAACTCTCGTAATTCCCAAAGCCAAAACTCTCTTCTTTCTCCCTCCCAAAGAAACCCCATTGAAGACCAATCTAGAGGTGGGTTCAAGGGATGAAAAGGGTCAATTTTATCAATAAATATTCAATAATTATTAAGGTATGGGATCTATTTCACCTTTGAGACCTCTTTCCTCAAAGGGTTCCATCAAATTGATTTCAAAAGTTGAGTTTTCAAGTGGGTTTTCATCCAATGCAAAATTGATGTTGTTAATTGATTTGTTTATGATTTATTTTGTATATTATGAATAGACATTTTTTTAACTCAATTATGTTATATCTTGATGAATTGGTCTAATTTGTAGATGATGACCTATTCCCCTTAACCTTAGGTTATGATCTTCATATGAATTGTGTTATTTTGCTTCAATTGAATTGGTTATTGGTTGAACTATTATTATATGATGTTGTTGTATCAATCATGAATAGATTAGGATTAATTATAGTTTTATCATGCTAGTTCTTGAGAAGTTAATCTAGGTTATGAAGTATGTTGTGAATCGACCTAAGTGTCTTATCTTAATCTATCAACTAGTGATGAATTGTGATATAGTGATTCAATTGACTTTGTTATCTTGTTGATTATTGATGAGTGATGATATTATACCCTAATTGGGTTGAGTTAAAGGGTTGAATGTAAGACCTTGATGATGAATTATGAAGGAGACTTGGTAAGTCTTGTGAACCCTATTATTTACTTCAATTATGGTTAATTATGATTAAGTCATGATATTGTATTTGATTATGCTTGTATTAGTATTTATAGGGTTAGTATGATGATGAATTTAAAAGTCTTGACTATGGTTTGTGTGGTTTTTGCTAAGATGTAAATGTTATAAGGACGGTGAATGATTTACCAATGTGTCTTATTATGAAGTGATATGTAAATGTGCTAAATTCACTAATATAACTTGTAATGAAACGACTATACTCATGACATTATATTTGAAGTATGATGATGATGATGATACAAGGGTTAGGCCCTATGACCTGCATTAAGTTATGATGATTAATAAAGACACTAAAGATATATAAATAGGGACTTATCTTAGCACTGAGTGAACTTGACAATGGGAGATGATGATTTTCCCATACAGGAAGATTCACCCTACATTTCCACATGATTTGTTGACTCCCCAATGAGGGATATACTCATCCATTGGATTCTCATGAGATGAGGCCCCAATTTCAAGTGGTATGTAGAGGGTTTATACATATCTCTTAGTTCTTGAACTATGTTACCCCCATGGGAAGGCTAGCTAGTGGATTTACCTAGAAAGCTATGTTTATGTTTGGTTTTACTTTGGCTGGTAGACCACCTTCCATCACTGTAAGGTTTTATTAAACCGGATTCCATGCTTAGATCTTTAGGTCTATGTCGGTTAATGCAAGTGTTCCCTAAACTAAAATGAACTAATGAATACAAGCGAACTAGGGTGACTTGAGAGGTTGACTTAGCTTAGGTACGGGTATGGGACTCTACCTAGGCCTTGCACTAATTTGTCTTGAGGGAAACCTTGGGACGATGTTCTTAAGTATGTATATGCATATAATGGTAAATGATATGTATATGAATAACTTGCACATTGTTGATACTATATATTGATTAGTTTCACTTATGAATATTTGTTGGTCTTTATTGTTAAAGTATGATGATATGTACTCTAAAATGCCTTGCTATGTGAAGTGCGATGTTGGTCATGATTCTTGTTGGGTTACTTGATTGAGTAAGGTTATAGGGCTTTGCTTGGTCATTGCACATGTTGACTTTGTTGGGGTTCATGGGTAATAGTCTTGCTTTTGTTATGTAATAATGAACTCCTTTTCATGATTGTTGATGTTATGACCTGATGGCATATTGAAATGACTAGATTTAGCATTGTTGGTCTTGTGATGTACATGTCTATGACGTAATGAATATGTCTAATTGATTGGAACGGTCTTATTGAATGTGCATAAAGCTTTTCAAAGTAAATTGCATACCTTAAATGAAATGTCCCCTTTTAGCATGTTTTCATGATATATGCGCATATGGTCTCATACTTAGTACAAGTGTTGTAATAACCCCATTAGTTCCTTTTCCCTAACATTTTAGGTGCCGGTCGTTGAAGGGATTTTGGAGACGATTTTGAAGAAGACTTAGAATTCTGAATCATCCAAGTTGGGTAGGTCCTAACTTTCCGAGGCCAATTCCACTATCAACCCTATGATGTTTCTTTAGTTTTTAAGACACTTATGTTCTTACCTTTTCATTTGGATACTAAAAATTGTATGACCTATATGTGTTCTTATTGTATTAATTTATGGGCTTGATATACTATTTTTAGATGGTTATGAGATGAGACTATCTTTTGAGACTATGTTATGATTTATATATCTATGTGAATTAAAAGTAGAAGACTAAGTAATATTCATATACGAAAGGTCTATGTATAATCGATGTATTTCTATTATGTGTATGTAGAGGTCTACATAAACTTGAATGTACAAGTAGTTAAAAATTTTTAAATTTCAGCTAAATTTGACCTATGAATGTAATAATGTAAGCTAAGAGGATAGTCTTAATCCTCAAAGATAACGACCACGCCGATTACGTCTAGGGGGTACTCCCGGATGTGAAAAACTTTGTATCAGAGCATGAGGTTAAATATCTTTGAGTCAATATCTCTCTCAACCACGTTTATGTAGTTTCGTATTCATAATTGTGAAGTGCGCCACCCTTATAAATAGGAATCTATATGATGCTTCGAAAACTCTCACTTATTTGGAAGTCCAATATCATGCCTTTAGAGTGTTAACTCAATGTGATTTTGCATATACTCCTCTTATTGTGATTATTTGCAATGAATACTCGAAGGAATGCGAAATGGAGACTTGAGGAAGTTATTGCCAATGCAGGAGTTCCTCCCCATGGTGATCAAGTTCCCCCTCTTGAAGAAGATAGTAATGATGACCAAGCTCCGGTTGATCCTCCTTTGACGAATGGTGTCGTAAGGGCTGCTCTTTTCCAAATGGCCCAAGCAATTACTACCAAAGCAAAAGCCGCACTACTCAAGCTCAATCCATGACGGCCCAAGGTAATCGAGATGTTGTACACTGATCAAAACAACAAGTTGCTACCATGGCCTCTCGTCTAAGGGATTTCAGTAGAATGAATACCTCTACATTTTATGGGTACAGGGTTGAAGAATGCCTCCATAAGTTCATTGACAAAATATACAAAATCCTTTATGCCATGAGGTTGACTACTAGTGAGAAGGCGAAGTTAGACACTTACCAACTCAAAGGTGTGGCCCAAAATTGGTATGTCCAATGGAGGGACAATAGGTCATTAAGGGGTGAACGGGTGACTTGGGAAGTGTTTTATAAGGCTTGTCTCTATTGATTCTTTTCTAGGGATAATAGGGAAACTAAAGTGGTGGAATTCATCAAAATTCATCAAGGAGGTATGAGTGTGCTTGAATATTTTTTGAAATTCACTCAATTGTCAAAATATGCTCCTTCTTTGGTTTCCGATCCTAGGGATGAAATTAGCCGCTTTGTGACGGGAGTGTTGGATGACTTGCAAGAGGATTGCAATTCGGCTATGCTACATGAAAATATGAACATTCCTCGTCTCATGGTTCATGCTGAACAAGTGGAAGAGGCAAAGGATAAGAGAAAGATTAGAGATGACAAAAGGGCATGATCTTTTGATGGTTGTTCATCCAAGGGTAGGCTTTAGATTCAAGACAAGCCTACTTTCAGGAAGAGGGTGTCTAATCAAGTTCTTTCCAAGTTCCCTAAGGCTCGTTCACCGTACAAAAAGCCTACTTGTGCCAAGTGTGGAAAGGGTCATCTTGGTTAATGTCTAGTTAGAACGGGAAATTACTTTGGTTGTGGAAAGAGTGGCCACAAGGTTTTGGATTGCCCTAATGTGAAGGGTCAAGACAAGGGTAGTGGGCAAGCAAGTGGTTCTAATAGTGCTCCGAAGAAGAATCGCTTCTATGCTCTCCGCTCTAGGGGTGAGCAAGAGACTTCTCCCGACGTGGTGACCGGTATGTTGAATGTCTTTTCCATTGATGTATATGCTTTACTCTATCCGAGCGCTAAATATCTTTTATTACTCCCTTGATATCGAAGAAATTTCATATCTTACCCGATATTTTAAATGAATCTTTTATAGTGTCTTACCCGGTGGGTGAGGCGTTTGTTGCAAAAAGGGTGTATAGAAATTTTCCTCTAATGTTGCCCAATAATGTTACTTATGTTGAATTAGTAGAACTTGAGATGCTTGATTTTGATGTCATTTTGGGTATGATTGGTTGCATGCTTGCTTTGCTTCAATAGATTGTAGGAAAAGGGTGGTGAAGTTTAACTCTCCAAATGAACCCGTTTTAGAGTGGAAGGGGGAAAATTCAATTCCTAGAGGTCGTATAATCTCTAGTTTGAAATCTTGTAAAATTATCTTTAACGGCTGTTTATACCATATAGTAAGAGTCAAATATTTAGACTCCAAAATTCTTCCAATAGAGTCGGTCCCCGTAGTGAGGAAATTTCCGGAGGTCTTTCCTAATGGGAAATGAATTTTGGCATCGACTTGTTACCGGATACAAATACCATTTCAATTCCTTCTTATCAGATGGCTCTGGCATAATTGAAAGAATTGAAGCCTCAACTCAAAGATTACTAGACAAACACTTTATTAGACCTAGTATTTCTCCATGGGTGCTCCAGTTTTATTGGGAAGAAGAAGGATAGGTACCTTAGAATGCGCATTGATTATCGCCAACTCAATAACCTACCTTTTAAGAACAAGTATCCTCTCCCTCGGAGTGACGATATGTTTGATCAACTCCAAGGGGCAAGCTACTTGTCTAAGATTGACTTGAGATCAAAATTTCACCAACTTAGGGTGAGAGTTGAGGATATACCAAAAACGGCATTTTGAACTAGATATGGTCACTATGAGTTCTTAGTAATGTCCTTTGGTCTCACGAATGCCTCGGTGGCATTTGTGAATCTCATGAATACGGTGTGTTGAGTTATCTAGATTCATTTGCATTGTCTTCATTTACGACATCTTGGTATATTCGGAAAATGAGGGTGATCACATGGATCATTTGAGGGTGGTGTTACAAGTTCTTAAGGAGAATAAATTAATTATGAAGTATAGGAAATGTGAGTTTTGGTTCAGGTCGGTGGTGTTTCTTGGTCATATCATCTCTTGTGTGGGAGTTTAGGTTAATCTAAGGAAAAGCAAGGTGGTCAACAATTGGTCTAGACCATTAACTCCAACCTAGAGTAGGAGTTTCTTGGATCTAGCGGGTTGTTATCAGAGTTTGTGGATGGTTTTGCGTACATTACATCTCCCTTGACTACTTTGAACAAAAAGAGTATGAAATTTGTGTGGTCGTAGGGGAGTGAGAGAAGCATCAAATCTTAAAAGATGGGCTTACTTTTTCTCCTGTGTTGACTTTAACGTAGGGTACAAAGGTCTTTGTTGTGTATTTTGATGCATCCCGAGTGGGTTTAGGGTGTGTGCTTATGCAACATGGGAAAGTAGTAGCCTATGTTTCTAGACAACATAAGGTGCATGAGAGAAACTATCCAACTCATGATCTTTAGTTAGCAGTTGTGGTATTTGCATTGAAAATATGGAGGCATTACTTGTATGGCGTTCATGTTGATGTTTATACCAACCACAAGAGTCTTCAATATGTGTTTACTAAAAAGGAGTTCAATCTCCGACAAAGAAGGTGGTTTGAATTGTTGAAAGATTACGACATGAGTATTCTCTATCACCTCGTCAAGGCCAATGTGGTTGCGGATTCTCTAAGTCGTATGACCATGGATAGTGTGTCTCATATAGAGGAAGCCAATGAAGATCTAGTGAAATATGTTCATAGGTTAGCTAAATTGCATGTAAGGTTGGAAGATTCTCCGAATGGTGGTTTTATGGTCCATTATAACTCCGAGTCATCATTAGTGGTTGAGGTGAAGTCCAAATAACACATCGATCAACCATTGATGGAGTTGAAGGAATCGGTTCTTGGTAAGCTTTATGAGTCATTCTCCTAAAGGGGGATGGTGTCACTAGGTATCGAGGAAGGTTGTGTGTTCCCAATGTAGATGGTTTGAGAAACTTGATCCTTGAGGAAGCTCATGGGTCCCGTTACTCCATTCATCCGGGTTCGACTATGATGTACCATAAACATAGGGAAGTGTTTTGGTGGGAACGTTTGAAAAGGACATAACAGAATTTGTTGCTCAGTGCAAATTGCCAACAAGTGTAAGCCGAATATCAAAATCCGGGTGGTTTACTATAAGAAATCCAAGTTCCTACCTGGAAGTGGGAAAACATCATTACGGATTTTGTGGTAGGTTTAACTCGGACACAAAAGTAATATGACTCTATATGGGTGGATGTTGATAGGTTGAAAAAGTCTGGCCATTTTATTCCCGTCAAGTCTACTTATTGGGTGGAGGATTATTAAAGGATCTTATTCATAGATAAGACTGTATGTCACCATGGTATTCCATTATCCATCAAATCGGATCGGGATGCATAATTCACTTCTAGGTTTTGGAGGTCATTCCCAAAAAGGTTTGGGTACTAAGGTAAAGTTAAACACCGCTTTTCATCCCCATACGGATGGTCAACCGGAGCATACTATACGAACTCTTGAGGATATTCTTAGGGCTTGTAGTATTGATTTCAAGGGAAATTGGGATAAACATTTGCCTTTGGTGGAATTTGCTTACAATAATAGTTTCCATTCATCCATATACATGGCTCCTTATAAAGACTTGTGTTGTAGGAGGTGTAGGTCCTATTGGATGGTTTGAAGTGGGTGAGTCCTCACTTGGGTCCCGTCGTTGGGTCTGTTAATGGACACTGCCTAGGCAGTGTCTTAGGCAGCTTTGGGTCCTTCTTTTGAGGCCTCTTGTGGGGCCCTTTATAAGTTGTAATAGTACGTTTCCAAAGTTATTACACACATTAACATGTTATAGACCTTACACATAAATTTCATCCAAAACAAACACCTACAAGACGTCCAAACATTCTTGGCTCCAACATGATATACGATGAATGTCTTAGGGGCTATCTTTAAAATGCCTTGGACGTTCTTGGGCGTTTGTCCTCCAAACTTAACAAAACTTCATATAACAACATTAAACATAGTTGTAAACTATTTAAAGACTTATTAGACTAATTTAATACAAATTCATGCATAGACACATGAGGCACATAAGCGACTAGTCGTCGAACGTCTTGATCGTCCATTGATGTTTGACTTCCAAATAAGTTCTAACTTTGTACACTGCTTCTAAAACATATAATAATACATTTTAGAACCTTATAACATCATGAAACATCCTTAAACACATAGAAACACATATTAGGCATCTACGTGACTTAGTCATCGAACATCTTAGTTGTCCCTTAACGTTCGACTTCCAATACCTCTAATATTTTAGATACTCCCTTTATACCACATTTTAAACATATTTATGACATTATAACTTTAAGAAAAAAAACATGTGAGGCTCTAGACACCTTATCTCATTTTGAGGGTCTTACACTTATATTGATCTAGTAGAACTTGATATGCTTGATTTTGATATTATATTGGGTATGGATTGGTTGCATACATATATTGTATCCATTGGTTGTAGGACAAGAGTGGTGCGGTTTAACTTCCAAAATGAACCCGTTGTTGAGTGGAAGGGCGGAAATTTTATTCCTAGAGGTCGCATCATATCTTGTCTAAAAGCATGTAAAAAGATCACAAAGGGTTGTCTCATTCACATAGTAAGAGTCAAAAATTTGAATTCCAAAATTCCTCCTATTGAGTCGGTCCCCGTAGTTAATGAATTTCGGGAGGTTTTTCCTAATGACCTTCCCGGTATTCATCCCGAACGGGAAATTGATTTTGTTATCGATTTGCTACCGGAAACAAATCCCATTTTAATCCTTCCATATCTGATGGATCCGGACGAATTGAAAGAGTTGAAGGCTCAACTCAAGGATTTGCTTGACAAAGACTTTATAAGGCCTAGTATATCTCCATGGGGTGTTCCGGTGTTATTTATCAAAAACAAGGATAGGTCTTTGAGAATGTCTATTGACTACCGCCAACTCAACAAGGTCACCATTAAAAATAAGTACCCTTTCCCTCGGATTGATGACTTATTTGACCAAATCCAAGGGGAGAGTTACTTTTCAAAGATAGATTTGTGGTCGGGTTATCACCAACTCAGGGTGAGAAGGGAGGATATACCAAAGACGGCCTTTTGGACTAGGTATGGGCAATATGAGTTCTTGGTCATGTCTTTCGGTCTCACTAATGCTCTGGCGGCATTTATGGACATAATTAATAGAGTATTTCAAAATTACCTAGATTCGCTTGTCATTGTCTTCATTGACGATATCTTGGTATACTCGAAGAATGAGGATGATCATATGGCTCATTTGAGGGTAGTGTTGCAAACCCTTAAAGAACATCAATTGTATGCGAAATATAGGAACTGTGAGCTTTGGTTAAGATCGGTTACTTTTCGTGGGCACATCATTTATAGTGAGGGAGTTGAAGTAGACCCAAAAAGAATGGAAGCTGTGAAAAATTGGCCTAGACCATTAAGTCCGACAGACATCAGGAGTTTCTTGGGTTTAGCGGGTTATAAAAAGAGGTTCTTTGATTGTTTCACGTCCATTGCGTCTCCTTTGAGTACTTTTACCCCAAAGGGTAAAAAGTTTGAGTGGTCGGAGGCATGTGAGAAGAGCTTCCAATTGTTGAAAGATAGGCTTACTTCCGCTCCGGTGTTGACCTTACCAGAGGGTACAAAGGGTTTTGTGGTGTATTTTGATGCATCCCGAGTGTGTTTGGGGTGTGTGCTTATGCAAAACGTGAAGGTGATAGTTTATGCCTCTAGGCGACTAAAGGTACATGAGAGGAATTACCCCACTCTTGACCTTGAATTAGCGGCCGTGGTGTTTGCTTTAAAAATTTGGAGGCATTATCTGTATGGGGTTCATGTGGATGCTTTTACCGATCATAAGAGTCACCAATATGTGTTTACCCAAACGAAGTTAAATCTCCGACAAAAAAGGTGGCTTGAGTTGTTGAAATATTATGATATAAGTATCCTTTATCACCTCGTCAAGGCTAATGTAGTTGCGGATGCCTTATGTCGGATTACTATGGGTAGTGTATCCTATCTTGATGAAGCCAAAAAGGACCCTAGCAAGGGAAGTGCATAGGTTTGCTAGGTTGGGGGTGAGGTTTGAAAGTTCCTCGGATGGGGGTGCCATAGTTCATTGTAACTCCGAGTCACCTTTAGTGGTTGAGGTGAAGTCCAAACAACACCTTGATTTAGCCTTGATGGAGTTAAAATAATCAGTTCTTGGCAAGTTGAATGAAGCATTCTCCCTAGGGGGGAATGGTGTGTTAAAGTACCAAGGGACATTATGTGTTTCTGATGTAGATGGGTTGACGGTACAGATCTTAGAAAAAGCACAAGGGTCCCGCTACTCAATTAATCTAGGGTCGACAAAAATGTACCATGACCTAAGGAAAATATATTGGTGGGAAGGTCTAAAAAGGTATATAGCGGAAGTTGTCGCTAAATGTTCGAATTGCAAATAAGTAAAGGCCGAACACCTAAAGTCGGGTGGCTTACTACAAGAGATACAAATTCCAACTTGGAAGTGGGAAGACATCAATATGGACTTTGTAGTAGGTTTACCCTGGACCCAAAAGTCCTATGATTCCATATGGGTGGTTGTGGATCAATTGACTAAATCCGCTAGCTTTATCCTTATCAAGTCTTCATATTCGGCAAAGCATTACGCAAGAATCTTCCTAGATGAGATTGTGTGCCGCCATGGAATTTCATTATCCATCATATCTGATCGGGGCACACAATTCACATCTAGATTTTAGAGGTTATTCCAAAAAGGGTTAGGTACTACAGTGAAGTTGAGCACCACTTTTCATTCTCAAACGGATGGTCAAGCAGAGCGTATGATACAAACCCTTGAAGATATACTTAGAGCATGCATTATTGATTTTAAAGGGAGTTCGGATAGGCATTTACCTTTAGTGGAGTTTGCCTACAACAACAATTTTCATTCATCTATTTCCATGGCTTACAATTAAGCTTTGTATGGTAGGAGGTGTAGGTCTCCTATTGGATGGCTTGAAGTGGGTGAGTCATCACTTCTTGGTCCTACGTTGATTTATAAGACTTTGGAAAAGGTTCATATCATAAGGAACTAGTTACAAACGGCCGATAGTCGGCAAAGGTCTTATGCCGATAATAGGAGAAGGGATTTTGAGTTCGAAGAAGGTGATAAGGTGTATTTAAAAATTACACCAATGAAAGGAGTGGTTTGATTTGGCAAGAAAGGAAATTGAGTCCTCGTTATGTGGTTCCCTATGAAATCTTGAGAAGGGTTGGTAAGGTTGCCTATGAATTAAAACTTCCTAGTGATTTTGCTTCGGTTTATCCATTTTTTCATGTTTCTATGTTGAAAAAGTGTGTCGGTGACCCCGAGTACATTCTTCCTATTGAGGGTCTCGGTGTCAAGGATAACCTCTCTTATGAGGAAGTACCGGTTCAAATTCTTGATAGGCAAGCCAAGAAGTTGAGGAATAAAGAGGTGGTATCTGTAAAAGTGTTATGGAAAAATCAATTAGTTAAGGGTGCTACATGGGAGGACTAGGCCGATATGAAGTCCTGTTATCCTCATCTTTTTGAGAATTAAGGTTAGCCATTCTTTTGAATTATATTATTATGACCAAGATTTGTGTTTTTTATTTATTTTTGGGTGAAATGTTACAAAAATGGCATTTTTGAAAACCTCACACTATGTTTTATAATGAAGCAACTGTAGTATTGATATTAAAAACTTGAAATTTTGCTTTTTGCTTGCTTTGAGTTATGTTGTTCATTTGATATGGTGAGTCTCCATGAAATGATAGGTAGCATGTTGTTAAGTTGAATTTTGTGCTAATTGCTTATGTGATGTACGTTGAACTCATAAATGTTGTGAGAAGGAAATGCCTCATGATGTAGTGTTTTGAGCCTTAGCTGTGGTAATATGAGTTTTGATATTTGCCTTGTTGGAGTGGCATGATTTATGTTAAATTAANCTTAGCTGTGGTAATATGAGTTTTGATATTTGCCTTGTTGGAGTGGCATGATTTATGTTAAATGGATATTGTTGATTGGTTGGGCTGCTATTTTTGGGTCTATTCCTTCCTTCAAAAAGAATTTTAGTGTCATTCGAGGACGAATGTTCCTAAAGGGGGATAATTTAACAACTTGAAAATCAAGACTCGTGGTAAAGCCTAACATAGGTGTCATAATGTCTAAACACTGTTTCTAAGTCCATATTTTATGAATATAGGTCATTTAGAAGGTTTAAGAACCAAAACGTCCAAGAACGTCCGGGTAGTTGGTTCAAAGGGAAGTTAGTGTGCCTTAGCCTTTTTACTAACTTTTTGGAGTCAAAATTATACAAAAAGGGGTGGAAAGGTAGTTAATGGGTGTTTGAGTTGTTTCATGGTTGAAACGTCTAGGTACGACTCCCCAAGGACCAACCACGAACCCTTGAGAAGGATCCATGTAGTTTGATGCAACATTGCCTGGCAGTGTGCATCAACGGGACAAACAACGATCCGTGCGTGGCTCGACGGGGCGTCGAGGCCACCTTCGTCCCACACTTAGAAAGATTCGTGAAGTCCCTTGTTTATCTAGATATTGTTACACGCGACGGAAGGGGTTGACGAGACATTAGTGGCTCGACGGGGCATCGAAGCCACCCTCATCCCATACTTACAAAAATTAGAGGAAGACCTCGCCTGCGAAGTCTATGACCGAGACAATGGAGTGCAGGACGGAGGGGGGATTGTCCGTCGACTCACCGACGGACCGTCGATCATGGTCTCGTCCTTGGGGGTCGAATTTCAGTAATGAATTTTAAACGATTAAATTTAATTAATTAAATGGTTTAGGGGTTAGTTATGGATTAAAGAGAGACTAATTAAGTTAATTAAGCCCCTCTATAACTAACCTTAACAGTCATTAACCTAAACACAACTCTCAAAATAAACTCTCTTCCTTCTCTCTTATTTCTCTCTACATTAACTCACCATTGAAGGCTAGCAAGAACTAGGGTTGGGGTATGGAAAAAGTGTTAAATTATTCATCAAATTGTTGATAAACATTAAGGTATGGGTTCAATTCACCTTTGATATTCTTTCCTCAAAGGGTTCCTTCAAAATAGATTTCAAAAAGTTGAGTTTTCTTATGGGTTTCATTCAATTATGAAATTGAAGTTATGGATTGAGTTGTTAATGAATCTTAGGGTTATATTGAGTAAATTTACATGTAATTCAACTTGTTTATTATAATTATTGATGGTTTGGTCTAATTGAAGAATATGATCCTTTATTCCTAACCATAGGTAGTCTTGACCTATGTTGTATGGTGATCATTCAATTGAGTTGGTTGTTGATTAGATTAGTATCCTATGGTGCTATTATGATTTAATTAAGATGAATTATAGGCATATCATGCTAGTTCTTGATATGTAATTTAGGTTATGAATTATAATATGAAATTTGCCTATGTACATTGTCTCAAGTTCTGATCGAAAGATGATTTATGCTATAGAGATGCAATTTGCCTTGTTATTCTATTGGTTATCATTGTGCTAGGATGTTACTACCAAAGTTGGGTTGAGTTATGGGTTTATGGTAAGACCTTGATCATAGACTATGAGAAAGATTTGGTGAGCCTTAGAATCTCTATCTTTACATCAAATTGTGATTAATTGTTGTTAAGCAATGATATTACATTGGAGTATGCCTTATACTAGGATTATAGGGTGGTATTATGTATAATTTAAATGTCTTAATTATGTTGTGAGGTTGATTAAGGCGTATGTGTTATAACGAGGGTGAAAACTATTAATGAGCCTTAGTATGTTATGAAATGCTAAAGTGTTAACCCCACTTATATGAGTTGTGATGAAAGTACTTATACTCATACAATTCTTATTGAGCTATTGATGATGATGATTATACAAGGGGTAGACCCTATGGCCTAAATTAGGTTATGATTGATAATTAAAGGCTTAAAGACATTTCAAAAAGGGACTCTAGCTTAGCACCGAGTGAACTAGATGGAGAAGTGTCCTTTCCAAGATAGAGAAGGTAAGAACACTACATTACTCTTGAGATTGGAGACTATAATGCATGGCGCATAAAGAGGTCCCAAATAAATATCCTAGTTCTTGAACTGTGTTGCCCCCATAGGAATACTAGCTAGTTGATCCACATAGTTGGTATGTTTTATGTTTTGGTACTACCTTGGCAAGCAGTCCTCCTTGTTTTGGTGTAGGGTTTTATGACACTGGATTCCACACTAGATCATGTGGTCTATGTCGGTAAGGGCAAGATGTTCCAAAAAGGTAAAATGAATTGAAGGACTTGAACTATAACATGGATAACCTGAGGGGTGTCGCTTAGTATAGGTAGGGGTGTGGGTCTCTACCTAGACATTGCACTAGTTAGTCTTTAGGGGAGTCTTAGGAGGAGGTTCTTTTATGTTTATTTTATGATAATATATGATGTATATATATAATAACAATGTCATATTGTTGATACAATCTGTTGATTAGTTTATTTATGAATATGCCTTGGATTATAATGATAATATAAAATGAAATGCAAGCCTAAATGCCATAATATGTAAAGTTGCACATTGGTCATGTTTTCTTCTTGAGGATACTTGATTGAGTAAGGTTATGGATCTTTTCTTGGTCATCGCACTTGTTGACTTGATAAGTACTTGTGAGTAGTTGTCTTTCTTAATATGATATGTTTAACTCTTATTCATTCTTGTGATATTATTCCTTTTATGTTAGGGTTGGAGTAAATCATGATTCTAAGTGTGTTGGGATAAGTGTTACTTGTTGAGATAGTAAGCATGTTTGGTTGATTAATATGACTTACTTAACTTTGCATTAAGCCACTAAAAGGGGTAGAATGGCATGCTTTGATAAAAAGTCCTTTTTAGCATATTTTGCTTGTGTATGTGCATAAGATCTCATACTAAGTACATGTGGAGTACTAACCCCGTTTTCTCCCCTTGTCCCAAACATATTAGGTTCCGGTCGTTGAAGAATTTTTAAGGAAATATTGTTGAAGGCTTAGATTCTTCCTTTCATCCAAGTGGGGTAGGTCCTCAACTTTCAAGTGCAATGCCATCTTCTATCTTTGGACTTTGTTATGAGTTTATTGACTCTATCATTTCTTTCCTTGTTATTTGAATATTGTACTTTTGTATGACCTATACATGGTCTTGTTGAATTGATGTAAGGGTTATGCCCATATTGTGACTTCCGTTTAGATGGTATGAGATGAGACAATCAATGAGATTATTTCTATATTTTTATATATATGTCCAATAAATGTAGAAGGCTATGTAACCTTCCTATATGTAGGGTCTATGTATACTCGATATGAATAAATATTATGTGTATGTAGAGGTCTATGTAAACCTCCAAGTAGAGAAAATAAAAGTTTTATTTTTTTCCTCATTTTCAACCTATGAATGAAATGAAATGAACTACGAGGCTAGTCTTAGTCCATAAAAAGGACGACGATGCCGGTTATGTCTAGGGGTAAACCCGGATGTGACAGGCGCACCTAGCCAATATAATTGATGTGTGACTATGAGTTGTAATATCTTCCCTAAATGATGCATGTTATGAAAGCTAGTATTTTGCAATAAATTGAATTTTTTGTCAGATAACATCCTAATGTTGTGATGTGTTTGGTATGATCTTCCATTTTGACTTCATGAGGAAAGATATATGAGCATGATTTGGTTAAAAGTTGACAATTTCTCCTTAAGTTAATTGAACTTCTTGAAATGCTTGCATATGAGTTTAATGATGCCATGTCTGTGTGTTGTGAGAGGGAGAAGGTAGTCCGTCCATAAATAAACATAGTAATGTTATGTGTGTCCTTGATAGTATGATGTCTAAATGATAAGATTTTTAGTTGATGTACATTTCTCATGATTTATGTGCATTTGGGGTATGAGTTACTTATTTGTCTCGTGAGTTATAGTGTTGATCATTCTATGCGTGATTTGAAGGTTATTGCATATTGGACCCTATTATGAGATAAAAAGGGTAAAAAAATGTCACATTTAGGAAAAGGTAGTTCCTGCTATGAGCATGATAAATGTTTCTGTATTTGATGCATTATGAGTTGATGGATGAAGTTTCTACTTGCTTGTATTGCATTGAGTTCATAATGATATAAAGTTGGTGTCCTTGTATGTTCGGTGCATTAACTATATTGTTGCATTAATGTAGTGTGTTGTGACCTGCTAGTTTGGTCATTGAGTCTTTGAAAATGTTTTAAGTGTCATTCGAGGACGAATGTTCCCAAGTGGGTGATATTATAAGGACTCTAACAATGAAAAAGGATGAACTAGAGACTCACATGATTTCAATAAGTTAATAAATTGTTAATTAGGTGAGAAATTACTTCTAATAGTTGGTTTTAAGAGTTTCAAGGTCAAACGTCAAAGAACGACCAAGATGCCCGGAAACTAGTCTTTTGTGTGCTAGTGTGTTCTAGTATGTTTGCCTTGTTTTGAAGTGCTGTTTGGAGTCTAAAAAGATTTGTGGTCACCCTAGTACCTAGATGGTCGTTTTTCGGGTCAAAATGTCCGGGTAAGACTCCCCAAGGACCACCCTATGGATCCTTGAAGAGGACCCAAATGTAGGCCAAAAGTTGTCAAAACAACCTTGAATAACGACCCGAATCTACGCCCCATCAATTGATTGACGCCCCATATAAAGGGGGTGTGGCTCCACACTTAGTTGTGAGAACTTATACCCCAAATTGAGGAGCCTTAGTAACCATTGACGGATTACCAAGAAGGGAACATTAATCCATTGATGGTCCGTCAATGGTGACCGTCAATGGCCACCTGCATACTGCCTAATCTCAGCCACTTATGGGGTGAATTAGTAAATTCACCTCATGTTCTAATTAAATAATGGACGTTATTTTACCTAATTTATGTCATTTTGAGATGATTAAAACATACAAACCCCAAATCAGAATTCATTCTTCAAATTAAACCCTTCCCTCCCAAAATAGATTCTCTCAAAACTCCATTGGAGGCCAAACTCAAGATCAAGCGAGGCAATCGGTTTTCAACTGATTTCTTCTTCAATTTTGGTGGGTATTCACTATCTAAGGTATGGTAACTCTTTATTCTTAAATAACCTTTCATGCAAGGTGTCTATCAATGATTTTCCAAAGTGTTTCAATGATCAAATTTCCCCATTTCTAATCTAAACATGGGTTCAGTGTTAAAGTGTTTTCAAAGTCAATATAGTGATAAATTAATGTTTAATAAAGGTAATTAAGATGATTTTCACTGAAATTTCTTGAACAACTCATGATCTCCATAAACCCTCAATTTAGCCTATAAAGTGGGTTTTATGATCTTGATTAGATATTTATGGAATTAAGCTTCCATTGCAAAGTATTATTGAATGTTATTTCCATCTTTAGATATTTATTATGAATTATTGAGGATTGGTCTACGTTGATCATGGCTTGGAGAAGTGGCAAGTTGACCTTACTTCTTATCTACAGTATTGGAATTGATGTTGTGTGGTTTGATCCACTTATGATGGAGGTGTTTAATTCTTTTATATATAAACATTTTGTGATCATGGACTATAGAAAAATAGGTTTAAAGTGAATTTTTATTATGATGATCATGAGTATGAAGGTGTGCTCTAAAGTTTATGTATATAGTCCTTAATGTCAGTATCATGATTAAGGTGTATTGATAATGTGAAGTATAAGGTAAATGCGAATGGTAGGGTAAGGTATGGTCTACATGATTGGTTACGTTAAGTACTATTATGGAATGACGCCTACCTATATGACCCGTATATGAATATGTGATATTATACATGTTAGGAGTTGTCTATTAAATATTAAATGTGGTTATGTCTCCTATAAAGAAGTGTGGGTGTGTGGTCTAGAATCCCTATAGGCTTTATATGTGAATTGTTCATGACTTGGGGTTATTGTAAATGTGTTGGGATACCCTGAAGGGAAGTTCCCTTAATGAAAATCTTTTGCTATTATGCCATTATGATGACTAATATGTACACCCAAACACTCCCCACTTACGAATATGATTTGTTTATGGTGTCAATTGAAAGGATAATTCTTATATGCATGTTTACATCTTATTATGCATGAAAATTATATGACAAGAAAGGTATGAACATGTGTTGCATAAAGATGTTTATGTGAAAGGCTTTCTCACATATCTACAAACACATGAATGTATGAATGAATAATGTTAATGATAATCTAGTTAAAGTGAGTCGCTTGAAAGGTTTCCTCAATTGTATTCTAAACTAGACTATGTTATGAATGTTATGATTATGTGAAAGGACAATCTCACATAATGTAGGTTCTACAATAATAATCATTCTCATATTAGCAACCTCTAAAATATATAAAATATAATGGAATTAAGTGCCTTAAAACTAGTTTATAAATAATGTTAAGTAAAGGCTTAAAGATTATTTAAAAAGGGAGTTTGAGCTTAGCACCAAGTGAACATGGAAATGAAACGAAGGCTTTTAAATTTAGTAAGTCCGGCTTCCCACATGGGTTCCTTCTACATTTAGAAAGTATGGGTTCCCAATGATATGTGTTGTCTCATGAGATGGAAGCCTTTTACATTAGCAAGTCCGAGTTTCTAGTAGCAAACTCCTTCTTCCATAACTACATACCCCCGTAGGTGTTAGCTTAGTGGATCCACTTAGATAGCTATTATGTATGTAAGTTCGACCTAGGTAAGTGGCACCCCTCTTTTCAATGTGGGGGTAGAAAATCGGACTCCACGTAGCTCACATGGTCAATGTCGGTTATGGCAATGACTCCCAAAAGTGAAGAAATGAACTAAGATAAAATATGAACTCTGATTTTAATTTCATAAAGTTACTTAGTGTAGGTAAGACTGTAGACCCTACTTATGCATTGCACAAGTGGACTTTAAGGGAGATTATGATTAGGTTCTTTATGTAATAAGAAATATGGTTTATGTATGTTGATATGAATGCATGTTAAGGTTGACTTTACATATGTAAAGACAAGAATTAAGATTATACATAAGAATCACACTTATGGCTTCTTAATGGGTTTGATTAGTATATGTTGAGATATGAGACTCCATGTGTACAATGCACAAGTAAGCTTGTGAAGGGGTTGTGAGGGTCGTTTACCTATGGTATGAACTAAATGGGTTATGACTAAGATGTATTGAATAAAGGAGTTCCTATATGACCATTAATAAAGTATGTGGGTCTTATGTCTAATGATAAATGAGCATGTTTTGACTTGATGAATATGATGTGCCTAGTCTAGGGTGGCTTCCTACGAACACTTGGTTTGAGTAATATTATGTAATTTTACTTGCACATTGTACTAGTGTGGCTTGGGGTTGTCTTAGGTGATGGTTATAATGTGAAGGTCATATGTATGATGTGCTTATGCCTTAATAAAGGTTTTATGAAAGTTCATCTTTGGTGACCTAAAGATTATACTTTGGTATGTATGGTGGAATGGGACACTATTCATACATCGCACAAATTATTACTTGAGGGTTGCTTGAGGTAAGAAGTTACGATAAAAGGGAAAGGTAATGTATTTGACGTATTGAATGTATCTCAAACGTGATAAATGCTTTTGTGCTATTGTGGAGGGTATCCATGTCGATTATGATGTACGTGAGCTATATTGTGCTTATTGTATTAAATGTTCATAAAGTTTCTATAAATTGACATGATGCTTTGTTTACAACTAAATGTCCTCTTTAAAGAATCTTTTGCATGGTTATCATATTTAGTGCATTCTTGTACTAATACCATTATTCTTCATCTTTTTATACCAAGTTTACGTGGTGATGGCTAAAGGAACTTTCCTAGAATCAAGAGCTTGGATTACTATTCCCAAGTTCGGGTGTGTCGTTAATGATTAAAGGACCTTCATATTAAGAGTTTCTATAAGGTCATGTAATAGACTAGTAATGTTCTTTTTGAATTGTAAGGGTCGTGTCCCGATTATATTGGAGTCGTGTCTAAGATGGCAAGATGGGACATAGTATCCTAACTTTGTATTAATGGTCTTTAAATGAGATGACTTTTTATTCTTGTGTTATATTATTAAAAAGTTTTAAATTCTGCACATTTTTTATGACAATGTGATGAATGAATGTTAATATCTTGTATAAGACCTCTGAGAGGTTGAGTACTCCGTGTTCCGATTAGGGGTGCTCTTGGGTAGTAACAAAGAACCAATTAATTCTTCACCACACATGGAAGCATGACACATATAAGATATATCAACTAACATGCTCATACAAGATGCATTACAATATTACTACACAATTAAGCCCAGTTCCATGTTATTTTGACTCAAACATAAGAACACATGCTAGTTACAAGGTCACACTATCGTGCATTTTTTTAAATATGACTACTCATAACGTTTCACTAACTTATTCGAACATAGCTTCAAAAGACCAAGGTTGGTTTATCAATCCTATTCCTGTGTGTGACTAATTTTCTCTTAATATGGTCGTCATCCATCAATCATTGGTAACTTAAACCCCTAAGATAACTCTAAGACTCAATAAAGCAATAAACTGATCCTATTCGGTTAGGGGAAATCCCTATTAAAATTACCAAAAACAAACTCTGAGGAACCCAAAAGAAAAAAATCAACTAGAAACTAACAATTAGACTCGATAAAGTAGTAAAAAGCTATATACACAAGAGAATATTACCCCACCCACACTTTAAAGATAAGCATTGTCGTTAGTGGAAAAATAAAAAAAAGTATAAGGTTGAAAATACTCCCTTGGGACTCTATCCCTTATCTTCTCCATAATCGAACAACATCAAGGTATTTCCCTCGTCAACGACAACATTCTCCTCCTCATTGGCATCCATTGTCTCATCAGCAATAGCCTTGTTATCATCTAAAGGTTCCAGAAACGCAGGACCAGTTTTACACAAAAATGTCACACTCTGAGTAAAGGAATAATGTTCGGCCTTAGTTTCCATATCAGTGTCAATAACAGACAGCCACTAATCCGCAATTGTAACTCATCCATCCCAAACATCCTAGCCATAATTTTATCGTCAAGGGCTTGACTCTCCAAGGCAGAAAGAATTGATCCATGGGATGTGTCAAGTGCCTTAGTCCTAGTCATATCAAATAGCTTACCAGTCAGATCCGAGTGAAAGGAAATGGTAAAATCACAGGCCTCTTCCTCTATCCCCTGGTCCCTCAACAAATGGGTGATCAAACCCCCATAATAGAACCGCCACCTCATATTATTCCTAAACTTCATCATATGGTGCCTCAGGATCACCCAAACATTAGTGGGCATTCCCTTCATCAGTATTTAGAGAAATACTACTTTATCCCTCCTAACCTTAGTCAAGTGCTTCATCGGAAGCAATACACTACAAACCATTTTTTACCACACCCGAGAGACTCGATTGAAGTTAGAAAAGTGGAGGGTATTGTGCCTCCCATTGTCCTTGCGACGCCCCCACCTAGCTGTGGACTCAATCCCACACAACATGTGTCTAATATCTCTATATAGGGGTGTTTTTTTAGTTTATTAAATTCGCCAGCATTGAAGTGAGGGGTGTCCTAAATTACATTCAAAATTCTGGTTGAAAACATCACATCCTTACGTCTAATAAGCACAATTTTATATTTTATTTTAGTGAGCCAATTATCATAAAACTCACATATTAACAATGATTTCACTCACACTGAATGAACATACATAAATTGTAGGCCAAACTCCACAACAATTCTATAAATAGCCGAAAATTGAGTTTGCAACTTTACCTCGTCAACATACTCATCAACCATATATATGGGTTCCCTCTGATAGTTAAACTATATATGCCCATACTGTTCCACCACCTTCTTCTTGAATTTACGAGCAGGCTCAGGAGTCCCTGACCCGAATTCCTCACCCTTTCTACTTCTCTTCGAACTCGCCACATTCTTTGCTATAGGAGACATTGGAACCTATTAAGAAAACATTAAGAAAAAAACAAAAGGAAATGTTAGAAAAAGTAGGGGGTTTGGGTTGGGTAGTGGATAGAATAAGAATACGGAGAAAAGTTGATTTAAAGTTAATAGGAAGTGTATAAGTGGAGGATTTATAGTGGGTGGTGGGGAGAAGAAAGGCTGGTGGAGTTTAATGGGGATTTTAACAGAAAAAAGTGGGAGTTTGAAGAAACAATAAAAAGAATACGGAGAGAATATGGGGGGTGGGTCGGTTAAAACTAAGAGAATGAGGAAGAATTAAATATTTTTAGAGATTCAAGGGGTGGGTCGGGTAAAATTTGGGTCGAAACCCAGAAAAAAAATTAGTCAGTGAGGCGTTGGAGGCGCGATGCGCCACGAATGCACCTAAAACTTGGGGTAGATCTTTTGGGCATGGCGCGCCGCGTCGCTTAGTATGCCAGCCTGCAAGTATAGGGAGCGCGACACGCCAAAAGTTCGCCCAAACTTTGTGTCAGATCCCCCAAGCCAAGTACGGTACGCCTGCCAATGCACCTGACTACAGTAATATATTTTTTCCTTATTAATTTTTTTTCACTGTTACAATTTTCTTTATTATTTTTTTTCACTATAACAATTTAGTTATAAATAATGAAAAATCCTTTCTAGATAAAACTAATCCATATTCTAAAAAATTAAACTAAGATACTAAAAATTATATCAAAATTCAAAGACGAATGCTTTAATTGACTTCACGGCACGATGCAGCTTGAATCATTCATCATTTAGTTTTAGAGCCTCGTGAGTCAACAGTGTTTCGCTCTTTTCCCATTTACCAAGAACGTAGGGCCACTCTCACCTTAAAGTTCCATATCCCCATGTTGATCCATTCTTAGCACTTTGAAAGGACCACTCCATATACACCTTATTCTTTCGGGGAATAACCTAAGTCTCCAGTTAAAGAGTAATACCTTCTGTACCAAACTAAAAGTTTGAGTAATTATGTTCTTGTCATGCCACCTCTTCATCGTTTCTTTGTAAATCTTGGCATTCTCATACTCGTGGACCCTAAATTCTTCAAATTTATGTAGCTGATTCACTCTCTTTCTACCAGCTAGCTTGGAGTCCAAGTTTAATCTCTTAATAGCCCAATAGGCTTGGTGTTCTTATTCCGCCGGTAGATGACATGTTTTTCCAAATACAATGTGATAGGGAGAAGTTCCTATGGGTGTCTTATACATAGTAATATATGTGCATAACACATCATCAAGCTTCTTAGATAAATCTTTGCTCTGCGCATTCACCATTTTCTACAAAATTTGTTTCACCTCTCTATTCGAAACCTCCACTTGGCCACTCGTTTTAGGATGGTAAGAAGTAGCAACATTATGAAACATATCATATTTATCAAGAATGGTTAATTAAATGGTTACCCCCATCACTTACGATTGCCCATAGAGTTCAAAAGCGAGTGAAGAGGGGCTTCATCGTGAATTTCATCACCAGCCTTGAGTCATCGGAAGGAAGAGTGACAGCCTCAACCCATTTACTCACATAATACATAGCAACAAGAATGTATTGGTTTCCACTAGATAGTTGGAAGGTACTCATGAAGTCAATACCCCACACATCAAAGATTTCTACCTCCAAAATGTTGTTAAGTGGCATCTAATGTCTTTTTGAAATATTATCCAACCTTTGGCATTAGTAAAAACCCTTTAAAAAAAGAAATAATCTTTAAATAGAGAGGGCCATAAAAAAATAGATTTTAGTACCTTATGAGTAGTGCGCTCTTCTTCTTGGTGACCTCATTATGGGCTAGCATAACAACATTAAGCACTTTGTGAACCCCACACTCTGGAATGCACCTTCCCACTACCCCGTCTATACCTAGCTTAAACAATAATGATTTATCCTAGATAAAAATCTTAGCATCATGATAGAGCTTTTTCTTTTGTTGGGTGGTTTCACACGGAGAATACTCTTCACTCACCATCAAATTCACAATGGTTGCATACCATAGAACTTGAGAGATATCTAGCGCCATTAATTGTTCATCCGGAAACTCTTCTCGGATCTGTTTGACTTCATTCACATGGGAAAAATCATCCAATCTAGACAAGTGATACGCTATCTGATTTTCACAAATCAACCTTGGTTTCACATCTTTCTTGTTAAATAGGTACCTAATAGATGCATGGTCAGTCAAAACCATCACTTTAGTACCTACAAAATACGATCTAAACTTTTCGAAAGCGAATACTAGAGATAGAATCTCATTCTCAATCACTGTGTAATTAGCTTGTGTAGAACCAAGGGTCTTGTTTACACAATAGATCAAGTGGAACACTCTATTCATTCTTTATCCCTACACTGAGTTCAAATGGTAATTCCCAATAAAGAGGAACTAAAATTAGAGCTTCAATTAAGTTTCTCTTCAACATCTCAAAAGCTCTCAAGACATTGCATCAAAGTCAAACTTCACCTCCTTCTCCAAAAGACAGCACAGAAGTCTTGAAATTTTGGAAAAATCCTTGATGAATCGCCGTAGAAACCTGCATGACCAAGAAAATTACGCACACCTTTTACAGAAATTGGAGGGGGAAATTTCTCAGTAACTTCAACCTTGGTGTTATCAACCTGCATCCCAGATTTAGACACCTTGTGCCCCAACACTGTACCCTCTCTAACAAAAAATTAACACTTTTTTCACCTAGAACTAAGTTAGTGTATTCACACCTAGCAAGTTCTTTATCAAGATTCCAGAGGCATACTTGAAAAGACGTCCGAAAGACTAAGCGATCCTCTATGAACACCTCACCATATCGTGAAAAATGGCCATCATACACCTTTGAAAATTTTTGTATGCATTGCAAAGTCCTAAAGGCATGCGCTTGAAAGCATATGTGCCATAAAGACAAGTGAATATGGTATTTTCTTATCTTCAGGGGTAATCAAGATCTGGTTGTAACCAAACTATGGATCTCTGAAACAATAGTAATTATGTCCTACTAGTCGATGAAGCATCTGATCAATGAAGGGAACTGGGTAGTGATCTTTCATGGTAACATTATTTAGTTTCCGGTAATCTATATAAATTCTCCACCCGGTCCCTATTCTAGTAGGAATCAACTCATTCTTTTTGTTCCTTACAGTTGTCGTACCTCCCTTCTTGGGAGCACAATGTATCGGAATTATCCACTTACTATCACAGATTGGGTACACAATTCTAGCATCTACCCATTTTATGACTTCCTTCCTTACCACTTCTTTCATCACAGGATTTAGTCGACGTTGATGTTGCGCCTTGGGTTTGTGGTCCTCTACCATGTAAATTATGTGCATACATAACACCTGCCTAATACCATGAATATCAGCCTTCTTCCATCCAATTTCTTTCTTCCTCTATGTCAAGACCCAAAGTACACCCTAGAATAAAAGGCATCTATCAAGTCGAAACACCGCATGACCTCTCGGAAGTCTTGTACAAGCCCTTAAACATCATTCATTGCATATTTATGAAAAGTAGTGTTGTTTTAAACCTTTTATTTCAAAACATAATGCAGAATCATTTCATATAATTTCTAACATGTCTCAAAAACTATCTATGACATCATGAGTACAAATAGTCTTGGGACACAGCCCATACAAGTCTAACATAGAATAGAACATAAAAGACAACATATGAGTGATATCCTTGGATTCTATGAGGACTTACCAATCTTCACAAGCCTTGGAAACAATACCCTTCAAAGCAACTCAAATTCCTCAAGACCCTACATTGGATTATAAAATAGGAAAAATATGTGATAGTATGAAATGTAAAAAGTATGGAAACTATCTGTGACGACCAGAATTTAGACCCCAGACGAGACCGGCGTCATTAACCTCTCAGAGGTCGCAGACCAGATTACATGCGTCATCGTTACTTCATCTAGGCTAATTTTAGCGGAAAATTTGAACTTTTTGTTACTTAACAATCATGTTAAATATTCTACTTAAACTCATAAACGTTCACAATCAACCATCTAATATTAAGATCATCAAATGAAAGAAATAATTGATAATTGCATTAAATGTATTTTTTCCAAAACGACACCAATACAAAGTCTTAAATGAAAATGGAAATGAAACACAAGTGGAACATGCTCCACTAGCTAAATCCTACATCTAAACTAGATAATAACAGTAGACATCTTCGAAAGCATGAGGGCCTACCAAATCTGGATGAAAGCTCCACATCCGGATAGCATCAACGTCGTACCGTAAGCTCTAACGTCCACCTGTGCCTGCACCTAAAAGTAGATATTGTATGGGATTAGTACACACTTGTACTAAGTATGGGTATATGCAAGCATACACCAAGGACATGCATGAGTAAGAATAGGTCTTTCCTAACAACATGATTTATGAAAAGTCAAGTCAGTGGACTTGCCAAATTTGGATTATGAAAGTTAGTGGGCTTGCAAAATTTGGATTAGGAAAGTCAGTGGACTTGCCAAATTGGATTAGGCTAGTCATGCAATGAGAGTAACATGCTTCATCATACGTATCATATTGCACACAGCACATAACATATTGCATATAGCATAGTACATATTGCATATGACACATAACATATTTCATATCATTCGTTCATATGCCATGAGACCTTGGAATCATGGACTTGACATTAAGAATTCCCAAAATGAGGGCTCAACATAAAGTTCCATTACATTCAACTCATACGTCATGGAAGTTGGCTTCTAGTATGAGGACATCATTGCTCATTAGATGATTTCTCATCTCATCATCAGTACTAAGTATACATTAATATCAATACTTTCATTAGAGTGTTCACTGAGATTGGTCTCTTCATTAACTTTACGCTCTCATTGGTGAGTACGTTTTGGTAACATTTACTTAGACGCATTTGAGATTTCTCTCGTCTTTCATATTAGCATCTTATCATGTTGCCACCACATTCATTAACTTTAGAAAATTTGTTTTTCATAATTACTCACCCTTTTTTCGTGAATGTTCATTTCATCATATGCCAATGTATTTGCCCATTTAGTGTGTTTCACACTCTTACTTAACCCTGCTAGGGTTACATCCTTTCATTACATATATCTTAGGTTCACTTGATTTTAAACGTATGCTAGACTTATGGGTCTATACGTACAAGCCATGAGGCTTCATTCATAGTTCATTTAAATGATTTGTATCTTCCTATGAATTTGTGATACAAGACTTATGCATCTTGGATATATGCCAAGATCATCAATTTCGATTTATGTAGGATGCATTATTTGAACATTTATTCACGTATGACTTATGTATCAATACGGAAATTGGGCAAGGGAACCTGATTTTGAATCCCTTGGATAAAACTTACATTTTTATTTAATTTAGTTTGAGCCACACGGCTTGGGAACCCAAAATCGAGCCCCTACGCCTTCTTTTCATTTTCCCTTGATTTCTCTCTTTATTTTTTCGTTCATTGAGACTGAGAGGATGTGGGATAGAACCCCCACAACCTCATTTTCTTTTATTTTCCTTAAACCATTTTTGTTTTGACCAAGAAGGTGTGGGATCGAACCCCCACAGCCCCACTTTAATTTTCTCCTTAATTCCTTTTATTCTGCCTAGAGGTCGTGGGTTCGATTCCCACATGAACTCAACTTTTACTTTTCTTTTAATTCTTCCTTAAGTATGACCTAGAGGTTGTTTGTTCGAACCCCACACCTCTCATTTTTATTTTTATTTATCTTTTTCATGTTTTGGTCAAGGCACACGGGTTCGAATCCCACATGCCACAATCTTCTTCTATCACTTTATTTCTAAGATTTTTAACATGGTTATGTCACAGTTTCGATTCTCGGTGACGTCACTCATTTTTAATTCATTTTATATAGCACGATAAACAACTTAGCATGGCCGAAACTCATCAACAAGATGCTGGAAATTATGTACGTTTTCCAGCTCATTTTCATCACCGTTTACAAGTTACTTCTTAGGGTGATTCATGGATCATTTAGTATATTTTCGGTGCATTTTCATGGTTTCATTTAGCTAATAGTTTCCATTCAAATCAGTCACATTATACTTCATATGAACATCACGATTTATACAAGTTTGTGCACGTAAGAATACAACCATAACATGTCATTTTCGAACTTCAAACCAAGAGTATATGTCACAGTTACACATTCCACACACATAAACACATAATTTTGGACAGCATACTTAATATTCACATAACTCAGAACATACATTCATGAACGTAATCATCACAAAAACACATTACATCCCTAATTTCTACCAGCAAGCATACCTAACATACATATCGATGGGAGCTAGTGACAGGGACATGCAACGGGGAACAACCCTAGTTTTCGGAATAGATTCTTCTGATTCCTAAGGATCTCTTGGGAAAGGGAGAGTAAGAATACCCATACATTTTCAGCCTTGACAACTAGCCACAATCACACGTCCTAACCCACGCCCAAACCTCTCTTCCGAGCCTTGATTCTTGTTCACAAATGAAGTTCTTTACGTGTAATGCTTAGGCGTACAAAATTTTCTTTTGTTTTTGATGGATGCATCCAAGAACACGCTTAGAACAGTAGGAATATTTTATTTTTCTGTTTTTGAATGGTAAACTAAAGCTGAAAAACGTTTTTAGAACAGATAATGAATTAAGAGTGCACATTGAGTACACTCCTAGTGGAGGTCGTGTACCTCTTTTCTTGGGAGTTTTTTATTTACTTATTCAACACAATTTGTATGATTAAATAAGATTGTAATATATATATTAAGTTACTTTAATTCCCCTCCTTATGTTTATTCTTTAGTGAATGAACGTGAATGTGCAAAGAACCGAATACTTCATTAGTGATTATCGTGGCTTAGGATTATGTGAAGTAGTTTAGACATAGTCAACTAGGACTCTTTCAAACTTTGAAAATCTTATTTAATTAGTTTAGGGAAATGACCATAATTCCCTTACAAAAATCAGATTATAAACCTCAATTTAATCCACTTAAATGTTGCTTTTGTCGGGGTTCGAACCCGTGACGTCCCCATTGCGAAAACGGGTCCCTCCGGGTCGACCCAACCCAAATCGCCCCATTAATTAATTAATTAATTAATAATAATCTAATTTTCATTTTTATTAAATCAGTATTTAAATATTAATTACAATATAAATAATCAAGTTAAATCATTGTTCCCACCTAGGTTTCAAACCTGGGTGGAGCAAGATTTTGCTCAATGGGAAATTTCGGCCCTTTATACCCAAAATTCCCCTTCACCATATTAATTAAATAATTAATTACATATTTAGGGTAGTTAAGATACTACCCTTAACCTGTAAAAAGACCATTTTACCCCTAGACCCTCCAAACTTAATATTTCCCTCTTTTTAAGTCCGGTAAAGACTCATCCGAGTAAATATTCATATTTGGGAGCCCTACCTGGCTGGACCCAACCTTTCCTAGCTCAACTAACTCCCTAAGTTAGTTGGCTTGGCTTTCGCAAGGGTTCAGAGGTCTGGTTGTACGCACATCAGTCCGTGTGAACCCGGTCTAATCATAGGCATTCTAGACACATTAAGCATTACTTAGCATATCCATTTTTAGGGTTGTTACACTATCATACCAAAACATCAGATATCTCAAAGGGTTTGTCAACAGTAGACATAATTATAAGAGATAAAGACATAAGAATAACATGAATATCATAAGAATAATAAAACATCATAAATAATAAAAGAGTTCATACTTAACTCATTATCCTTTTTACTCAAATGAACTACTTATAACCCACCTCCAAGTATACTTGTGCAAGGATAAGGTAGCATCCCACACTACTACCAAATCTAAGTACCTCTCTTTGGTCATTCTTGATCATAATGCACTTTCATAATTAATACCTAGATTCATCATACAATATGAGCACTATGCCCCTTAGCCACCACAAAGCACACTTGTGCAATACATGTGAAGCATCCCATTCTACCTCACACACTAAGCATATCTTAAAGTCACCCTATTCTCATTCATTTTAGTTTAGGAGTGTCTATTAGACGTACTTCATATTGAAAAGGAACTATCATCATAAGTCAATCATCATGGAAAGAAACTATAGTAACTATCCAAGCAGAACATATATATCATAGGGGTCATGTCATAGGTAGCTTTAAGTTATACTTGTTCCATGTGTGAATGGCATCCCGTACTACCATCCACACTAAGTACTTCTCTAGAATAACCTAATTCAAGCTAACTAAGGAAGGAAACATCCATCCAAATCATCATGCAACCAATCGTGTAGATGCAAGATAAACATAAGGGAGCATGAATCCTCAACCCTAAGTTATCATGAGAAACTAATCCCAGGCTTATTCATGTAATGCACCTTGCATACGAGACAAGCTATCATGAAATGCACCTTGCATGCAAGTCAAGATAACATTAGGAGAGTATAGGCCTTTCCCCTAAAGCTATCATGAAATGATTTAGGCCTAACCAAGTCATGCTATCATGAAGGCAATCTAATCTACTTCAATCTATTCTTAAGAGAGCTTCATTACTCAATCCCAAGCTATCATGAGAACCATCATTCCCAATCTATCGCGAGAACCATTATTCCCAAGCTATCATGATCAAACATCCTAGAAACACATGACCAAGCTAAACATGAGAGAGCTTACTTCCTCTATCCCAAGCTATCATGAGATTAATCACCTCAATCTATCATGAGACCTACCATCTCAAGCTATCATGAGACCTACCATCTCAAGATAACACACCTTTTTCTTATCTTACACGGTAAACTAAACAATAAGAGGCTTGTCACATACGGGTTTAACCCCTAGACGTAACCGGCATCGTCGTCCTTTTCTAGGACTTAGACTAGCCTCTTAGTTTCATGTCATTACATTCATAGGTTGAAAAAATGCGAAAAAATTTAAAACTTTCATTATCACTACTTGGAGGCTTACATAGACCTCTACATAAACAAAATATATGTTCATATCAAATTTATATAGACCCTTCATATAGGAAGGTTACATAGCCTTCTACTTTTATTGCACATACATATTTAAAATATAAAAATAGTCTCAACGATTGTCTCATCTCATACCATCTAAACTAATATCACAATATGGGCATAGCCCTTACATCAATTAAACAAGATCATGTATAGGTCATATGAAAGTACAATATTCAATTATAAAGGAAAGGAATGATAGAGTCAATAAGCTCATAGCAAAATACAAAGCTAGAGGATGACATTGACCTCGAAAGTTGAAGAGCTATCCTACTTGGATGAAAGGAAGAATCCAAGTCTTCAAAAATGTCACCTTTCAAACTCTTCAACGACCGGAACCTAAAATGTTTGGGAAAAGGGAAGAAAATAGGTTTAGTACTCCACATGTACTAAGTATGAGATCGTATGCTCAAACACCAGCAAAACATGCTAAAATGGAAGAAATGGGTTTAGTACTCCACATGTACTAAGTATGAGATCTTATGCACATACACAAGCAAAACATGCTAAAATGGAAGAAATGGGTTTAGTACTCCACATGTACTAAGTATGAGATCGTATGCTCAAACACCAGCAAAACATGCTAAAATGGAAGAAATGGGTTTAGTACTCCACATGTACTAAGTATGAGATCGTATGCTCAAACACCAGCAAAACATGCTAAAATGGAAGAAATGGGTTTAGTACTCCACATGTACTAAGTATGAGATCGTATGCTCAAACACCAGCAAAACATGCTAAAATGGAAGAAATGGGTTTAGTACTCCACATGTACTAAGTATGAGATCGTATGCTCAAACACCAGCAAAACATGCTAAAATGGAAGAAATGGGTTTAGTACTCCACATGTACTAAGTATGAGATCGTATGCTCAAACACCAGCAAAACATGCTAAAATGGAAGAAATGGGTTTAGTACTCCACATGTACTAAGTATGAGATCGTATGCTCAAACACCAGCAAAACATGCTAAAATGGAAGAAATGGGTTTAGTACTCCACATGTACTAAGTATGAGATCGTATGCTCAAACACCAGCAAAACATGCTAAAATGGAAGAAATGGGTTTAGTACTCCACATGTACTAAGTATGAGATCGTATGCTCAAACACCAGCAAAACATGCTAAAATGGAAGAAATGGGTTTAGTACTCCACATGTACTAAGTATGAGATCGTATGCTCAAACACCAGCAAAACATGCTAAAATGGAAGAAATGGGTTTAGTACTCCACATGTACTAAGTATGAGATCGTATGCTCAAACACCAGCAAAACATGCTAAAATGGAAGAAATGGGTTTAGTACTCCACATGTACTAAGTATGAGATCGTATGCTCAAACACCAGCAAAACATGCTAAAATGGAAGAAATGGGTTTAGTACTCCACATGTACTAAGTATGAGATCGTATGCTCAAACACCAGCAAAACATGCTAAAATGGAAGAAATGGGTTTAGTACTCCACATGTACTAAGTATGAGATCGTATGCTCAAACACCAGCAAAACATGCTAAAATGGAAGAAATGGGTTTAGTACTCCACATGTACTAAGTATGAGATCGTATGCTCAAACACCAGCAAAACATGCTAAAATGGAAGAAATGGGTTTAGTACTCCACATGTACTAAGTATGAGATCGTATGCTCAAACACCAGCAAAACATGCTAAAATGGAAGAAATGGGTTTAGTACTCCACATGTACTAAGTATGAGATCGTATGCTCAAACACCAGCAAAACATGCTAAAATGGAAGAAATGGGTTTAGTACTCCACATGTACTAAGTATGAGATCGTATGCTCAAACACCAGCAAAACATGCTAAAATGGAAGAAATGGGTTTAGTACTCCACATGTACTAAGTATGAGATCGTATGCTCAAACACCAGCAAAACATGCTAAAATGGAAGAAATGGGTTTAGTACTCCACATGTACTAAGTATGAGATCGTATGCTCAAACACCAGCAAAACATGCTAAAATGGAAGAAATGGGTTTAGTACTCCACATGTACTAAGTATGAGATCGTATGCTCAAACACCAGCAAAACATGCTAAAATGGAAGAAATGGGTTTAGTACTCCACATGTACTAAGTATGAGATCGTATGCTCAAACACCAGCAAAACATGCTAAAATGGAAGAAATGGGTTTAGTACTCCACATGTACTAAGTATGAGATCGTATGCTCAAACACCAGCAAAACATGCTAAAATGGAAGAAATGGGTTTAGTACTCCACATGTACTAAGTATGAGATCGTATGCTCAAACACCAGCAAAACATGCTAAAATGGAAGAAATGGGTTTAGTACTCCACATGTACTAAGTATGAGATCGTATGCTCAAACACCAGCAAAACATGCTAAAATGGAAGAAATGGGTTTAGTACTCCACATGTACTAAGTATGAGATCTTATGCACATACACAAGCAAAACATGCTAAAAGGAACAAAACATGCCATTTTACCCCTTTAGGGACTTAATGCAAAGTCAAGTAAGTCAAATTAATCAAACAAACATGCTTACTATCTCAACAAGTAATACTTATCCTGACATACTTGAAAACATGATTTACTACAACCCTAACATCAAGGAATAATATCACAAGAATGAATACGAGTTAAACATATCATAATAAGCAAGACAACTACTTACAATTCCTTATCAAGTCAACAAGTGCAATAACCAAGCAAAGACCCATAACCTTACTAAATCAAGTATCCTGAAAAAGAAAACATGACCAATATCCAACTTTACATATCATGGCATTTAGGCTTGCATTTCATCATGTATTATCATTATATCCCAAGACACATTCAAAAATGAACAAATCAACATATAGTATCAACAATGTGCCATGGTCATCATATATACATCATATATTTTTATAACATACACATATATAATAACCTCCTTCTAAGATCCCCCTCAAGGTTAACTAGTACAATGTCTAGGTAGAGACCCATAACCCTACCTAGACTAAGCTAGACCCCTTAGGTTATCCAAGTTAGAGTTCAAGTCCTTTAATTCTTTTTACCTTTTTGGGAACATCTTGCCCTAACTGACATAGACCACATGAGCTAGTGTTGAACCCGGTGTCATAAGACCCTACACCGAAAGAAGGCGGACTATTTGCCAAGGTAGTACCAAAACATGAAACATAGCAACTACGTGGATCCACTAGCTAGTATTCCTATGGGGGCAACATAGTTCAAGAACTAGGAGATTTAGTTGACCCTCTTTATGCGCCATGCATATAGTCTCCAATCTCGAGAGTAATGTAGTGTTCCTAACTTCCCTATGAGGGAAGGGAAACTCCTCTATCTAATTCACTCGTTGCTAAGATAGAGTCCCTTTTTGAAATGTCTTTAAGACTTTAAATACCAATCATAGCTTAATTTACGCCATAGGGTCTACCCCTTGTATAATCATCATCATCAATAGCTCAATAAGAACTGTATGAGTATAATTCCTTTCATCACAATTCATATAAGTGAGGTTAATACATTAGTATTTCATAGCATATTATGGCACACTGATAGTTTTCACCATCCTTATAGCACATACACCTGAATCAACCTCACAACATAGTCAAAACACTTCAATTCAACATCATACAACCCTATAATCCTAGTATAAGGCATACTCCAATGTAATATTATGACTTAACAACAATTAATAACAATTGGAAGTAAATATAGAGATTCTAAGACTTACCAAGTCTTCCTCATAGTCTATCATCAAGGTCTTACCATCAACCCATAACTCAACCCCACTTGGGGAGTAACATTATCACACAATGATAACAAATAGAATAAGAAGGCCAATTACATCTCTATAACACAATTCATCTTTAAATCACAACTTGAGACAAGGTGCATAGGCTAATTTCACATTATAATTCATAACCTAAATCACATCTCAAGAACTAGAATGATAGGCCTACAATTCCTCTTAGTTTGATCATAATAACACCATAGGATAGTAATAAATAAACAAGCAACTCAATTGAATGATCACAATCCAATATAGGTCAAGATCACTACCTAGGGTTAGGGATAGAGGATCATATTCTTCAATTTAGACCAAACCATCAACAATTACCTTAAACAAGTTAAATCACATGTTAATAAAATAAATATAACCCTGAGAATCCATTAACAACTCAACCCATAACTTCAATTTCGTACTAGAATGAAACCCATAAGAAAACTCAACTTTTGAAATCTATTTTGAAAGAACCCTTTAAGGAAAGCATCTCAAAGGTGAATAGAACCCATACCTCAATGTTTTGATGAAAATTGAAGACGATCCACCCTTTTTCAGCCCCCAATTCACCTCCCAAGGTAAGCTTCTATGGAGTCTTCCAATTAGAGAGAGAAGGAAGAGAGTTTATTTTGAGAGTTGTCTTTAGGTTAATGAAGGTTGAGGGTATTTATAGAGACACTTAATAAACTTAATTAGTCTCCCTTTAATCCCCAACTAACTCCTAAACCACTTAATTAATTAAATGAAATCATTAAAATTTAACAGTGAAACTCTACCCTCACAGACGAGACCCGGATCGACGGTCCGTCTATGAGTCGAAGGAAAAAAGCCCCCTCCGTCCATCACTCCGTTGGATTGGTCAAACACTTTGTAGGCGAGGGCTTCCTCCAATTCGTTTAAGTGTGGACGACGGTGGCATCGACGCCTCATCGATCCACACACGGACCGTAGCCTGCACCTCTGCACTCCGTCGATGAGTCCAAAGACTGTGCAGGTGAAGAGACTTTCTCCACCAGCCTAAGTGTGGAACCACGGTGGAATCGACGCCCTGTCAATCCATACACGGGTCGTCTTTTGTCACATCAACGCAAACTGCTAGGCAATGCTGCATCAAACTACTGGGGTCCTCCTCAAGGGCCCTTGGTTGGTCCTTGGGGAGTCGTACCCGGACGTTTCTACCATGGAACAACTCAAACACCTATTAGCTACCTTTCTACCAATTTTCGTACATTTCCGACTCCTCAAAGTTAGTCAAAAAGGCTAAGGCACACTAACATCCCTTGAAAACAACTTCCCCGACGATTTGGACGTTTTTAAATCTTAAACCTCCTAAATGACCTATATTCATTAAAAATGGACTTAGAAACAGTGTTTAGACTTTATGACACCTATGTTAGGATATACAATGAGTGTTGGATTTTCAAGGTCTTACATTATCCCCCCCCCCTACGAACATTCGTCCACGAACGACACAATAATTCTTTTGAAGGAAGGAATAGACTCAAGACTAACCAATCAACAATATCAAATCAACATAAATCTTGTCATTTCAACAAGGCAAATATCAAAACTCATACTACCATACATAAGTCTCAAAACGCATTATCATGAGGCATTTCCTTCTCATAACACTTATGAGCTCAACATACATTACATGAGTCAACAAAGTTCAACTTAAAAACGTGGTAACTATTATTTCATGAAGACTCACTATATCAAAATGCACAACATAACTCAAAAAAGGAAAAAGCAAAATTTCAAGTTTTTAATAGCAATACTACAGTAACTTCACTGTAAGTTCTTTACAAAATGCATACGTGCAAAACATCACCCAAAAATCAAGAAACTTCAATTTCTAATCATATTTATATTATTAAAATAATTACTAACCTTATTTCCCAAAAAGTTGAGGTTAACGGGACTTCATGTCGGCCTCAGCCTCCCATGTTGCCCCCTCAACTAGAGGATTTTTCCATAACACCTTTACGGATACCACCTCTTTATTCCTCAACTTCTTAACTTGACTATCAAGAATTTGAACCGGTATTTTTTCATAAGAGAGGTTATCCTTGACACCAAGACCCTCAATACGAAGAATGGACTCGGGGTCACCGATACACTTTTTCAACATAGAAACATGGAAAACCGTATGAACCAAAGCCAATTCACTAGGAAGTTTCAATTCATTGGCAACCTTACCAACCCTTTGCAAGATTTCATAGGGACCCACATAACGACGACTCAATTTCCCTTTCTTGCAAAATGTAACCACCCCTTTCATTGGTAAAATTTTCAAATACAACTTATCACCTTCTTCAAACTCCAAATCCCTTCTCCGATGATCGGTATAAGACTTTTGCCGACTATAGGCCGTTTGCAACCGGTTCCTTATGATATGTACCTTTTCCAAAGTCTTATAAATCAGCTCGGGACAAAGAACCGATGGCTTACCCACTTCAAACCATCCAATAGGAGACCTACACTTCCTACCATACAAGGCTTCATAGGGAGCCATCGAAATAGATGAATGAAAACTATTGTTGTAGGCAAACTCCACCAAGGTAGGTGTCTATTCCAACACCCTTTAAAATCAATAATGCACACTCTAAGTGTATGTTCAAGGGTTTGTATCGTACGCTCCGCTTGACCATCCGTTTACGAATGAAAAGTGGTGCTCAACTTCATCGTAGTACTTAACCCTTTTTGGAACGACCTCCAAAATCTAGATGTAAATTGCGCGCCCCGATCTGATATGATGGATAACGGAATGCCATGACAGCACACAATCTCATATAGGAAGATTTTTTCATAATGCTCTGCCGAATATGAAGATTTCATAGGTATAAAGTGAGCGGACTTAGTCAATCGATCCTCAACCACCCATATGGAATCATCGGACTTTATGGTCCGAGGTAAACCTACTACAAAGTCCATATTGATTTCTTCCCACTTCCAATTAGGAATTTGGATCTCTTGTAGTAAGCCACCCGGCTATAGGTGTTTGACCTTCATTTTTTGGCGATTTGGACATTTAGCGACAAACTCCTCTATGTCCCTTTTTAGCCCTTCCCACCAATATATCTCCCTTAGGTCATGGTACATTTTTGTCGACCCTGGATTAATTGAGTAACGGGACCCCTGTGCTTCGTCTAGGATCCGATCCCTCAACCCATCTACATTGGGAACACATAATCTCCCTTCGTACCTTAACATACACACACACCCCAAGGAGAATGATTCATTCAACTTGCCGAGAACCAATTCTTTCAACTCCATTGTGGTTAAATCAAGGTGTTGTTTGGAATTCACCTCAACCACTATTTTTCAGCCCCCAATTCACCTCCCAAGGTAAGCTTCTATGGACTATTCCAATTAGAGAGAGAAATAAGAGAGAAGGAAGAGAGTTTATTTTGAGAGTTGTCTTTAGCTTAATGAATGTTGAGGGTATTTATAGTGAGACTAAATAAACGTAATTAGTCTCGCATTAATCCCCAACTAACCCCAAGCCACTTAATTAATTAAATGAAATCATTAAAATTTAACAGTGAAACTCTACCCTCACAGACGAGACCCGGATCGACAGTCCGTCTGTGAGTTGAAGGACAACCCCCCTCTGTCCTTTACTTCGTTGGATTGGTCAAAGAATTTATAGGCGAGGGATTCCTCCAATTTGTATAAGTGTGGACGACGGTGGCATCGACGCCTCGTCGATCCACACACGGACCGTAGCCTACACCTCTACACTCCGTCGATGAATCCAAAGACTGCGCAGGTGAAGGGACATTCTCCACCAGCCTCAGTGTGGAACCATGGTGGCATCGAAGCCCCGTCAATCCACACACGGGCCGTCTTTTGTCACATCAATGCAAACTGCCAGGCAGTGCTGCATCAAACTATTGGGATCCTCCTCAAGGGCCTTTGGTTGGTCCTTGGGGAGTTGTACCTGGACGTTTATACCATGGAACAACTCAAACACCTATTAGCTACCTTTCCACCAATTTTCGTACATTTATTACTCCTAAGAGTTAGTCAAAAAAATCTAAGGCACACTAACATCCCGTAGAATCAACTTCGCGGACGATTTGGACGTTTTGGTTCTTAAACCTCCTAAATGACCTATATTCATTAAAAATGTTCTTATAAACAATGTTTAGACTTTATGAAACCTATGTTAGGCTTTACAATGAGTGTTGGATTTTGAAGGTGTTACTAGGCAATTCAATGCAACTTCAAGCTATTCTAATTCATCATGTCTTGATCCATTTTAGGTGATTAGGTCAACCAAGTATTCCTCTATGTGAGAGAACTTTCTTCCTCTATCATGTTTATGTCTAGGTGTAAAAGACAAAGAAACCATCATCATAAATACCTTCATAATGAATTTACCCCCAAATCCCTAGCATCAATGGCATAACATCCCATAATCAATTATTACCTTCAATTCATTATGATGTATGTTCAGTTTCATGCTTACTTCATTTAACTGGATCATTAGAAGGTAAGTCTAGGCATACATGATTACATAGGTTCAGTTCCAAGTTTATAAGTCAAGACCATCCTAGATAAATTAAGCCTAGTTCAATTCATATCTAGGTGATTCAATCAAGATCAATTAGCATAAAATACAATTGAATTAATAAGATCAACTTAGAACCTTTATCTTGCCTCTAATGGCCTAAAATCACCATGACCACCTTCAACATCAAATACTACAGTTCACCATGAAAACCTCATGAAAAAATCATATAATCATCATATGAACATAATTGAATGCTACCCACAAGATTGGGCTCACAATCAAGCCTTACCCAGAGTGCAATCACAACCCTCTCTAGATTGGGGTTCTCTCGATTCACAATTGAGAAAAACTAGGGGGGATACATTAATGGAAGAATTTATGGATGAATAATCTTTACATACCTTAGATTATAGCCTTAAACAAAGCTTTATTCAATGGAGAATTCGACCTAGGTTGCTTCCTCCCTTCTTCTCTTCTTCTTCTTCTTCTATTCTAGAAAGATGATTTTGGAAAGAGTTTTGGGGTCTTTAGATGAGTTAGTTAGAATGGTTAGTTTACAATTTATGTAGTCTTACATAGGTGTATAAAAAACCTATTAACCAACCAACGTTAACCCCTAATTAACTACTAACACCAAACCCTAACTACTAACTTAAAACAGAAATTTGGAAATTTTGCAACACCTATGATTTGATCTATTGTCTTTGGTTTTGTCTCCTGGATTGAATCTGAAATTCTAAATGTTTTAGGACCCTACATTCTAAGTATGTACCTACTAATTCCATCAACATACCCTTTTTTGATCAACGGGGCGTCGTTTGGCTCCGTAGATCACCACAAAGCTGAGGACACAAAGCTGTCAAGGAAGCATAGGGGGGCTGTTTTGGGGGGTCTTGTTCCAAAAAGATTTCATGATTCAACTTAGGTTAATTTTAGATTAAAAGTTCTATTAAATAAATAACTATAAAAACCCATAATACCTTAATCAATTGACCAATTAAACTCCAAAACATCAACTGAAAACTAAGACTCCACAAGCTGGCAGCACCTGCGATTTCCCATACACGAATCGTGGATGGGTCTTCGGGACGTGCTGTACCTACATTAATTTGGTCTGGGGATCATAATTGAAGTAAAAAAACCTATAATAATTCCCCATACATGCTCCCTACGGGGCGTAGATTGATCTACTGAACGTAGATAGCAACCGTAGTTCACCCAATTTGACAGTTTTGAGGACTCTTTTTGGGGTCCCCTTCAAGGACCTCTTCAGTGTCTTTGGGGGTCGTATCCAGAATTTTATACACTAAATATGTAAATATACATGTTAGGAACCCTTCCTATCAATTTTATCTCTAAACACTACTTAAAACCTCATGAAACATACTAAGGCACAAAAGCACGTTCATGGCTAATTTGCGAACGTCTTGGACCTTCTTGGACGTTTCACCTTCAAACTCTTCCAAACTTTAAACACTACCTCTTAACACTATAATTAGTCATTTTAATATCTTATCAAGTCATGACATAAATGTTAGTCTTTATTTGAAGCTAATTCATTTTGAGGTCCTTACACTCTACTTTAAGATCCTCAATGCCGCATCAAATTGTTCATCACACATTTCTGCAGAAAGTATAACAGGCAAAGTTTCATTAGTACCCAAATAAGAATACGTTAAGTGAGCCATTAAAAATTTGAGTTCCTACTTAGCGGTTTCTTATATCGATGGCTTTGGTGGGGGGCCCAACTCGCAATCTGATGAATCTACTTGAGTCTTATAAGTGTCTGCTAGTGCTAGATTCAAGCACGATTCAATTTCTTGAGCCTCAGTATCTTAATCTAGAATGACCCACTAACACTCTTTCTAGGGGATTGTTAGGAACAACTACTTGTGATTCTACAATTTGATCAACTACAATAATAGGAGACAACTCTTCATAGATAGAAGGCAATTTCAAAGCGCGGTAAATATCAAATACCTCAACCTTGTCATGAGCCCTCATAGTTAATTGACCAGCTTCTACATCAATTCTTCCCTACCCTTAGCCCAAAAAATTCATCTCATAATGAATGGAACTTCAGTATCAGGTTCAAAATCTAAGACCATAAAGTCTACAGGAAAAATCAATGAACCTACTTGCACTGGATCTATCAGCGAGTTGGAGGATAACAGTGGTTCTTTTTGGACTACCAAAACAAAGAATTATATATAAAGATAAGGGCATCAAATTTATATTTGCCCCAAAATCACACAACCCCCGAGCATGAACACTTTGCCCAACTATAATCTGCACAGTAAAACTACCAAGATTTTTAACTTTTTGGTTGAAGTCTACTTTGGATCCTTTAGTTTCACTCCTCCATAAGTGCTACAGTTTCATACAATGTGCGCCTCCTTTTTCTAGCCACAACGTCCTTCACGTATTTAGCATACTTCCGAATACCTTACAAAATGTCAACCAAAGGAGATTCGTAATGACCTGAGAGCACTTCCTAGACGTTATCGACATACTCGACCGCGGAGGGGTATTATACAGGCCCTTAGCATAATTGTCACTACATAATGAACTTGTAATAATGCGGAGTTCAAAAATTATTACAATAGGAGTTCAAACTTCCTTTTCATAAAGCAAAATAGTAAGAATCTAATACCATTGTCACACATACACCATTTACTAATACTAGCTCAATAGAAGTCTTTAAATAGGGTTCTTAGCCTTTTAGACACAATACTCTATTAGAACAAAAGTACACAAGAGAATAATGCTAAGTCTATTACATCAATAGAGAAATCATAAAGTGGAATCAAGTGCATTACTCCACGGATCTTTGAGGACCTACAACAATTCTTAGAGATAAAAAGTCCAAGCTTTCTTAAAGGATGTAGGAGAAACCCAATTAGCCGGAACCTATACTCATAAGTTAAAAAAAAGGGAGAAAGGGTTTAGTTCAATTAATGCACTAAGTATGGCGAAATTCATAAAAACCATTAAAACATGAGAAAGGGACATTGACACATAAAGTATGCATCTATAAGGTTTTTGAAAGCCATTTACATCATCAACATAACACATAAGACAATACCCCAAAATGTCCAAAACTACAATGAAGGCATGACCTTAGAACTTCCTAGAGTCCACTTGTGCAATGTAGAGTTAGCATCACATACTACCAACCCTACCAAGCATTCCCATATAAACCACCTTGGCCATACATATTAGATTTACATTCATCACATACCAATAATCATTAGTGAAATACATACATCATGAGAAACATTTGGAGATAAGGATATGTTCACTTTAACTATTATCAATAAAACTTACATATTCTCCTATTACTTCTCGACTACAAAGAACTCCCTATAACATCCCTCAAAGCCTACTAGTGCAATGAACAAGTGAACTCCCATACTCCACTTGAACTTAATCCACTTATTAGGATATCATAGGCTAGCGCATGCTTCATTCGTTACTTTATTATTTAGGGAAGATATGTCAAAACCGACATAGACCATGAGAGCTAGCGTAGAATCAGATGTCGTAAATCCCGACACTGAAAAAAGGTATTCTACCTTCCAAGGTAGAACCTACATACATGGTACTATGTGGATCCACTAGCTAAATCTTACATGGCACGTAGTTAAGGGATAGGAAGATTGCTTCTAACGACTCTACCTATTGCATTAGCATAGGAGTCCCCATCTTGTGAGTATCAGTAGGATGACCCAACCTCTTGCATTAACGGAAGGGTTTTTTCCTCATTGGTCATATCCTCTGGGTGCTTAGTATACTTTCGCAATATACTACCATCGTTTAATTGTATTTTCATGTGTGAAGAGAAATCAATCTTCGTTCAATAAAACTTCACATAAAGTTCTTATATTCATTAGATGAGAATACACTTTTATCCTAGAATCAACATACATCTGTGAGTAGCACTTTAACAATCTCAATTTTAGTGTTTTCATGAGGATTATACTTTCAATCAACACAAGAGATGAACTACCTTATACATAATTCATGACACACAATAGGTAAATTTCAAAATAATGAAAACTTCTCAATTACCTTTCTTGCATCCTTTCATAAGTCATGTACCTTGCAAGCAAATTCAAAGTATATGCACAATATTCTTCATCATATATACAAACCCTAGAATTTACCCCCTTTTTTTAAGGTTAGGAAAAAAGTATCAGGATCAACCCCATATACATCACAAAAGGCATGAAAACAAGATTCTATGACTAGATGATCATCAAATACAATGCATCATGTTCATATGTACTCAATTCATCAATCAACATTCAAGAAAATAGGTCATAAGAAGCACATGGGTTCTTGGATGATTTTCACAATAGAAATCATAAATTGATGCCAATATATTCATAATTCAAGGCATATAATATAAAGAAAAGAATTTTGGATTGAACCCATGGCTAGATCAACAACCCTAACTTTTTGTCACAATATAGAATTCGAAAATAGAAGTTCTGAAGGGCTTCATGGAGAAACTAATCCGTGAATCCACATACCCATACGTAAATTGATGATTGCCCACGATATTGAAGTGAAAAACATGAGAAATTGGTCTTGTTCTTCAAACTCCCAATTGCCCTTCAATGGAGGTTGAGTAGAGAGAGATTTTTTATAAGGAAGTGAGAGTGATTTGGTTAATTGATTTGATTGGGTAAAAAAGGACTTAAAACTGACATTAAATCAATATATAACCCTGACCTAAAATACCCAAAAGACCCCTCACTTAATTGGGTCTTTTTGTGAAGGAAAATTGACTTAAAAATGAAGCGATCGAATCTGGGAAGTTGTTGCGTGTCACGGGGGCTCTTCCAAATCTTTTTTAGAAATCCGGCTTGATCCAATGAGCCCCGTGAAGACCCCCCATCATGAAGAAATTTTTGACTTCCTAGTGTTGAGGGAGTGATGCGTCATTGCCTTCAATTCTTCGCTGGTCGCAGGCTGCTTTGGCTGCCTACTTGCCAATGTTTGGGTCCTCCTCAAGGACCCTTTGAGTTGTCCTTGGGGAGTTGTAACTAGACTCTTTGACCCTATAAATATTATTTTACCTATTTAAAGTCTTTTTAAAAGTTTTAGACTTCATATGACACTCCCAAACCTTCACGAAACATGAGACGTCTACTAGTTGAATTTCGCTAGTTTCCGGATGTTAAGGTCTTTCTTTGAAGTTTAGGCTTTAATACATCTAAATCAACTTTATTACATTAATATAGGTCTGGAAACATTATTTTAATCATTACTTAATAGGTGAGACTCTATTCTAAGTCATGATACTTCTGGATTATTACATTATCCCTCCCTTAGGAACATTCGTCCCCGAATGACACCTAAAACTTTTTATAGGGAGAGAAAGAGATTCAATACTAGCAGCCCAACCAACAACAACAACAACGTAAAATCACTATGAGTCACAGCTCATAGAAGTACTTCAAAACTTCATTCAACACATAAAATGGCGTTACACATACCAACTCAATTCATACTTTACCACATATAAGAGCTCAACATTTCACATCACATATGAGGAACTACCTTCTCAATATCAAAAGGAGGTCAACATGAACATCAAGAGTTACCATGCAATTTTCTTTTCAAGCAGCATTAAACATGCTTAATACAACTTCTCATGAACCCAACACGTAATACACTACATGCAAGTGCAAATTATCCATGAGAACAAATTTCATAAAACTCCCTTTAGCATTAACCTTTACAAAAATATGCACATATTAGCAAAGGAAGCCAAGTTAAATACTATTCATTATTTTATTTTAAAGAGGAATTACTAACATCAACCTTGTCTAGAATTTTGAGGAAAAAGATGAAGATAACGGGACTTCTTGTCAGCCTCGGCCTCCCATGTTGCTCCCTCAACTAGGTGGTTTCTCCATAGGACTTTTACGGAGGCCAGCTCTTTGTTCCTCAACTTCTTGACTTTGCGATCTCGTATTTCCACCTGAACCTCTTCAAAAGAGATTTTCTTATTCACATCCAACCCTTTAATAGGGAGAATAGATATCGGGTCTCCAATACACTTCTTAAGAATGGAGACATGAAATACCGAATGAACCAAAGCTAGTTCACTGGGTATTTTCTACTCATAATCAACCTTTCCAAACTGTTGCAATATTGCATAAGGACCCACATACTGGGGACTAAGCTTTCCCTTTTACCAAATCTCATCACCCCTTTCATGGGTGAATTCCTCATGTACACCGAATAACCTACTTCAAATTCGTGGTCTCTTCTTCTATTGTAGGTATAGGATGTTTTCTGACTACAGGCTGCTTTTAGCTTATCTCTTATCACCCAAACTTTTTTGCAAAGCTTCATAGATTATCTCGTGACCAAAGAGTGAAGACTCATCAACCTCAAATCACCCTACGACGACCTACATCTTCTACCATAGATTTCTTCAAAAGGTTCCATAGGAATACTTGAATGGAAGCTATTATTGTAAGAGAACTAAATCAACGGTAGGTGATCGTCCCAATTTCCTTTGAGATCTATTACACAAGCTCTTAACATATCTTCTAGGATTCGAATGGTACGTTCCTCTTGACAATCTGTTTGAGGATGAAAAGAGGTGTTAATCTTCACTTGAGTACCCAACCCTTTTTGAAAAGACCTCCAAAAACGAGAAGTTAATGGAGCACCTCTATCCGAAATGAAAAACAAAGGGATCCCATGTAAGCTCACTATCTCATTAATGTATATTCCTGCATACTCTTCCGCCGAATAAGAATACTTGAAGGGGATAAAGTGAACGTATTTTTTAAATCTATCCACAACAACCCAAATTTATTTGTTTTGCCTCCGGGTTCAAGGCAACCCAACAATGAAGTCCATATTAACTTCTTCCCACTTCCAGTAGGAACACCCAATACTTTGGTTAGACCTCCCGGCCTTTGATGCTTGGCCTTAACTTGTTGGCAATTTGGACACCTAGACACAAATTCCGCTATATCCCTCTTAAATCGTCCAACCAATAGACCTATTGAAGATCACGATACATTTTGGTTGCACCCGAATGAATAAAATATTAGGAACCATGGGCTTCTTCAAAAATTTATCTTCTCAAGTCATCAACATCTGGTACACACAACCTCTCTTGGTACCTAAGTACACCATCCCCCCTTGGGATAAAGATCGATTCCTTCAACTGCATCAATAGGGAATCAATATATTGCTTAGAGTTTACCTCAACCACTAAAGACAACTAGGAGTTATGATGAACCATGAAACCCCCTTTTGGAGAATCTTCTAACTAAACATCTAACCGGCCAATATATGAACATCCTTCACAGGCTCTTTTTTACCCTCTTCTACATGAGCCACACTACCCATTTACATTCAACTTAGAGCATCCACCACCACATTGGATTTTTTGGGGTGGTAGAGAACACTCATTTCGTAATCGTTCAAGAGTTCTAACCACCTTATTTGTTGGAGGTTCACCTCCTTTTGAGTGAACACATATTGAAGGCTCTTGTCGTTTGTGAAGACATTCACGTGTACACGATATAAATAATGCCTCTATATTTTCAAGGCAACAACTACTGCCGCTAATTCAAGATCATGAGTCTGGTAGTTCTTCTCATGCATCTTAAGTTGTACAGAGGCATATGCTAACACTTTTCCATGTTACATAAATACAAAACCCAAAGCTACTTGAGAAGCATCACAATATATCACAAACCCTTTCGTGCCCTCCGGTAAGGCCAATACAAGAGTGGAGGTAAGCTTATCTTTGAAATTTTTTATCACATTTCTCCAACAACATAAACTTAGACTTCTTTTGAGTCAAGGCCGTCAATGGAGATGCAATGGACAAAAAACCCTCAACAAAGCTCCTATAATACCCAGCCAAACACAAAAAGCTTCGAATGTCAGTAAGGGTCAATGTTCTAGGACAACTCTTGACTGCTTCCAATTTCCTTGGATCTACTCTTACCCCTTCACTAGATACAATGTGACTAAGAAAAGAAACCGACCTTAACCAAAACTCGCATTTACTATACTTGTCATAGAGTTGGGCATCCTTGAGGACTTGCAAGAGTATACTCAAATAGTTCACACGGTCACCCTCACTTTTAGAGTATATCAAGATGTCATCAATAAAGACAACCACAAACAAATCAAGATAGTTTCTAAAAACTCAATTCATAAGGTCCATGAAAGCCGCCAGGGCATTTGTTAGACCAAAAGACAAGACTCATAATTAAAAATGACCAAACCTAGTAGGGAAAGTCGTCTTGGGTATATCAACTTCTCTAACTCTTAGTTGATGATATTGACCTTAAATAAATTTTGGAAAAGTAGATTTCCCCTTGGAGTTGGACAAATAAATCACAATCCTAGGTAGATGGTACTTGTCTTTATGGTGACCATATTTAGTTGTCGGTAATCAATGCACATCCTAAGGGACCCATTTTATTTTTCACAAACAACACCGGAGCACCCCATGGAGAAATACTTGGTTGTATGAAACCTTTGTCTAATAAATGTTTGAGTTGAATCCTTATCTCCTTCAACTCGGCCGGAGCCATTCGGTAAGAAGGAACTAAAATGAGTTTTATATCCGGCAATAAGTCAATGTTGAAGTCTATTTAAATGAGTTTTATATCCGGCAATAAGTCAATGTTGAAGTCTATTTCCCGCTCGGGAGGAATTTTGGGTAAGTCATAGGAAAGAGTTTTGGCAAATCCTTCACTACCGGGGCCGACTCTAGTGGGGGAGTGCAAATTCAAGATCCTTGACTCTCACAATATGATAGAGAAATCCCTTAGATATCAACTTACAAAATTTAAGACATGAAATGATTCGATTTTTCGGAGCAAGGTTCCCCCCCCTTCCACTCTAAAATAGGTTCATTTGGAAATTGAAACTTTACTAACCGAGTTCTACAATCAATGGAAATAAAAGAAGAATGTAGCCAATCCATCCCCAAAATAACATCAAAGTCCAATCTATCTAGTTCTACCAAATACACCAATGTGACTCTATTAGGCAATGACACGTTACAACCCCTATAAAATCATTTAACGAGTACGGAATCACCAACTAGGGTAGAAACCAAAAAAGATTCATCGAAAACATCAGGAAGTACGCCAAACTTTATGGAAACTAAAGGGGTTATAAAAGATAAAGTGGCACCAGATCTATTAAATCATAGACATTAATGGAAAACACTTATAACATACCGGTGACAACATCGGGAGACTCCTCTTGGTCGCCCCTAGAGCGGAGAGCATAGAAACGATTCTTCTTAGAAGCATCGGGTTTTGCAGTATTAGTTGGAGTTTGGGTGCTTTTCATTCATTTGGGCGTACGGATTCGATAATACTTCAATTGGTGGCCACTTTTCCCACATCCATAACAAACGCCCATATTGGAAAGACACTTCCCATCATGCTTTTTACAACACTTGACACAAGTAGTTGTTTCCACCAAAGGGCCACTCTTATCTTCCCCTTAAGGCTTTGGGGTAGTCCTCGTCCCTTGATTGGGGTTTGGAGAATTTGATGGACTTGGATTAGAAAACCTATTTTTGAACCTTGGTTTATCTTGTATCTCAAACCTAGCTTTGGAGATATTTCCCTCATTAGGCTTTGATCTCTTCAACTGCATACCAACCTGTTTAAGATTTTTCTTGTCAATTTGTTTGTTATGGACCATAAGACGAGAAATGTCCATGCTTGGAATTAGTATATCAAACCTACATCCATTCGCCACAAGCTCGGATATACCCCTAACAAACTTATTCATCTTGGCCCTAGAGTCTGCCACCATGGTAGAAGCATACTTGGATAGTTGAGTAAACTTGAGGCTATACTCCTTCACACTCATATTCCTTTACTAAGATTGATGAATTCTTACATTTTTCTCTCCCTTAGTTCCAAGGGAAAGAACCTATCAATGAAAGTCATTTTGGAAGCCCCCTAAGTAATCCGGCCTTCTCTAACTAGCCTCTCATCTTTCCATTGTTCATACAAAAATTTCGCCACATCTTTGAGATAATAGGCAGCTAGTTTAGCCTTTTCTTGATAGGTCACACCCATGGAATCTATATCACACCCGGGTCCTAGACCCTAGATGAGATTGGAGTCGTTAACCTCTTAGAGGTCGCAGACAAGCCTCTTCTTAGCTTTCATCATAATCATATTGTTAAATTTGAAAAAAATTTAAAACTTTTAAACTTAATGAAGTGTACTTAGACTTCATATAATTTTTTTATAAGAGTGATATACTAATATCTCAAACTAAACAATCATCTATTAACAGATGGAACAACTGAAATGAAGAAATCATAATTTTAATAATAGTTGACAAACCAGCCCTAATACGAAAGGTTGAACAAATTGAAAGGAAACACTAGGGACACCATCCATTAGCTATGTCTAATGTACTAAAGCTAGAATGTAAAGCGTAGGCATCCTCGAACTCAAGAGGACCTACCAAAGTCTTCAATCTTCTTCAAGGACCTGCACCTATACGAATAGTAATTGTATATGGGTTAGTACACACTTGAACTAAGTATGGGTGTATGCACATAAAAACATAAGGACTATGCATGATCAAGGAAAGCTCTTCCTATAGCAACATGCCATTTTTTGAAAGAGAAGTCACTTTACTTTCCTAATTCGTTATTTATGAATCATGCTATGAATATGAAATATTTTTATGCATTTAAAGGACACAACTCATTTTTTATATGAACATAAGACCTTGGGATAATGAACATAATTTTATAACAACTCAAGAAAAATTTAATATTTTTGCTCCCTTGGGCCGAGAGCTCCATTCCAAGACTTAGTTTATTTTTTAGTCTTTTTCTTCTTTTTGTTGTGTAGTTCAATGATCTCCTTTGATCCTATGTTTTACTTACGAGTGCAATGATTCATTGTAGTCCCATTCCTTCAATGAATCAAGTAAGTAATCCAATAGACTAAGGAAATGATTTGTCTACTCTGCTCACAAGTTATTTTTTCCATTCTTGTTAAATTGGACATGAAGTCTTTATAAGGCAATCTTTATCGGCTATGCCCATTATTTGATCGTTTGCATAATATAAAGATGCTAGGGCATATATTCATTTTATTGGCTATGCCCGTAATTTGATTATTTTGGATAATGTAAAGTTGTTGGAGCTCATATATTCATGTTATTGGATACGCCCATTATTTGATCATTTGCATAATATGAAGATGCTGGGGCATATATTCATATATTTGGATATGCCCATTATTTGATCATTATGCTTACTTAGTTCACTTGTGAACTCACTTTTCTTCTTCTTTGATGTCATGTTCACTTTGAACATAATTTTCTTTCTTTCTCTCTTACTTTCTTAAAGAAATCTTTAGCATTTAACTGACTTAGATCATGTGAGCTAACATGAATCCAGTGTCTTCCCCACATTGAAAGAGGTGGTTCACCGGTTAAAGTGAACCTAGATCATGTGAGTTAACATGAAATTCAGTGTCTTCGTCACACTGAAAAGAGGTGGTTCACCGGCTAGAGTGAAATCGAGTCTGGAGCAATTAACCGACATAGTCATGTGAGCTAAACATGAAATCCAGTGTCTTTCCCAGACTGAAAAAAGGTGGTTCACAGGCCAAAGTGAAACCGAATACTACCTAACACTCTTAGGTGGAATCCACTAGCTAGTACCTATGCTGGCAACATAGTTCAAAGACTAGGAGATTTGAGAGACTCTTATCCACCTTGGTGGTAGTCTCATCTCATGAGTCTTACATGTGATTGCACAAGATCATTGCTAGTCTATCGGTGTTTTGCTCAATTTTTTATATTTTACATCTTTTAGATTTGACTCATGCATTATGGAAGCTTGCTTCTAGTATGGGGTATTCTTAGCTCAATGGATTACTTGTCATCCCTTTCATTACTTGATGAATGTTAATTTAATCTTACATTATCATTATGGTGTGAATGAGACTTGTCTCACGATTTCTAACACCCTCTTATGTGAGTATCTTTAACATATTTGTTTTGGTGCAAGTAAGACTGTCTCACTTCCTTTAACATCTCATTCAAGGTCAATTTCATAACTCATAAGCTTTTATGTTATTTCGTTACTCACCTTATCTTATTCAACATTATTTGGTAGTCTTGTACCATTCTTTTGAAAGTTATAAGGACTTATTCATTGTGCTAATGTTCACAATTTAATTTAGATAGGGTATGTTGGGACTTGTCCCAATCATTGGAATACCCTAGGTTATGAGTTCATTAAGTTACATCTTTTCAAGTCAATCTTTTACATGTATTTGGCTTTACAAGAAACATCATAATTTATAGTGGCCATGTAAGATTTGTATGATTTTGTCATTATCCAACTTTATATCATATTTTGGAAATAATATTGCTAGTCAATTTATTTGCAAAAACCCAACTTTCACTATCACTAGCCAAGATAATTAACTTCATGTATATACTATAATAATATCATCATTTAAAGCAGCCAAATTTTAATCATAAAAACAATTCAGCGCTTAATTTGGCCAAGCTATAAAGTTGATTTGGCATTGAAGATTCATTAATTAGCTTTGATTCACATCTTATTTCTCCTTGGAAACATTGCATTCCAAACACTTACAAACATATTACTGTAAACACAAAGAGTAATTCGAAAACTTCATTCTTTTCAACAATAAACTGAATTTCATAAACGACTTATAACAATTTCATCTTCACGAACACAACTAGGAATTAATCATACATATCTAACCTATAGTTCTCATTCGACATTATTTAATTATATAAAGCTACACATAATGATCAGTTAGCACCACATACCAACAACATGCTCGAGATTTTTCATTATACATACTACTAGAATCGGAAATATGGAGAACTAGGGTGATGAACATTCAAAACTTTCATTGGGAATAACCCTAGTTTCAAATTTCTTGAATTTAAAACGTTTGAAAAGCCTCTTGGGAAAAGGAATCCAAGTGAGAAAACACATACCTTACTGTTTGAATCTACGAAGATCACCCCATAATTTGCATGAAAATTTTTGAAGAAACTGCGTTGAAATCGCCTAAGGAGAACTTTCTTACGTTTGTTACTGTTTTTGGAGTCGTGAGGTTTCTACTTATCAGTCGTGAGTATAAGTCTTAGGAATTGATATTGACTTATTCAATTTAGGCTAATTGACGTAATTAAATAAATAAATTAGCTATTTGCCAAAACGCCCTTCCTAAATTGACTAAAAATAGGAAAGCATTTGACTTAGCCAAATCTAAAACATTCCTAAGGTGTCTTGGCTTGACAATGAATTTTTCATTAATTAATTAAGTTGATAATTTATTAGTTAAGTGACGTAGGGTAATTACTAAAGTAGCCCTAAGTCACTAGGAACATAACCAACCTCTTTGGACAACCCTAGGTAAGGTACTAGGATGTTTCTTTAGTTAGTTACCCGGCTAGTGTCACCCGGTTAGGTTTTAGAATTTTGGGTACACTAGCTAGTTTATTTTAGTTAATCCTAGGTTAGTTAGTTAGTTAAGTAAGTTAGTTAGATCCTAGGACTGGTTAGGAAGCTAAGCCTCATGTGGCTTTACCCACACATGCCTGCCCGTAAACGCCCTAACCGAATTCGGTTGAGCTTGGTTGCTTGTCTCTTGGCCGGTTAGCACATGAGTTTGCACATGCATTGGTGATCATTTCTTGTCCAAGGACCCTCACTATGTCCTTTGGCACTGCTAAATCTACACGATCATTTTAAATTATCATGTGTCACGGTATCTAGTCTTGACACTTGGATGCCTCGTACCTAATATGTGTAAGATATGAAATCAAAAAGTTTAGCTTAGGGTCTTCATTGCAGGTACAATTCCTAAACAAGCTTGGATTCGAGCAACTGAACAACAAGGTGTTTCTTAATACATAGAAATTGGCTAACACCCTTAAGCCAATATTCTCCAACATGCCCAATATTACTAAATATTGAGAATTGAGATGCCTATGTACCCCAATACATATTCTTAAAACCTAATAGACTCTTCACTAGACAAGTACATTTTCTGGAATGTTACAATCCAGCACCTTGAATATTACATCAAATAAAGCTTTTTTGGGTCTTCTTCAACCTTGGAGCCAAAAAATAAAGGGGGATTCATCCTTGTGAAATACCTTATCCTTGAAGTGGTGGTGCTAGCATTAGATTCACTTGAACCCTAGCATATCTAGCAACTTGAGTAGCCAACACTTGAGTCAAACTATGGATTACATCCCTTATCTCAACATTGGACGTAGACCCTTGTTCAATAGGAACTTGATGGTTTTGAGGAGCTTGAGGGGGACCGCCTCATTCACTTTCTCCTCTTTGGCCCTCCTAGCGTTATTCCTCCTTGTATTCATGGCCTATAATCACATGAAAAGGATTAGAAGTATATAGTTAAAAGAGTTAGGACTCCAAGCACGATCATAGAATAATGAAGAGAGGAAGGTTCGTAATCATCTCATAGCCTCCTATTCATAAAGGTGGTGCGCTTCACTTGATGAATAACACTCTACTAGACGTGTGTGTGACACCAACCCTACTATTATCCAAAAACCTTATGCTCCGATACCATGTTTTTAAGGACAGGAGAGTACCCCTAGACGTTACCATCGTACTCGACCCTGAAGGGGTATTATAAATGCCCTTAGCATAATCATCACTGCATAATGACCTTGTAATATTCCGGAATTTAAAACTTTTTACAGTAGGAGTTCAAACTTCCTTTTTATAAAGCAAAATAGTAAGAATCTAATACCATTGTCACACATAGACCAACTACTAATACGAGTTCAACAAAAGTTTTCAAATAGGACCCGTAGCCCGTTAGACACAATAGTCTATTAGAACAAAAGTGCATAATAAAATATTACTAAGTCTATTATATCAATAGAGAAATCATAAAGTGGCATGAAGTGCATTAGTCCTCGAATCTTTGAGGACCTACCACAATTCTTAGAGATAAGAAGTCCAAGCTTTCTTTAATGATGTAGGAGAAAGAGAAAGGGGTTAGTACAATTAATGCACAAAATGTGGAAAATGCATAAAAAATCATTAAAACATGAGAAAGGGACATTTACATGTATAGTATGCATTTATGAGGTTTTTGAATGCCATTTACATCATCAAGACAACACATAAGACAATACCCCAAAATGTCCAAAACTACAATGAAGGCATGACCTTAGCACTTCCTAGGGTCCACTTGTGTAACGTAGACTTAGCATTCCATACTACTAACTCTACCTAGCATTCCCATAGAAACCACCTTAGCCACACATTTACATTCATCACATACCAATAATCATTAGTGAAATACATACATAATAAGAAACATTTGGATATAAGGATCTGTTCACTTCAACTATTATACATACAACTTACAAATTTTCATATTACTTCACGACTACAAAGAACTCCCTATAACATCCCTCAAAGACTACTAGTGCAATGAACAAGTGAAGTCCCATACTCCCACTTGAACTTAATCCACTTATTAGGATATCGTAGGCTAGTTCTTACTTTTTTCTTTACTATATTATTTGGGGAATAATTACCATAACCGACATATACAATTAGAGCTTGCATGGAATCCAGTGTCGTACAGGCTCACACCAAAAAAGGGTGTTCTACTTTCCAAGGTAGAACCTAGATACTACTTACTGTGTGGATCCACTAGATAAGTCCTACGGGGACACGTAGTTAAGGTATAGGGAGACTGATTATAAAGACTCTATCTATTGCATTAGCGGAGGAGTCCCCATCTCATGAGTATCACTAAGATGACCCAACCTCTTGCATTAACGGAAGGGTCTTATCCTCATTGGACATATACTCTTGGTGCTTAATATAATTTCCCAACTTACTACCATTTTTTAATTGTATTTACATGATTCAATAGAAAACCATCTTCTTTCAATACAATTTAACATAAAGATCATAGATTAATTAGGTAAAATACACTTTCATCCTTAAATCAACATACATATGTGAGTAGCACTTTTACAATCTCAATTATAGTGTATTCATGAGGAATATACTTTCAATCAACACAAGATATGAACTACCTTATACATAATTCATGCCACACAATAGGTAAGGTTAAATAGAATGAAAACCTCTCAATTACCTTTCTTGCATCCTTTCTTAAGTTATGTACCTTGCAAGCAAATTCAAAGTGTATGCACAATATTATTCATTATATATACAAACCCGAGAATTTACCCCTTTTTTAATGGTTTGGAATCAAGAATTATGATCACCCCTATATACATCAAAACAAGATTCTATGACTAGATAATCATCAATTACAATGCATCATGTTCATATGTACTCAATTCATCCATCAACATTCAAGAAATTAGGTCATAGGGTGAACATGGGTTCTTGGAAGATTTTCACAATAGAAATCATCAATAAATCCCAATATATTCATCATTCGAGGCATATAACATAAAGAAAACAAATTTTGATTGAACCCATGGCTAAATCAAAAACCCTACTTTTTTGTCACAATATTTGATTCGAAAAATAGATATTTTGAATGGATTGATGGAGAAACAAATCCATGAATCAACATCCACATACCTGTATTAATGATTGCCCACGATATTTAAGTAAAAAACAAGAGAAATTAGTCTTCTTCTTCAAGCTCCTAATTTCCCTTCAATGGAGGTTGAGTAGAGAGAGTATTTTTATAGAGAAGTGAGAGTGATTTGGAGAAATGATTTGAAGGGTAAAATAACTTAAAATTGACCATAAATCAATATAACCCTCACCTAAAATACCCAAAAAAGTTCACTCACTTAATTTGGTCTTTTTGTGAAGTCAAATTGACTTAAAAACGACGTGATCGAATCTCGAATGTGGATGCGCGTCGCGGGGAACTTCCAAATCTTTTTTTCTAAATCAAGATTGAGGTAGTGATCCTTGTTAAGGCACGCATCGCGAGGAATTTATTGTATTCCTAGTATTGCGGGCACGACGCATCGTTGTTTTCAATTCTTTGTTGTCCGCATGCTGCTTTGAGAGCCTGCTTGCCAATGTTCCGTTCTTCCTCAAGGACACTTTCGGTGGTCCTTGGGGAGTCATAACTGGAATTTCTTTCCGTATAAATATAATTTCACCTATTTAAAGTCTTTTTCCAAGTTTTATACTTCATATTACACTCCTAAACCTTCACGAAACATTGTGACGTCTACTAGTTCAATTTCACTGGTTCTCGGACGTCAAGGTCTTTCTTTGACATTTCGGCTCTAATAATTCTAAGTAAACTTTGTTACATTATTCAAAGTTTGGAAACATTATTTTAATCATTATTTAATATTTGAGGATCTAGTTTAAGTCATGGATCTTTCGGAGTGTTACAAGTTTAATGTGAACCTGTTTAAGAGAAACTTACAGAAACATTCATCTTCATTCTTCTTTTTAAGCCTTTGTGGGAATAAGGGTGGTAATTTCTTTGGGTAAGTGGGTACCTCAACATTGGATCTTTTTACTACCTCTTCCACTTTCTTTTCTTTGGTACTTACCTCAGCATCTCTCTTCTTTGTAGCTAGTTCCTCTAATTGCAGCTCACTTCTAGTACATACAACATGCAATTGCTTTTGGTTGTTCTCAGTATCACCACCCAACCCACATTGGGAACGCAAACTCAAAGAATTATCCACTTGTGAACTTATTTCTCTAAACTCATTTGAGAAATCTGGATGTTTCTGATGTTCTCATCTTGCTTATCAATTCTAGTATTTAATTTGGTCCCAAATTCAGCCATGAGATTTTAACTCTTCATTGGTCATCCCCCCTTTTGGTGCACTAGGATTTGACCCTTGGTTAGGATTGTAGTATTTCTGCCTAGCCCCTTGAGAATGGTATTGGTTAACCCCTAGGGCTTGATTTTGGTTTTGGTCACAACCCCATGAGAAGTTAGGATGGTTCCTCAAACTAGGGTTGTAACTATTGCCACATTTTTATTGAACTCCACTCCTTTGTGCATTATCCATATAGTTTACAGAATCCGGGTTTGCCTCACATTGCTCAGTTTCGTGGATGCCACTACCACATACCTCACACCAATTTGCTACTTGTTGTACCACGTGTAGCGCTGCCTAATTTAGAGCCATTTGTTTGAAATGTAAGGACATATTATGATGCATTGCATCTAATTTGGAATTTATTACAGTAGCTTGGTCTACATCTAAAATCCTTGCTGCCTTTAGGCTTGTGATTCCAGATATTTCTCCTCATACCCTTGGTTCCCTTCAGAAGTTTATCCAGTAAGTCGAAGAACTCTTCACTTGTTATGAGTACAGCCTATCCACCTGTTGCACTATTAAGAAGAACACGAGCATTATATCCTAAAAACTCAAAGAATGCATGAGCAAGTACCTCATTGGTTTGCATGTGGCGTGGCCAAGCATTCAACATTTGTTTGAAACGTGCCCATTCTTGGTACATGTCTTCCCCTTGATTTTGAGCAAAGTTTATTATCTCACCCCTTAGCTTAACAGTTTTCTTGGATGGAAAAAATCGACTCAAGAATTTCTTTGCAAGATCGTCCCAAGTAGTGATGGAATTGGTGGTTTAGAATGTAACCAAAGCCTTGCAGTTCCTTACATTGAGTATGGAACATGGTAAGCCTCATATAGTCCAATGAGACACCAATTGGGATGATGTCTTCGTAATTTCTACAAAAGTCATAAGATGGATTTGAGGATCCTCATTGGGGAGACAAGTGAACTGCCCATTAGAATGGAAAATATGTACCATGCTCTGCTTTAGTTCAAATCTACCCCTGGATGAGGTTTCCATATACTAGATGATAAATTAGCGGTGAGTGGGACGACCATATCACGTACATGCCTTGCTTGGATGATAGGAATAACATGGGCTGATCATTGGTTATTCAAGTTCCCTCCATCATTCGAGTTCCTTTGTTTTCCACATTTTCTGGGTTATTCAAGTTGCCTTGATTATCCCCATCAATCTTTACCACAATACCTAACCCTAATTCTCCATGTCGTCTCAGGTTAGCCATTTTTATTCGTCGGCATAAGACTCATTCAGATTCGTTTTAAGGTTCAACAGGATCTTCTTTCCGAGCAAGACCTATAGAACAAGTGCCTGCAATAAATAATCTAACATCAAGTAACTAATACCTGAATATTCTAATTGTAGATTTAAGAAGATTGAATATAAATCGATTTGTAAGTCCTCAATAGCACCACCAAAACCATGTTGATCCCCAATATACACGCAAGTGTACGTGATCGCGTGAGTAATATAGAATCTTTAAGAAATGAGTTATCGTTCCCAAGGGACTTATGATCGATTTATACTTAGCACTTAATTCTACAACTAAAAATATAAGTAACTATTTCAAGAGTTGATGATTGATTGTTAACTACGACTAATAATAAACTAAATAAACGTAACTAACCGTGAACGACTTTGAGATGATGTTTCAAGCTAGTAAAAGACAATTCCTGGGTTGCAGCATGTATTGAATTTTATATATATCATATTATTGGTTTAGAAATAGTTTTAGTTGACAAGTTACTAATTTACAGGGTTGATAGTCAGATCGGGGCTACACACCTCTCGTCGCCTACCCCAATTAGATATCTAACTACAACGTTGATCGGGGATAAATAAACTAACTGGTGAGCATTTAAATTTACTCTTGTTTCATAACCAAGCAAGGTGTTCATCTAGGCGTCACTCTTGAACACTAATCACCTCAATCTATCATGAAGACCAAGCACTCTATATTCTCTGCACTATCTAATCCCTCCTTTCTCGATTTTAAGATTAGAATTTATGTTTATATTATGATGATCAAGCGCAAAATAGTAAAACAAGAATATAAAAGTAACTTATGTTAAAAAAAATCAATTCATATGCCCATAATATTCAACCATTGATTCGTAGCTACAGCCCGAGAACTAGGGTAATTAACCACTCATACTATTGGAAAACCACAAAAGACAATTGTTCATGCATTTTCAAGACAATAGAAGAGTTAGACGATCAAAACATATTAAAATTTTGAATTCATGCTCTTGCACACCAATTTAAAAGTCGAACCCTAATAATGGAGCCCTAATGATCTATTATAATAAAAGAAAATAAGGGAACCATTCCTACTCAAGTTAGGAATCTTATTTCATGTTTTAAAAATGGAAAATTCGAAAAAAGTGTGGCTTGTGGCGTCTCTATCGCGCCTAGCAACACACGCAGAACTTCCTCTTGTGGCGCGATGCGCCTAGCTAGCAGCGCGCCAAGACAACTCCTCTGAACTCCAAGTTATGGCGCGGCACACCTCTCAATACGCAACTTGTGTGACCTCAGTACTTCTGGGCTGGCACGTTGCGCCAAGCAGTACACCTTGAAAGTCTTGCAGATCTTTGTGGGTTGGCGCGATGCACCTCTCAGTAAGCCAGGCCTTAGGGTCTTCACACATAGTCAATTTCTTGTGCGTCTTTTCTCCTTCATTCTTCGTTCCAACTCTAATTTATTCGAGAGTTCCTGAAATAACTAATCATGTGTTTATATGCACAATCATCAAAAGTATAACACAAAATCAAGCTAATAGACTCAAGATCATTCCTCAATTCAGTCACTTAATGGGCAATTATTAACAATTTAGGCATATAAATATGCCTAAGATCAGCATGCTTCCACAAGAGTTTGAGACAGTGTCTTATGTCATGTGGAAGATTAGATGTATGCAATTTAGTTAGTCAAGTAGAGGGAGGGTCTTTTTGAGTCTCTCAATAGTTTGGGGACAAAATTAATAATTTTTTTCCAGTTTAGGGATATCTTCAATACATTTCTTCAGAAAGGGAAAAATAAGTCAAGAATTTAACACACGTTAACTATCATTCTTTTATGTTTCACATTTTGATTATTATTTGTTGTTTTCCTACCTGAATTATCACGTATATATGTATTATAACACATCTAGTTGAATAAATAACGAGAGTTAAAATAGAAAAGGGAAATAAAACATAGTTTATGACATAGGCAACACTAAGATGTATTTTAATGCATCAATTGTAGTAGTCCATATAAAAACAGACAATATGTATAATTCAGATGTGAAACTCGTAAAAACATGACAGTTTCAACATGATTTTGATCGTTAACTCAAATAATAACATAAAGTATGTATTCAAATGTTTTATACTATATTATACATTGTTCTTGACATATGTATTTGGTATGAATGAAAATATTATCCCCAGAAAAATATTTTCCTCCGTTCCAAACATCATTTGCCAACATTTGACACGAAAGGTATTTAATTAGTGAACATAGAAAAACTAATTTAAAAACATAAACAATATATAAGTTTAATATATAGAAATTGTCAATTTATCATAGTTTGACATATATTTTCTTTCAATCTCTTTTTTATAAAAAAAAACAAAAATCTTTTGAATTGGGAAGTTATTATAGTAATTCATGTTATTAGGAATAAAACAAAAATGTCAAAGAAAACTAATTTCCAAAAAGAGACAGTATGAGAAGGAATTGGTCATCTTATTATTTAACAATGATTTTTATATCAAAAAGGGAATATTTACATTTGTCTACATAAGAACGTAGATCCTAGTTGTCTTAAGGATTTTTTTCTTCAGCATTTAACTTATGGTCTTTTTGGTTTAGGAAGACATAATTAAGAGGCAAAGGCTGGAATAACCCTACCTATTTCTCACGCTTAGTCTATGACTAGGTGTTGCTTATTGTATATACAATGTTTATTTAATTTGGGTTCAGCTATCTCTTTTTGCTTTCATATATAATTTGAGGCTGCAGGTTCTAATTTACTTCAAATATATAATGTTTCTTGTGAAAGGTTGTTACAGTTAAGAGATGGTGAGACATGTCATGTGGCTGAGCTCGAAAGAGAATCCTATTGTTAAGGTCTATGGAGGAATCATCCATTCGAGGATGCTACATAGAGATCAAGCATGACTTTCTATTCCAATATCCTCACATGTTTGACTCTTCAAGTTATTTTTGACTCCTTACTTTTGAGGATGAAATTCCTATATGTAGTTGATGTTGTAATGACCCTCTAGGTCATTTTTCCTGTTTTCCTATATTTTTAGCCTTTAGAGCCTTCATATAATATCCCCAAGTTATTTATGACTTGTTGAGGCCGATAATTTGATAACGAGGTCAGTTGTTTGGTTTTCACACAGGTTTTCCTATTTTGGACCTTTTGAAGTTTAAACGGTTAACTTCGGTGAAAATATTAGGTAAAGAACCTTGTAATGTGATTCTAATGGTTTTGTTAGCACGTTAACATCGATTTTAGTCTAGATGGACATTTGGTTCAGGTGTCGAGACTTCTAGGCTCATTTCAAGCTATCTTATGGCACTTTCCTAAAAGGGAGTATTGGGTGTGAGACTCACTTTTCATCGATATGACCTCTGTTGGAAGTTTCATTTACCCATTGAGTCCAACATGTAAAATTTTATAGAGTAACATAGTTATTTATGTACATGGGGTTTTGAATGAATCTCGACCATTAGGGGTGTGCAAAAATCAAATCGAGCGATAAAACGAATCGATAAAAGTGTTATTGGTGTATGGGTTAACGTGTTTTCACTGATTTTATTTTAAATAAATTATTGGGTTATTGGTTCCGTATTGGTTTTCAATGTTGGATTATTGCATAAATCATAACCCATTAAGACTAGTAATTTACTACTTTTACTTATATCAAAATTATATATTAATTTAAATATCTTACTAGTTACCATATTTGTCCTTTAACCTTAAATTTACACTTCACAATGACTTTGACTTCACAATTTCATAGTATACAACACATTAAAATCTATAGTAAGAATTTTAGTCTTCTTAATGTTTCTTGGTATTACACTGGTATAGTTTTTTTTGGAAAAATGATCAAAAGTGCCTTTAAGGTATTAGAAATGACTCAAAAATGCTCTTCTTCCATCAATTGGATCAAAAATGCCCTTCCATCCACCTATTTGGATCAAAAATGCTCTTAGAGTTAAATTTCAACCTAAAATATCCCTCCCTTCAACATAAGTTGATGTGACAAAAATAATTTTTAAAATTTCATGTGTTGCGAGTATAATTATTTGTCCACATGTAATTAGACCCAATTTCATTCTCAATCATATCCATCAATTCAAACCCATTTCTGAAATACCCTACTTTTTCTACCTTCGTCTCCATCTCCATCTTCCTTCTATAATATTATTCGGAGGATTAGTAAAAACTATTAAATTCTTACTATAAATTCGAATCTTTGAAAAAATGTTACAAGAAATTATATGTATCATCATTCTCTAAAAAAAAAATTAATTCACCTACTACTTTTGTGGTAGTGAAGATAAGTGCACTTTAATTTGTACCACAAAACATATCAAAAGAATGAGTGAATTTGATGAGATGGGAAAAAAATCATACATTGAATCTTCCATGGAAGCAAGACACTCTTCGAATCAAGCCACATTTATCACATTTCAAGAAAATGGAGCCTCTAACAGTTTAGGAGGAGTTCAATCTCAAATTAGCTCATAAAAGACTTTGAATTTTTTTGAGAAATGCTTGGAACATCATGTGCTTTTACTGATTGTTTTGATATTTTATTAATATTCCAAATAAATTTTTAGAATAAAGATAAAGAAAGTGGGAGAAATGGGTTTTGGATTTGGATTTGGGTTAATGGGTATGATTGTGAATGAAAGTGGGTCTAATTATATGTGGACCAATAAAATAATGCCACATATTTAATTATAAAATGTATATTTGCCACATCAGCTTCTGCTAAAGGTAAGGGTAATTTAGGATTAAATTTAACTCTAAAGGCATTTTTTATTGAAATAGGTGGATGAAAGGGCAATTTTGATCCAATAGATGCAAGAAGGGCATTTATGAGTCATTTTCAATATCTTAAGGGCATTTTGACCCTTTTCTCGTTCTTTTTTCATGTTTGTTATTATTTTTTCTATTTAATGAGCATTTGTAAAGCTACATTTTTGTATTTTTGAATCTAATTTATTACAAAAGTCAGATTATTTGTTTTACAAGTATTTTCTTATTGGTTATACCAAAAATTGAATTGTTATGGACCAAAACTGATTAAGTGAACACCTATAAAGAAATATCTTATTGGTTTGATTATTGGTATAACATATTTTAAACCAAAAACAGATAAACCGAACCAATAAAACATAAAACCAAATCGAACCTACTGATCCACACCCCTATCGATAATCCGTCTGGGCATTTGTCTCAACTTAAAGTTGAGTTGGTGTAGTCTTTTTGATGCATCAAGTTTTTCACCTTATGTCCACGTGCTTGGAGCTTGATTCGCTGGCGTGGCATCGCATTCATGAGTATCAGTTTCATGGTCTTCACATTTTAGAGAATTGACTCCCGCGACTATGATGAAGGGTCAATGGACCCAAACAAGGATTGATCATCACGATCATGACCATACGTTCCCTGTGATCATGATGAGTAAGAGACTGACAACTATGTTTTGTTTCTACAATTTTAGCATGCATTTCCCCTCACAGATCCTCCAAATAAACTTATTGAAAGCTTAAATGATGGGGGAATCTATGGAATTGTTGGGTGCTGTTTGTAGATATTTTGAGGATGTTAGAAGGGTCGTTATTCTAAAGTTTAATCCATAATATATTTTGTAATTCATCAACTTAGGCATGTACGAGATCTTGTTGATCTTTTTTTTGTTAAATTACTTTTAGCTTCCAGGAGCTCGGATTGTGTCCATTTTTGGATCAGAAGTAGATTTAACTGGATGGAGCTAGAAATGGAGTTAATTTTTATTCCTCGTGTGGGTCCCATAATATCGATTAGACACGATTTTTTTGTCAGGTTGGATTGTTGTGATTTTGGTGTCAAAATGAACGTATGGATGTATGAATCACTATTTTGATAGTGTAGCATAATTCTTGGATGCTCTGAAGGGAAAAATCCAGAGTTTAGAGATTTAGAGTGCTCATGTTCATGTTTTGTTTTGAGGTAGGCGAAAACATAATATTATTAGGCCTTTCTTGTTGGTTGTTCTAGAATGGTAATTTGCTATTTTTTTTACTGGTTTTAGCATGATTACTTATTACTATCTTTATTGAATTGATTTTGGCTAATTTTATTATTTCGTGTAATGTTTTTGTTGAGCTTGATTAGTGTGATGTTGTAATTGTTTTGATGAGTTGTAAATATGTTAGGCTAGCCTTTGTATTGATATTGTTGACCTTACGTTAGTTGGTTAGTGCATTCCTTAGATTTGACCTCAATGACATATGTCACATGATTTTGGGAATGAGTTGGGTAGAGATATGACCTTCAAAGCCAGGTGGTGTCCTTCGGATAGCCATATTAGTATGTGTGATTGGCTAGATGAGTTGAGATGATCACCTAGCCTTAATGAGGACCCTATTACTCTTAGTTACACAGTTAACTCGAGGTGAGATTCTGGGACATGCAATATAGTGGCTTTATTATTTCAATTTAAAATTTCGAAATATGCTAAGATTCTGTAAGTAGATCCAATATGAGATTTTGAGAGCTGATAGGTCTCTCCATAATTATCTGATGTTAGATCTTGCGATTAACTTGGTTTTTTAGAAACTTTGATGTATGATATTGGAGGATGCTACATCTATTTCGTGGTTATTTCAATGTTATATTCATGACGGTTTTCTTAGGGAAATTTGGATAGCAGATTCTAGGGTGGGATTGGATTCTCTTATGTCAAATTTTTGAGGATGATTCATTCTAGGTTTCGTAATAGTTATTCTGATGTAAGATTCAAGAATATGCTAGATAATGTGTAGCTATTCTAATGTAAGATTATGGTAGAAGCCTATTTTTGGTGTGACCGACTCGATGTAAGATTTGGAGAAGGCCTGTGTCTTTTACTGAGTTGTTCCTTGTAGTGTAGCTCTTGCATACACCCATTAGTCTTAAGGGGATTCAAATATATTATATTTGTGTGATTAGTACTAATCTACCTTTTTTTGTGTTTTTGGCTTATGGGGGTTCAATTAGGTTTTAGATAGTTTTATTGCTTTCATTATACTTTTTGGTATCTCTACTGCTATTCTTGTATATCGATATGTTTACTACTGCCTATTACCATGTTATTTACTCTCTTATTTTATTGTGTTATTGCATCATGATCTCGGACGGCCTATGATTCCTTTTGAGTACCCCTTATTTTGTACACATACTCCCACTTTGTATGTTTTTCCCTAATGCAGATCCAAGTTCTAGTTGACCACGTTGAATCTCGTGTTGTTGTAGATAGTGTTTCGGATGTTAAGGGTGAGCTTGTCGACATTCGTGGTTGACTCTATCCTTTTGTACACTTATGACTAGTTTTTTTGTATTCTGAGATAATGTTTGTTTTCTGTATGTGTGTAGTCACGTACTCGATCTTTTGTAGTATCTTTTTACTAGCATCAATTAGGTTTTGGGATGGACCATATCTTATATTTTGTCCCCGTTTGGGGGCTGTATACATAACTTGGTCTTATTTCCACTATTTTCATTTAGGGCATCTCCAACCCAAACACCAAATTTGGTGTAATCAACTTCAACCCGCACAAAATTTTACACCAAAAAAGATTTTTTTCCCTCTTCATTATTATATTATTATTATTATTTCATTTATATTTTCTTATTTCATAAAATAAATTCTTTCTAAAAAAATTCACTATATATAATTCATAGTATTTTGTTTTATAATCGTTCAATATAAAATATTTTGTACCATAATTTCGTAAGTAATATAAATTGCTAGAAAATGCCATACATTATACATAATAATGGATGATACAGATAAAAGTGAAATCATTAATGAAATACAATTAATAAACATTACAGGATTGAAAAAATTATTTGAAATTTTACACAAATATTCAACTTTCAAGATCACTACGGTGCACCCATAAATATTCTATTAATGCATTACGTAGTTTAAAATGAGTTTTTTTGTCCTTAATTTTTTTATATCGAACTACAAATTGTTGATATCAATAATTTTTAGCTATTGTCATTTTTACAGTCGGAGTTTGACCTTTCGACGCATCTTGAATTGGTGCATTAAGATCACGTTCATCATCAATTATCATATAGTGCATTATAATACATGAAGTTAATATATCATGTAACACTTCTTTTCTCCGAAAACATGACGGTCCTGCGATAATTGCAAAACAAGATCGCAAAACTCCAAATGCACGTTCAACACATTTTGGACATCATTGTATAATTGCTAAACGTGATGGTTATTTTAAAGTACATTATATTGTTTGTTTAAAAACTTGTATGCTTGCATCTTTAATTTTTGTGAAGGTTAACTCTAGTTTATATAATTTATAGAATAATTCACTTAAATTTAACTTTTTAAAAGAAGTCATTTATAGAAAACCCTAAATTTTATATCTAAATGAATATTATAAAAATATAACATAAAAATAATTAAATATACAAGATATTTAATTTAAACATATCATTTATAGAATGTTAAATTAAAAGTTTGTATAATGAAATAACATTATAATATTCAAAAAGTGAAATGGTATTATGAATAGCGTTACACCAAATTTGGTGTCGGACTATTCAGACACCAAATCTGGTGTGTAAATTGGTCTGGGTTGGAGCTGAAAACCCCAAATTTTACACCAAATATAGGTTTTTGTGTAAAATTTGGTGTTGGAGATGGTCTTAATTAAATCTACTTTGTTATATTTTTTCCCATGTCCTTCCTCTCTCTTGGCCCGTTATATTTGGGTTTTGAGCTTAAGTGTTGGATTTAGGGGTAGACCTAGAGGTAGTGAATTGGGTTCATGTAAACCCTATAGGCTACTAATTACATTGTATATTAATTTTGAACCTCGTGAATGTAATTTTAGAGGTTGGCGTTTAGTGGTTGAGCATTTCAAAACTCACTATGAAGTTCCAAGTTAAAATCTTAGGCATTACATTTTAATTTTTGACAAAAACAAGTCATTATTAAAATCAATACACTAGAATAATACATTGTTTTGATATTTTACTTAACTAGTACAAATGTAGTTCTCAAAATTCTTACATAGTAAACGAAGATAAAACGGTACTGTCAATGACATTTTATAATTCGTTACATTGCGACATGTTTTACAGCTAAAACGTGACTCGCTTAGAAACGTTCGTTTCTCTAGAATGACTTCAATCTTATACATGCCTCAATCTTATTCAATATATATGTGATTTCTATTATATAGAAGAGCCATGATAGGACGACCAATGGCAATTTTATAATTTTAAACATTATTATGGGTAAAGTTCTAAATTTATAATTATATAATTAATTGTCAAAATAGTTTTGTAGAAGAAACCAATTTTCCTTTTCAAGAGTCACAAAAAAGCTTTGTTTCATGTGTGGCCCACAAACTCATTTTATTTACTTTAAAAAATCAATTTGTATTTGTTTGATTATGATAATTATGTGGAAATAATTTTACTTTTATACTCTTAACAATTCAAATCGTTCATCTATGTTTATTACTACTACAATATATTCAGTATAATCCTACAATCTTCCATGCATGTCGTTTTCTTTTTAATTATATTCAATGTTTTTTAAACATATGTATTCATATAATTTTATTTAACCTATTTTATCTTCAAAATAATATTTATTTTATCTTACTCAATGTGTGTACTTTCCTTTTTAATCATATAATATTTTTTAAACATAAGTATTCATATTTATTTAACCTATTTTATCTCAAACATAATATTCATTTTATCTTTAAAAATTGTGACTTTAATAAGAAAACAAAAATAGAACAATTCTAAACAGATAAAAAAAAAGAATGTAGAGTTGATGATGTAAGAATTGATAAGTAATGACCGCATAATTGTAGTTAAAGAATATACATAACCAATTAACGGGATAAATTTTGAAATAGTATAAATATATGGGATCAAAAATTTATTTTTCATAGAATTATATATCATATACTTAGGAAACTTGCACAATAGATAAACTACGGATTAACCTTCATATAATAGTGAGTTGCACTTTTTAGTCTTGATTTCTACTTCTTACAATCTTGAATTATGATAAATTAGTGTCATTCGTTGAGATCATGAAGCATATTAAATATTAGATTATGAATGCTTTACAATCTATAAATAAATATTTTCTCAATTAATATCAGTACTTGAATTTCAGAATTAAGTTACTTTATTACCTTATTTATATTAAAATTTGGGTTATTATCGACTAGATATTGATAAAAAAACTATAAAACATAATTGTGAAAAAGGTTTAGCATTTTTATTTTGGCTCTAATTAATATACTTGAAAAGAAACAAGTGTGATAAAAATTAATAATATATCTTAGATTGAAATTAAATAAAAAGATGCTAAAAGTAATTTTACAAATATAAATGAATAGGATTATATATTTTCATTTAAGACAACCAAGAATAAAAATATAATTTGATTTTAACAAAAACCTATTTTAAGAAAGATAGTAAGAAAAATAAATAATCTAAAAGCATCTCTCTATATATGAAGTGAATGATGACCAAAGGTAAAAATGTATCTTCATGCAAACAAAAATCTACCAAAAATGATGACAAGAAAATTATATAGATCTAGAAATATATTTAGTTATTGTTGTTACTATTTACTCATTTTATTATTATTCACTTTCTTATAAGTTATTGTGATATCTATTCATTACTCTACTTTACTATTACTTAAATATAATTTTTAATATTTTTTCTATTTATTATACTCATTAAAAAATTCTTCTTTAATATGACATTCATTATTTAAAAATATAATTAATTACTTTAACTTTTATTGCGGCTCCAATTAATATATCTGAAAAGAAATAAGTGTGATAAATTAACAATATATATTGGATTTAAATTAAAGATTAAATAAAATTAGTTTTAATATTTAACAAAATATGCTTTAAAAGATGTTAAAAATAATTTTACAAGTAAAATGATTTAGATGATATGTTTGCATTTAAAGTAAATAAAAAATGTTTACCAGATTATAAAGGAGTAGTTCTTCATTAAAATGTATAATCCATTTTTTACTTTTATTTGATTTTAGACATTAATTTGAATAATGGACTAATGTAAGTTTGATTTAAATTTAAAGTTGTAAGGCGAAAATTCGATATTTTTCTATTATATAGAAATATGAGGTTTAGGACGATAAAGATAATATGGTCATTTCATATATATTTTATTATAAAATTCTATATATTCTATTATTAAATTCGTCAAAATATTTTTTTCAAGTGGCTAAATTTCTCCCATAAACTACATAATTATTCTAGAAGCTATATATGATTTTTCTAGAACTAAATCTATAACAAAAATAAATAGACACTAAGTCATTCTTCAATTCATTCACTCCTCAATTCTCTCGTCTCTCATGTCTACCAATAAATTTCTTCGCCTTTTATTTCTAATTTGCATCCTAAATATTCACACTCAGTATCGATCTCTTATTAGAAATACCAATTACAGAATTTTTTCAATATTATGAACTTTTTTTTCATCGATGCCCTCCATAATGGCCTACTTTTCTAAAACAATTATAAGATAGAAGTAAAATTCATTGTTTCTTAGTGAATACATCACTTTATGAGACTTGTCCATATAACAAATTTTCAGCAAATTTCAATTGATCCACATTTTTCAAACATTCTAATGAATATGATAATGAACCAGTTAACATATTAAATCCTAATATCAATCCTTATTGATATTCTCTAAAGGCGTAATGCATAACGCATGCAATAAAATCAAATCATGTATCACAAAGATCTACCACCTAAGACACAGAACAATAAAAACATGGCGTCGTAATCTTTAATTGAAAATTGTACTTTATGAATGAGTGTATACTAAATCAGCTATGTTGTTAGTTATTTCGTTGCTAAGGCATACATACATACATACATATATATATATATATATATATATATAT
>NC_028638.1:7573963-7577302 GCF_001406875.1 Solanum pennellii | reverse complement strand
AATTTAGTTTCAATTCCAGTTCTGACCAAGAATGGATTTAAATGTGTATTTGTTTCTGATAAAGTAGTAGTAAGCAAAAATGATATGTATGTAGGAAAAGGCTACCTTAGTGATTGCCTTTTCAAACTCAATGTAATTGCAGTTGATATAAATAAAGATTTTGCGTCTTCTTACTTGCTTGAGTCTAAATGTTTATGGCATGAACGTTTGGGACACGTTAATAACAAAACCTTGCGAAAACTGATTAACTTAAATATTTTACCAAAATTTGAGTGCAATAAATCAAAATGTCAAGTTTGTGTTGAATCTAAGTATGCTAAGCATTCTTATAAATCTGTTGAAAGGAATTCAAATCCTTTAGAATTGATTCACACTGATATTTGTGACATGAAGTCAACACCATCACGTGGTGGGAAAAAATATTTCATAACATTTATTGACGATTGCACTAGATATTGTTATGTCTATTTACTAAATAGTAAGGATGAAGCAATAGATGCATTTAGGCAATATAAAACTGAAGTTGAAAATCAGTTAGATAAAAAAATCAAAATGATCAGAAGTGATAGAGGTGGAGAATATGAATCTCCATTTGCTGAAATATGTTTAGAAAATGGAATAATCCATCAAACTACTGCTCCCTACACTCCTCAGTCTAATGGAATTGCAGAAAGAAAAAATCGAACTTTAAAAGAAATGATGAATGCATTACTTATAAGTTCCCGTTTACCACAGAACTTGTGGGGGGAAGCTATCCTTACAGCAAATCAGATACTTAACAGAGTGCCTCACTCAAAGACAAATGTAATTCCATATGAGAAATGGAAAGGTAGAAAACCCAATTTGAAATATTTCAAAGTGGGGGGGTGTCTAGCCAAAGTCCAAGTTCCTATACCTAAGAGGGTAAAAATAGGACCTAAGACTGTGGATTGTGTATTCATTGGATATGCGACAAATAGTAAGGCATGTCGATTTTTGGTTCATAAGTCCGAACATCCGGATATTCATGATAATACGGTAATGGAATCAGATAGTGCTGAATTTTTTGAACATATCTATCCGTATAAAACTAGACTTGAGTCATCTAGTGGGGGATCTAAACAACCCAGAGAAGAACCAAAAGAGAATGAACAAAATGAAGAAAGTCCAAGACGCAGTAAACGTCAAAAGACATCTACTTCATTTGGATCAGATTTTGTAACATTTCTTCTTGAAAGTGAGCCTCAAACATTCAAGGAAGCAATGTTGTCTAGCGACTCAACCTCTTGGAAGGAGGCTGTTAATAGTGAAATTGAATCAATCTTAAGCAATCATACTTGGGAGTTGGTTGATCTTCCTCCAGGGAACAAACCCTTGGGTTCAAAATGGATCTTTAAAAGGAAGATGAAAGACGATGGAACTATTGACAAATATAAAGCAAGACTTGTTGTCAAAGGTTTTAGACAAAAAGAAGGTCTTGATTATTTTGACACATACTCGCCAGTGACTAGGATTACATCAATTCGGATGTTAATTGCACTAGCTGCAGTATACGGTCTTGAAATTCATCAAATGGATGTGAAAACAGCCTTCTTAAATGGAGAGCTTGAAGAGGAAATTTACATAGAACAGCCTGAGGGTTTTGTAGTTCCTGGTAAAGAAAAGAAAGTGTGCAAACTTATTAAGTCACTTTATGGGCTAAAACAAGCACCAAAACAATGGCATGCAAAGTTTGATCAAACCATGTTGTCAAATGGATTTAAGATCAATGAATGTGATAAATGTGTTTACATTAAAGATACTCCAAATCAGGAAGTTATTTTATGCATATATGTAGATGATATGCTTATAATGAGCAAAGACATTGCTAATATAAAAGCTACAAAGCGTATGCTTGCTAGTAAGTTTGATATGAAAGATTTAGGAGTTGCTGATGTGATATTAGGAATTAAAATTCTTAAAACTCCTAACGGTCTAGCATTGTCTCAAACTCATTATATTCAAAAGATACTTGAAAAATTCAAATTTTTGAATTTTAAAAGGGCAAAGACTCCAATTGATGTAAATCTTCATCTTGCAAAGAATAAAGGCGAAAGTCAGTCTCAATTGGACTATGCTAGCGTATTGGGAAGCTTAATGTATGTCATGAATTGTACACGACCAGACATAGCTTGCGCTATCAGTAAACTGAGTCGATACACAAGTAATCCTAATCATAATCATTGGTTGGCAATGAAGAGAGTTTTGGGATACTTAGATGACACTCAAAACTATGCTTTACATTACAACAGATATCCAGCCGTTCTTGAAGGATATAGTGATGCAAATTGGATTACTGGGTCAACTGAAACAAAATCCACAAGTGGATACGTTTTTACTATTGGTGGAGGAGCAATATCTTGGAAATCATCCAAACAAACATGTATAGCTCGCTCTACAATGGAGTCTGAATTCATTGCTTTAGACAAGGCAGGTGAAGAAGCTGAATGGCTCCGGAATTTCTTAGAAGATATTCCATTTTGGCCCAAACCAATGGCCCCTATATGCATACATTGTGATAGTCAAGCTGCAATAGGAAGGGCTGGAAGCATTATGTATAACGGCAAGTCTCGTCACATAAGACGAAGACATAACTCTGTGAGACAACTACTCTCTAGTGGAATTATCACAATTGACTATGTGAAGTCAAAAGATAATGTGTCGGATCCACTTACAAAAGGCCTAAATAGAGAGGGAGTTGAGAAATCATCGACGGGAATGGGACTATGGCCGAGAACAAGTCATCGTGGCGGTAACTCTACCTAGAAGACTGGAGATCCCAAGATCTAGGTTCAAGGAGATAAAACAAAGTCATTGATGACGGTTCAACATTGTCAAAGGAAAAAAAATATTATTATTATTTTATGGTCCATTCTCATGATGAGACAATGTTTAGTAACCAGGATAAAGACATAAGGACTTTTTAATGGTTTCTAAGTTTGATACAGGGAATATCAAATGGTGTATCTATGGGATAACACATTTAGAAATCACCTATGTAAGTGTGAAGTTTAAGCCGCTTCAAAGAGAATCCGGTAAGGCCAGTTCTTTAAGCACTTACTATCCAAGATGTGTTCATGGCTGAAACGAACAAAACAATGAGAACTAAGAACAGTTCAAGGGTTGATTGTGTGACATATGTTGTCTAGGTATACACCAAAGCTCGACGGTTCAAAGATATCAAATCTACCGATTGACCGAGTATATCCGATATATGTTCACTACGGAAAGTTTAAAGGGAAACCTACTTACCCAAATGCGATTAACCTTTACCTACAAGACACACACGTTTTTTCATGCATATGTTTTAACAATACCCTT
>NC_028638.1:7570781-7573653 GCF_001406875.1 Solanum pennellii | reverse complement strand
GTTCCTTGCTGAAAATGGCTATAAAAGGAAGTCAATTTTTGATTTTTTAATCACTGAAAATTTTTTCTTTCTCTGCATTTATTTTTTTCTCAAATAAAATCCAAGTGTCGATCGACTAAGTCTGTGTGACTTGTTGCTGTTCTTAAGTTCGTTGAAGTTAAAGAAGTTTGAGGTACCGCTATTTCTTTAACAGGTTTAATCCGTTTTATCTTGGGAGAAATTAATCCATAACCTTGGGTACAGTGAGGGGATTAAATTTCTTAAGGACACACAGTAGTTTCTGTGGACTCGGATTAATTCTTTTATTCTATATTATTTTCTGCTTCATCTTATTTCTGTTTCTGTTTCTGTTTATTAACTTTATAAATACAAGTTATTGTAAGAATAAAAGGAAGAACATAGATCTAGGTCTACCGTTGTTTTTGTTCAACTATAGCAATCGGAAGTTTCATGGTATCTATGAAGCTACAAGCTCGAGAAAAATGAATATCAATCCATATGGCTGGACTTTAGACGGTTCTGGAAAAACTGAATATCCTACACAGGTTCTTATATCATGTTTTCTTCATATGTAATTTATTCGGTTGTGTTTGATGCTTTTCTTTTTATGCTTTCTCTTATTTATAAAAATGAAGGTTCAGCAATGTCCGTGTCTGCATTGCAATCATTGGTGGAAACTTTGTTTAAGCTTATAATTTAGCATAATTATTACAATAATCAGCATCATTTCATGTTTGATCTAGATCGTGTTCAAACTACTAATCTTATCTCTGAGTTCTCGTCTTCTGTATTGACTTCAAGAAATATCTTTGAAATCAAATAAGTAGCTTGAACATGATCTCGTTCAAACATGAAATGATGTTGAGCATTGCAATAGTTATCCTAGATTATAGGCTTAAACAGTATTCCCGCCAATGGTTTTTAATGCAGAGGTGGAAGTATCCGAACCTTTGGATTAATATTCATTTTTTCCGAGCTTGCAACTTCATAGATACCATAAAGCTCCCGATTGTTGTAGTTGAACAGAAATAGCAATAGACCTGGATTTATGTTCTTCATATATGAAAAATATGGAGCAAGTGAACCTATATTAAATAAGGGAAGTTAAACAAAACACTCAAATATAACAGGAAAAAAGACATCTAAAACTATTTAGTAAGCCAGCCAAAAATATATATACCACCAAATAATAGCCAAATAGCTATTTAAGTATACACACATTCATGGTGCACATTTTGCAGCCAAAGATCACGCTACAAAGTTGGTTTTTAGTCAAAGTTAATATTTGTCTTCTTCAATAATCAATTGTGGTGACTAGTGCTTGCAAAAGTTGTTCATACACTAAAGATATTCATGAAAAGTTATTGGCATCACTAAAGTCGTATGTACTACGTACAAGACCTTCACAAAAGCTTCCCTTTTCACCCTTCAGTCACGAGTTACATCTACTACAAATTCCTTTTATATTTCTCCATACATATCTTATGGAGAAAAAAGACAAGGCCAACTCTGTTTAGAATTTCATGAAAAACATTGCTTCCAAAAGAGAAGGCATAGGCTTTAGAACATAGACGAATGATAGAGAGTCTATACTACATAGAAAATTATAGCTAGAATTACACATAGCTTTCACTAGGACGAAACTCCAAAGAAGTAATATTAGTACCCAAGTGCAACCTCTTGTGCAAAGAGGAGATCTCCATCTTTGTCACATTAATAACGCAGACATCGCCATCTTTGCTTCACCATCATTTAAATGACAAGTACAGATTCAGATTAATGCATGAGCAAACTAAATGTCGTAGCAGATAGGAATGCAAATGAGGTGGTTCTAATAAAGCCTATGCGGAATGGAGCAGGTAAAAACTTATATGGATGTTGGGGGTTGTTGGAACTGATCTTTTTAAAATTTAAAGGGGGGAGGGGGTTGAGATAAGAGACAACTAGGTGTCTGAAGTTGAGCGGATGACATAAGGAAACAAATTTTCAAGATATTCTGGATATCACAAAAAAATTTAAAAAAATATTAGTCCTGATCATTAAATTTTAATTTAAAACTTAAACTTTAGTTCTTTTATGTTTTATTTTTCTTTTTTATTTCTGATTTGTTGAGTCCATAAATGAGCACATAAATGTAAATTCAAGTCAAAACAAGAACAAAATGGAAAAGAAGTAAATAACTATATGCTTTCCTTTCATAGTTTAGATACTAAAATTTAAATTTTCTCAGGGTTAAAAAAAGTCACACACTGTTTGCAAGAGCAACTCTTCTAAAATGAATGGTATAGTAAACTTTAACCATCTACATCATTTCTATCAGCTATTAATGAGGGAAAAGGCATAAGTACCACACTGAAGTACGACCGAAGTTCCAGGGACACTTTATTTTTACCCTATAATTACCCTATATATTATTTACCTCCCTAAACTATTTTAAAGTGTAATAAACACACCCTTAAACATGATAAGAAGGATTAACTTTTTCCAGTGGGGAGAAGGTTTTCCCTTAATGGAGTATGTGTGTGAGAAAGAGGAAGATGATTTAGTAGAATAAGTGGATGGTAAATTGACGGGAAAAATTCATCGGTGACTTCTGTACGTGGTGAAATGTGAAAAAATCAATGTAAGTTCTAGAAAATGAAAAAAAATAAAATTCAACTCTATTTCACAAAGAGAGAAAGCAAAATAATTAAAAATATATCAACTTAAGTTTAATGTTAATTATTAAGTGTCCAAGTAATGATATTCTAACTTTTTTACACCCCTGACATGCCTCCGAGTGAGTCAGCACTCTTTATACCACCTCAGCACTCAATGATGAATTATAACACTTTAAAATGGTTTAAAGGGTAATAGGACCCCCCCCCCCCCC
>NC_028638.1:7554061-7570407 GCF_001406875.1 Solanum pennellii | reverse complement strand
CCCCCCCCCCATAAAGGAAAGGTGTGTTCGTGAATCTTCGGTCATAGTTTGTTTTTGTGTTTTGTTTATGGAAGGAAAAAAAGTCAACTAAATCTAATTTGAGAAGCTAATATGAATATTATTACATATTATATGACACTAATTTTGTATTAACTAAATATAACAAAATGGAAAAAAAAAGTCTTCATCAGGAAGAGGCAAGTTGAAAATTATGTGGGTTAAAGGTTCAAACACCCGCACCATTACCACCCCTAGTTGTTAAACATCAAAAGCTATGTATGGGAGGGGAGACACTCATCAAAATGTAGGCATGTCAAGAGTAATTGAATAGCTTATTCATGCAAAAAGTTCAAAAAAAAGACATGGTGTTTTTGAAAGATGAGAACACTTCAAATTAATTTGATGAAATCTTATACTAACTCCAACAATAAGGGGAATAGGAACCAGATGTTACTCTGTTTTAGGTCCCCTTTCATTCCTCATTTTGGCCTATATCATCATGAAACTTCAAAGGTCAAATCAACTCAATGATTTATTCAACATCCATAAAAAAAAATACTTTGTCAAAGATTCACAATTGAAAAATTAATGTCAAAATCTTTTAGCTTCTACAGTGCATATCTAAGTAAAGTATTAGACAGTAAAGATGATGGTAATTGAAATTCAACATTACTAGGAGACACAAAAGGATAAAGATCTTACAATGCGCGATATTTCCCATCCAATCTAATTGTCATAATGGAAGTTGGCTTGTTATAGAGATTTTTATGCCCAATTTCTTTCATGTATTAATGTCCCAAACCGGAATCAATGTCTTATAGCCTGTTTTACTGACACGTGTTCGGATACTTACACAATGTTTTCAATAAGAAAAATTACACAATCTCAATTTAATAGTTTCATTAACTAAAGCCATACTTTAGAATACCTTTCTGTACAGTAGTGAACAAAAACGGTTTGGTCCCATCTTAAGAGAACCTGCATATCACAATATTCTGATCTTGCAATGTGGAAGACAGGATATATTAAACATCAACATAAAAATGATAACCAATAACACCATCCCTTTGTGTTCCATATTCTGGCGGCACCATCTGTGCACGTGGAAGCTAAGAACTCTGAATATAAGTTGTATAGATATAAAAATATTAAAAGACATTATAATCTTGATCAATTAAATCATAGGAAAATAATTCTTATGATTCCATAATCTATATATGAAGTATCATATCTGCAACTTCAATAAGAGGAACAGTGAATTCAAGACTCTTAAATCTTTTGAAACTTTTTTTCTATGAAGATTTCATGATCATATTCAAAATCAGATTCACACTTCAAAACTTAAAGAGTATAGCATGAATGCAAATCCATGCATAAATGCATGTATTAGGGTTTTTTGATCGGGAATGTATCATTCTTGAAATATCAACATGTTTAGTTCTTCTATGAAATTTCTCACTTCTTAAATATAACCAATAATGGATGAATTATCATTATGGATCCAAATTAAGATAATGTAGCTTTACATACCATAATATTCACCTCAAAGATATAACCCTGCAAATTAGGTCACCGTTCGTCTCCTTATTGACTTTCAATTTCCACATGAGAATAAACTATTTTAAACACTTTGATAAGATCACACAGAGTAAGAGCAACAATTTGACAACCTTGTGTGATGCGTAATAAATGAACAAAAAAGATAAAATCCACATGGGACTATAATTGGATGAAGAAAAGCACTTCATTCTGATCTTTAAAGTGAAAAATCTATATCAGAATTGTTAAAAGACACAAGACTAAGATCCTTCGCTTAATTTTTTCCATCACTTTGTTTCTTTAGAATATAATTGACATTTTCAGCACTTAAGTGTGAGAAAAGTAAGAGAACAAGATGTATCACTAATCAACAAAAGTACACAAATTATAGGTCCCAGAGCTCATATCAGGTAAATTCTCACCTATGATAAATAACGGATGATAATGTACAACTATAATTTGAGTAAATCTAACAATACCTGAAATCCATGTCTCTGAAAAACTTGTGAACTTTTGTTTCACCCAAAATAATGTGCATGGTTGGCCACTCAAAAGGTCTAAAATATACATCCTTCCAGATTCAAAGTACTATAAAGTTAGAACAACAAGGAAATATCCTCGTGAAATATAAGAGACATAATTTTTCACAAAATTGCTTACAACTCAGCATGTAGCTAATTTGGAGCCATCAACACTAAAGGTCGTGCATTTTTGTGGACCAGCATCTTGGAGAGGAAACTCCTTGCACACAAATCTTATATTATCTTCATGACCATATAACTCAAAAAACCTGTAGGAAACAGCAAACACTATATCCTCTTCCCAAGGTAAGAAATAAATAAAAGGCAAGACAATAATCATATTAAAAACTCAGACCAATCATATGTATGGACCTTTGTTGGGTGACAAACTTAATCAGTAATGTGAAAACATAACTATCAGCCAAAAAAAGACCTAGACCTGAATAACCTATGCTTCAAAAGTGAAAGCTGCAAACACACATGTCCACACAGGAACATAGTACTGTGTTAAATTTACATTAAAATATATACATAATATAATTTTTTTCTTTTATGAATAGATGAAAAATTATGAATGCAACATTTAGGATCGTCCATCCACTACTACTAGCATCACTAGCAATCAGGTCCCGAGATGTTCTTACCAACATATACTAATGATACCAAATTAAAATACCCCCTATCATATATCATGCTCACGTTCCGTGACCTTCACTATGGTTTCTGACCTACCCCCGAAACCTAAATCATCTTTTTAAATGGCTAATGCCTAGATTAGGTCTTAAAAAGGGTCTGGCCATAAGAAAAAATTAACTCCAGGCTGGCATGACCTTGAGGTTCACTTAAAATCTAAATTCCCTCTGGACTAATTAATTACTTACATACTCTTTGGGGTGGCCGGTTGTTTGAGCTTGGTACTTCCATGTTGGAGGTCTAAAGTTCAAAACTCTTTGACAACAAAAGCAAGGGGTTTGCCTTCTACATCGAGCTCGTCGCACCAGGCTTGCCTAGTACAGGTTAACTCTCCTATGTGGTTTGCGAACAATTACATAGGAACGAGGGTTTTGCAGCCGCTACCCTTTGGGTGCGCAGAGGGTAAAACTCCCGCTCCTATGCAATATCTCGCAACTACATAGGAGAGGTAACCCGCACTAGGCAGCAAGCCTAGTGCGATGAGCTCGACCCAGAATGTAAATCCCTCACTTTCGCGGGCAAGGGGTTTCGAACATGAGACCTCCAACATGGAAGTCCCACGCTCAAACCATTGGGCCAACCCGAAGGATATGTAAGTAATTAATTAGTAGATATATATGGAAATTATTACTATCTCAACTTACTTTTAATGTTATAATTTCTTTTGGAGTCAAACTATAAAACCTTTGACTAACATTAATGATTTTTTTTTTCATAATATAAATATGAAAAAAAATGCAATTTATAGTACTTTTCATGTAGTTTTTGAATATCCAAATTTTTGTTAAGAATGTCAAATTTTTTTTGTGAGTAAACATTTTATTTACAAAGTAAACATTACAAAACAAAAAATAGCCAGTATCGACATAAGCTCCATCCTTGCCAAACCAAGTTCTCACATCTACTAGCTATATCTATGGGTATATATTTAAACTGATTAATCTAGTAGCTATTCTTGGATATCCACTGCATCTTCTATGTATCTCCTAAATTATATGTCTGATCAAGTAGCTTACTGACTAATGTTTTTGTTAAAAATTCTGATATTGCGCTCTAGCCATGAATGATAAATTTTGTTTTTCATTGCCATCCTATACACAAGGGACTTGTTGCTTCTTCCTTTCATGTATTGCACTGCCCAATTTAACTCACTAGTCTAGTTCATCGCATTTCTTGCTATTCCCTACTAATGTGGTATACTCCTCCACACCTTTGCTGCATATGTTCATTGAAAAAAATATGCGACCATGATCTTCATCTACTAATTGACATAAGGGACAGGTTAGTACTTGAATGATTCCCCACTTTGTAAATCTGTCTTTTGTAGCATGTCTTCTTTTCACAGACAAATACATGATGAACAACTACTTAGGGGCTCCAAAATTTGTCTACACTAGTGATATCCATTCTACCTTCTCCTTTGTACCTCTCATCCGTCAATACACTTTACTTATGTTGTACTGTGTCATATTATTCATATCCCCTTTGGTAAATCTTGCCTCTCGTAAACATTTTGCAGCCTTTAGTATCTCATGTTGTCACGACCCAAAAATGGACGTGATGGCACTCGTCTTATCCCACCAAGACAAGTTAGCCTAAAACTCAACCATTACAATAAAGTGCGGAAATAAAATATAAGTAACTTATTAAATACCCCCAAAACCTGGTAGTCACGTGTACAAGCCTCTAAAGTATTACAATTGATTCAAAAGAAAAACTCAAGTCTCAAATGAACTTGTTTCTAGAATAGAACAAGATCATAATTAAGGAGAATGAAGTCTGCTGAAATGGAAACAGCTACCTCACAAATCTCCAAGAATCCTCGGAAAAGAAGAGAATGACAAGTACAATAAAAATCCAGGCTCATAACCTACAAAAAAATTTGTAGAAGCAAGGGGTGAGTACCAAACCACACGGTACTCAGCAAGTAAACCTCTAAACACAAGCTAAGGGGATGAAATACGGGTACTCCTACCACCCCCAACCGAACCTCCACAACTACAACCTGCATTCAACCCAACCTAATAGCTCACAATTTACATAGCATGTAGCTCAACAACAACACTTAGACAAATTACATATCCTCAACAACAACACTTCAACAAATTACACATCCTCAACAACAATACTTCAACAAATTACATACCCTCAATAATAATACTTCAACAAATTACATATCCGCAATAACAAGCTCAATATTGATCGATCACAAGTTCTGCAGAAACGCAATCAGAAGATCAGCAAAACACGATATCAAGTTCACTAATGATAAGTATGTGCAATGCAATGGAATGCAATGTCAAGTATAATGATGCATGTCTGACCTAGTGATACACACCCGCTGTCTCTCAGTCCGGGACCCATGGGGGACATATCTGTCCATGCATCTGTCGCGGCGCACGACACGACCCTCGATAATAGTAACCATCGCGGCGCGCGATACGTCCCTCGAAATATAGTATCCATCGCGGCGCGCGATACGTCCCTCGAAATGGTACATCCTCTTAAGTACTCATTCTTTCTCAATGCACAAACACTTGTCACAACTAAGGCCTCAGAATAATGCAGATGACAAGTTCACACAAATAATGAGGAGATGACCATTTTCATAACATCGCACAGTTCACAACCACACAAACATGAAGTCACATCAACAATGATTCAACAAGCCTTCAACCCTTTTTCAACACATCACACATAAACAATTAATCACATTGCCTTTTGTTATCCCTTTTTTTTCATCATTAAAATTAATCAATGTTGACAAGTCAACCCATCACCAATCCCGTTACTCCCAAACATATACCACAAGGAAATACACGCATTTCATACACTTAACAAGAGTTTAGAAATTCACTTGCCTCAAATAGTCGAAAATGACTCCAAAACTTGAGCCTTCCTCTTTTGGTTGACTTCCAAACCAATAAAATCTATTCAAATAAATAACCACGATATGATTTCGAAACTAACAACATTCATATTGCTATATCTATATCTTATACCCAAAACTCATCCGAATTTATAATAAAGTTTCTAAATCTTTATTCCAACCAATTGATCAAATCTCATATTTTCTGAATTTCAAGTTTAGGGTTAAATCTTAATTCTCCGAATAACATAATTAGAAAAAATGTCGGCCAAAACAAATAATAGCAGCCTATTGTATTTAATTATTGTTTAATGAACTTAAGGTTCCAATAATGAGCTAATCATTTGAAACATGAGATTTTGATAAGTTTTGGACAATGTGGGTATGTTTATGTATATTGAATCATTACTGGGTTAGTGCTAGTTGAATTCATGTTGGGTTGAAATTATTCTTATAGATATTCTATCATAATATAAGTTTTGGCATATTGAGATAGGTAATTAAATATTAGGTATAGTATATTATAATAATATCATTAGAATTATGTTATTCAGAGAATTAAGATTTAACCCTAAACTTGAAATTCAGAAAATATGAGATTTCATCAATGTGTTGGAATAAAGATTTAGAAATTTTATTATAAATTCGGATGAGTTTTGGGTCTAAGCTAGAGATATAGCAATATGAATGTTGTTAGTTTCGAAATCATATCGTGGTTATTTATTTGAATAGATTTTTTTGGTTTGGAAGTCAACCAAAAGAGGAAGGCTCAAGTTTTGGAGTCATTGTTCGACTATTTGAGGCAAGTGAATTTCTAAACTCTTGTTAAGTGTATGAAATGCGTGTATTTCCTTGTGGTATATGTTTGGGAGTAACGGGATTGGTGATGGGTTGACTTGTCCACATTGATTAATTCTAATGATGAAAAAAGAGGGATAACAAAAGGCAATGTGATTAATTGTTTATGTGTGATGTATTGAAAAAGGGTTGAAGGCTTGTTGAATCATTGTTGATGTGACTTCATGTTTGTGTGGTTGTGAATTATGCGATGTTATGAAAATGGTCATCTCCTCATTATTTGTGTGAACTTGTCATCTGCATTATTCTGAGGCCTTAGTTGTGACAAGTGTTTGTGCATTGAGAAAAAATGACTACTTAAGAGGATGTACCATTTCGAGGCACGTATCGCGCGCCGCGATGGTTACTATTATCGAGGGCCGTGTCATGCGCCGCGACAGATGCATCGACATATATGTCCCCCATGGGTCCCGGACTGAGAGACAACGGGTGTGTATTACTAGGTCAGACATGCATCATTATACTTGACATTGCATCCCATTGCATTGCACATACTTATCATTAGTGAACTTGATATCGTGTTTTGCTGATCTTCTGATTGCCTTTCTGTAGAACTTGTGATCGATCAATATTGAGCTTGTTATTGCGGATATGTAATTTGTTGAAGTATTATTGTTGAGGGTATGTAATTTGTTGAAGTATTGTTGTTGAGGATGTGTAATTTGTTGAAGTGTTGTTGTTGAGGCTATGTAATTTGTCTAAGTGTTGTTGTTGAGCTACATGCTATGTAAATTGTGAGCTATTAGGTTGGGTTGAATGCAGGTTGTAGTTGTGGAGGTTCGGTTGGGGGTGGTTGTAGTACCCGTATTTCATCCCCTTAGCTTGTGTTTAGAGGTTTACTTGCTGAGTACCGTGTGGTTTGGTACTCACCCCTTGCTTCTACAAATTTTTTTGTAGGTTATGAGCCTGGATTTTTATTGTACTTGTCATTCTCTTCTTTTCCGAGGATTCTTGGAGATTTGTGAGGTAGCTGTTTCCATTTCAGCAGACTTCATTCTCCTTAATTATGATCTTGTTCTATTCTAGAAACAAGTTCATTTGAGACTTGAGTTTTTCTTTTGAATCAATTGTAATACTTTAGAGGCTTGTACACGTGACTACCAGGGTTTGGGGGTTTTAATAAGTTACTTATATTTTATTTCCGCACTTTATTGTAATGGTTGAGTTTTAGGCTGACTTGTCTTGGTGGGATAAGACGAGTGCCATCACGTCCATATTTGGGTCGTGACACATGTACCATCCAAAAAGCTGTTTGAGCTTGTATATTCCATACACCTTTTTTCCTATAGTAACTATGTATCCATACAACCCATAGTTTATCAGTTTTCAACAATAACTTGCAACTGCTTCGTTTTTCCGTATATATATATATCAAGAAAATTCAATCCTCCACTTGCTTTTGGCCAAAACATCTTGACCTATGCCATTGAAGCTTTCGTGGAAGTCTCAAAGTTTCCAGTCCATACAAATTTAGTGTCACATTTGTTGAGTTTTAAAGGTGTGAACAGGAAATGAAAGGTTATGACTCTCCTGAAGGGTTCTCACTTTGACGGAGGGTTGTGGACTTAATGAAAGGTTGTGTCCTTTCAAAAGGGTTGTGACCTTTTGAAAGTTTGTACCTTTTCCAAAGTGTTATGACCTTTCTGCAACGTTGTTTCTTTCCTAAGAGTTGTGACCTTTACCCTTTGTTGGCTATATATAGAGAGGTTGTCTCTAATTTTTCAGCATTGAATTCTTGCCTTCTTTTGCATACTCTTACAAAATAAAATTGATCGATCGTGTTTGTATGTGTGATTCGTTGCTGTCATTTTCAGTTCGTTAATATTATTGAAGTTTGAGGTACCGGTGCTTCTTTAATTATAAATCCATTTTATCTTGTGAGGAATTAATCTGCAACCTCATGTACTTAAGGGGATTAAATTTCTTAAGGACACACAGTGAATTCTCTGGACTCGGATAGTTCTTTGTGTTTTTCTTTCATCTTCTATTTTTTTTATGGTTTGCTAATCTGATTGTAGGAGTTAAGAATCTTATGAAATTTATATTGATGGAATTTTGTGTGGTAAGGAAATTACTTTTATTTTCTGTATTCTTTTTGTTGGAAAAAAAAAGAAGAAAATTATTTATCATATGATAAAAGAGTTTTGGGATGAATTAGTACTTCATCAATTTGTTAGATACTCTGTTTGATGAATATTCTAACTTGAAGAGTAAAACATCTTGGTCACGAATATTAAGGCTAAATCATTTGAAAAAAAAAACATAAAATCTTTATCATTAGCTAGAGACAATATTGTATTTGAGGTTTCTTGAGATTAAAACATTTTTGATTTTCTACTATGTCTGAATGTGAAACTGATTCGAAGAATATAAAAACTTCATAAAAATTCAAAGTTCATTCGGTTACCGATTAGAAGAATATAAAAACTTCATAATTAAACTAGAAACAAGTTCTATAAAGATTGACTCTTTATTGTTAGTATTCTAAATATTAAGTGGTCTGTCTAGTTGTGATAGAAAGGAAAAAATAACACTAGTAACATAAAATTAGTTATTTTTGTGTCTGCAATAGGTGTTTCTATGGATTAAATCTCCAAAAGAAGGCTTCTTGTTGCCAATATGATATACAATTTGAAAGCATGGGAAGAAAATATGTTGAAAATAATTTCAAACACTTGAAAAATATTTTGAGAACATTTCTAAAATGTGGGGTTTTATTACTTGTGATAAAGACAAAATTAGACTTACTATCTAATTTAAATTTGAAAGTAAAAGATATGAAATTTGATGACATTATTGTATTATGTTAGACCTACAAAATTCTTGGAGAATATTTGATATTGTGGTCATTGAGTCTCTCCTTACTAGTATATCATATTACTAGTATAAAACCACAAAATATATTACTCATTGAAAAGAATTGTATTTTTTGATGAAAAAGTTTCACTTAAAATATTGTGATTTTTTATGAAAAGATATGTCTATTAATATTTTTTTTGTATAGACATGAACATTAGTGAAAAGTTACATGTTATGTTTGTGTTGTAAAACAAACATTTGAGTAATATTGCCCTTATTGGACCAATGATACTATGGTCATGGGTGATTCTATAACAAATTGAATGTTATGGAAAAGTCCTTCTAAAAAGAACATATAGCAAGGTGTTTACTGTAAAACAATATTTGTATTTGAGAAAATTATAAAAAGATAAAGAATAAAACATTTCTGGGAAAAGGTTACCTCATAAAAGGTCTTTGTAGTATTTTTGTTTGTTCTTACTTGTTTGACTCAAATTGTTTGTGACATAAATGATTGAAACATGTCAATTACAAAACCTTGCAAAAACTAATCAACTTAGAAGTTTTGCCTAACGTCTAGTGCAATAAATCATGTCAAGTATGTCTTCTTGAAATGAATTTGAATATCTTAGAATTGGTTTACACTAACATTTGTGTTATGAAGTTAACACCATCTCGTGGGGGAAAAAATGCTTAATAGATTTTATTGACAATTGCACTATATACTGTTATGTCTATTTGCTTAATGATAAGGATGAAGTAATAGAAACATATAGGTAATACAAAACTAAAGTTGAAAATCAGTTGGATAAAAAGAATGTCATGATTAGAAGTGGTAGATGTGGAGAATATGAATATTCTTTTGCAGAAATATATTTGAAAAATGGAATCATCCATTAAATAATTGCACATACTCACCTCAATCTAATGAAATTGTTGACAAGGAAAAAAAACAAATGTTGAAGGAAATGTTGAATCTCCTAACAAAAAGTTTTATTTGCTAATAAAGGGAGCAACAAATAAAAAACTTTTATTTGTTAAGAAAGGGAGCTACAAAAAGTTGTGTTTGTTCAAACTTTGTTGTATCCTGATAGAAAATTGTTTGTGGTCCCTTAAAGTATGTACAAGCAATAACTCTTTAAAGATAGTGATCTAACAATTTCCAATACAATCTATTCCATATGAGAAACACAAATGAGGGAACTATTCAAAACGGGTTAAAATAGGACAAACTGTGGATTGTATGTTCATTGGATATGCTACAAATATGAAAGCATGTTGATTTATGGTTCATACGTTCAAGCCGTCGGATAGTCAAGGAAAGGGCCTAAACAATCTTGGAAAGAACTAAAGGAGAATGTACTTAATAAAGAGAGTCAGAGGCGTAATATATGTCAATGAACAAATTACTTCCTTCGGGTTTTATTTTGTAATATTTCTTCTTAAAAATGAGTCCATATAGTTGAAGAAGATATGTGTTTTGTGGACTCATCTTTTTTTTTTTTGGAAAGAGGCTGCCAATTATATGATAGATTCAATCTTGAGTAACCATACTTGAGAGTTGGTTGATCTTCCTCCAGGAAATAAACTTTTGAGTTCAAAGTGAATCTACAGAAGGAAAAGAAAGTTAATGAAATTATTGACAAATATAAAGCATGACTTGTTTTTAGACAATAACAAAGTCTTGATTATTTTGACATATAATAGCCTCTAATTAGGATTACATCAATTCGGATGTTGATTGCGCTAGTTGTGAATTTTGTCAATATGAAGGTGAGAATATTCTTTTAGGAAGAAATTTACATGAGGTGAGAATATTTTTTTAGGAAGAAATTTACATGGAACAACCCGAGGACTTTGTGGTTCCTGATAAAGAAAAGAAAGTATGTTACATTGTTAGGTCACTTTATGAACTAAAAACAAGCATCCAAATAATGACATGTGAAGTTTGACCAAACTATGTTGGCAAATAAATTCAAGAACGTGATAAATGTTTTTACATTAAAGACATCTTAATCACAAGGTGATTTTTTTTATGTTGATGACATGTTGATCCTCAAAAGATACATTTATGACATAAATGCTACTAACATATGCTAGAAAGTAACTTTGATATGAAAGACATTGAAGTTCCCGATGTGATTGAAAAGGTACTTGACAAGTTCAAGTATTTGGATTTCAATATTTTCAAGACTCCAACACATGTAAGATTTGTACTTCAAAAGAATGAAGGCTATAGTGACCCGCAATTTATGCTAGAGTATTGAGAAGTATGATATATATCATGAAGCGTACACGATCATATGTAGCATATGCTATTAGTAAACTGAGTCGGTTCACAAGTAATCTCAATCAAACTAATTGGATGACAATGAAAAGAGTTTTGAGTATTTAAAAAAATACTTAACAAACTATTGCTTCGTATTATAAATAGTATTCAACAGTATTCAAGAATATAGTGATGCAAATGAATCACCAGATCAAATGAAATAAAATCCACGAGTGGATATGTATTTACTCTTGGTCGAGGAGCAGTCTCTTGGAAATCTTCCAAATAGAAATGTATTGCTCTCTCTATTATGGAATCTTCGTTTATTAGTCTAGATAAGAACGGTCAGGAAGTTGAATGACTCCGAAATATCTTGAAAGATTTTGTCCCAAATCTTTAGGTCTAGTATGCATACACTGTGAGAGTTAGTTTTCAATAGGTTGGGCATGGAGAATGATGTATAACGGAAGGTCTCGTCATATATGACGTATACATAAAATCATTAGAGAACTACTCTGTAGTGGAATTATCATAATTGACTATGTAAAGTCAAAGGATAATGTGTCGGATCCACTTATAAAAGGCCTAACTAGAGAGGGAGTTGATAGATTATCAAAGGGAATGAGACTATGGCCAAGGACAAGTCATTGTGGCGGTAACTCTACCTAGAAGACTGGAGATCCTAAGGTCTAAGTTCAACAAGATCAAACAAAGACATTAACGATTGTTCAACATTGTCAAAAAAAATTTTATGGTCCATTCTCATGATAAGACAATATTCAGTAACAAGGATAAATGCATTTTGACTTTTTAATAGTTTCGTCTAAGTTTGATACAGGGTATATCAAATGGTGAATCTAGAGGATAACACATTTAGAAATCACCTATATAAGTGTGAAGTGTAATCCACTTCAAGGAGAATTCGGTAAGGCAACTTCTCTAAGAACTTATTAACGAGATGTATTCATGGATAAAATGAACAAAAAAATGAGAGCCAAAAATAGTTCAAGGGTTGATTGTGTGGCTTATGTTGTCTAGGCATCCACCAAAGCTTGACGTTTCAAAGATATCAAATCTACCGATTGACCGAGTATATCCAATATATGTTCACTATGGAAAGTTTAAAGGGAAACCTACTTATCCAGATTCAATTAATCCTTACTTACGATCACATGGTTTTTCATGCATATGTTTTTTAAAAAATAGTCATTTCCTATTCATGTGGGGGATTTTTGGGTTTTAAAAGTGTGAACAAGAAATGAAGGGTTGTGACTCTCTTAAAGGGTTGTCATTTTGACGGAGGGTTGTGAACTTTATGAAAGGTTGTGTCCTTTCTAAAGGTTTGTGACCTTTTCAAAGGTTGTGCCTTTTCAAAAGTATTGTGACCTTCTGCAAGGTTGTTTCTTTCCTAAGAGTTGTAACCTTTCCCATTGTTGGCTATATATATAGAGGGTGTCTCTCATTTTTCAGCATCGAATTCTTCCCTCTTTTGCATACTTTTACAAAACAAAATTGATCGCTTGTGTCTTTATGTGTGATTTGTTGATGTCATTTTGAGTTAGTTGAAATTATTGAAGTTTGAGGTGCCGCTACTTCTTTAATGGTTAATCCGTTTTATATTGGGAGGAATTAATCTGCAACCTCGGGTACTTGAGCGGATTAAATTTCTTAAGGAGACATAGTGAATTCTTTGGACTCGAATAATTCTTTGTGTTTCTCTTTAATCTTTTATTAATTTTTCTGGTTTGCTAATCTAAATACAGGAGTTAACAACATTAATGTTATCTAACTTAACTTTGAAAATTAATCAAACTAACTTTCGAAGATAAATAAAAATGAACGGAGGGGGTAATTTCATTCTTGTATTAATGAATGTCTTAAAAAAACATACTTACTTTACTAGTTGATTTAAATACAACTTGATCTTATAAAATGACTGAAATACACGCCTAGATTTTCACAAAGTTAAAAAGTGTTTTCAACTCTTCTTTTGGCTTATTATTAAGTGTCGCACACTTCTACAAGAGTTTGAGACAGTTTCTTATGCCATGAGGGAGATTGGTGTATGCAAGTTTAGTTAGTCAAGAAGAGGGTGAGTGTTTTTGATTCTGTCAATAGTTTGTGGTCAAAATTAATAATTTTCGTCACGTTTAGAGATATCTTCAATACATTTCATAAGAAAGGAAAAAAAGAGTAAAAAATTAAAAACACGTTAACTGTAAAAAAAATTTTTGTAAAATTTCACATTTTGATTATTAGTTGTTTTATTTTTTCTACCTAAATTATCACGTATATATGTATTAAAACAAATCTAGATGAGTAAATAGCGAGAGTTAAAGTAGGAACTGAAATAACCCATAGTTTATGACATAGGCAATGCTAAGATGTGTTTTAATGTATCAATTGTAATAGTCCATATAAAAACAGACAATATTGATAATTGAGATGCGAAACTCGCAAGAACATGATATTTTCAACATGATTTTGATCATTAACTCAAATAATAAGATAAAGAATGTATTCAAAAGTTTCATACTATATTATACACTCGTTTTTTTGAGTTATATGTATTTGGTATGAATGAAAATATTATTCATAGAAAGAATATTTTCCTCTGTAAAAAAATCCTTCGCCTTTATTTGACATGAAAGGTATTTAATTAGTGAACGTAGAAAAATAATTTAAAACATAAATAATATATAAGTCAAATATATAGAAATTGTCAAAAATTATCATAGTTTTACATATCTTTTCTTTCTATCTCTTTTTTTATAAAATTAAAAACAATGAATTTTTAAATTAGGAAATTATTATAGTAATTCACGTTGTTAAGAATAATATCAAAAATTTCAAAGTCAACTAATTTCCAAAAAGAGACGGTATGAGAAGTAATTGGTCATCTTATTATTTAACAGTGATTTTTATACGAAAAAGGGAATATTTACATTTGTTCTGCATAAGGCTAGAACGTAGATCCTGGTGTCTTAAGTATTTTTTTCTCCAGCATTTAACATCTGGTCTTCTTGGTGTTGAGGAAGACATAATTAAGAGTCTAAGAAGCAGGATAGATATCACGTGTGAAGAGAGCAACAACAGATATTAAGTGGAAGTGTAGTTCTGCAACTTGATTTACACTTACAAAGATATAACACAGTGTAATGGTATCTATTCTCTCCTCTAGATGCATATCTCGTGCTACCTTGTAAGCTGCTGGGCATTTCTCTTAGCTTTTTGTTTTGTTTTAGCAATATCTGATGGAGTCATAACTGGAACCAATTTTAAATGGACTAATCTCTATCATTGATGATGTATTCTGATTACAACAAAATTGCATCGTGTCCAGTAATACCACCAATATCTTTGGCTCACTGCCTCAGATATTCCTTTAACAAGTGATCTGTCCTTTCCATTTGACCATTTACTTGTTGGTGGTTATTAGAAGAGAACTACAAGTTGGTCCCTATCAAATTGAATAATGTTTTCCAAAACCTACTAAGAACATGTTCTCTCTGTCACTCAAAATATCAATCAGTAATCCAAAGAACTAAACCACATTTATGTAAAATAAGTCAATAGTTATTTCCGATGAACACAAGTTAGGTGAAACAATAAATATTGAATGCTTTGAAAACCTGCCTACCATCACCAATATTGATGTTTTACCCTCAACCATAGGAAAACCCTAAATGAAATCCATGCTTACCAACAACCACGTCCGTTCTAGAATAGGCAAAGGCGGCAATAACACTACCTCTTGCTCACGCTTTGTCTTGTCTACTTTGCAGCTATGACATTATAGATTATTAATCTATGATTGGGTGTTGCTTAATTGTATGTTAAATGTTGAATAAATTTGGGTTCAGTTATCTCTTTGTGTTTACATATATAATTTGAGGCTGCAAGTTTTCATTTACTTTAGATCTCTAATTTTGCTTGTGACAGGTTGTTGAAGTGATAAGAGATGGCGAGACATGTCATGTGGTTGCGCTCGAAAGAAATTCCTATTGCTAAGGTCTATGTATGAATCATCCATTCGAGGAGCTACCTAGAAAACAGGCATGACTTGCGAGTCTGGTATCCTCACATGTGTAAAATAATTGAATATACAAGATATATAATTTAAACATATAATTTATATAATATTTTATTAGAAGTTTGTATAATGAAATAATGTTATAATATTCAAAAAGTTAAGTCATGTGATGAATAGTGTTACACCAAATTTGGTGTAAAACTATTCACACACCAAATTTTGTGTGAAAATTTGTGTGGGGTGGAGATCAAAACACGAAATTTTACACCAAATATAGTGTAAAATTTGGTGTTGGGGATGGTCTTAAATCTACTTTGTTATGTTTTTTCCATTGTATATTGATTTTGAACCTCTTGAATGTAAATTTAGAGATTGGCTTAGCGGTTGAGTAGTTCAAAAACTCACTTTGAAATTCCAAATTGAAATCTCAGGCATTACATTTTGATTTTTGACCAAAATAAGTCATTATTAAAACAATACACTTGAATAATACACTTTTTTAAATTTTACTAAACTAGGATAAATGTAGTTCTGAGTAACGTTTTATGTAATATATTACACAACAAAAATTCAATGACCAAAAGACAAAAATCTTACATAGTAAACAGATATAAAACGTTATTGCCAGTGACATTTTACAAATTCGTTGCATTGCGACATGTTTTACAGCTAAAATCACAGAGAAACGATGACTTCAATCTTATACATGCCTCATTCATTATTCACATTTCCCTATTAGAATGGATATATATATATATATATATA
>NC_028638.1:7502516-7553294 GCF_001406875.1 Solanum pennellii | reverse complement strand
TATATATATATTTTATCTTATAGAAGAATGAAGTGGTAGGATGACCAAGAGTAAAAATGTAATTTAATTTCTAAAAACATATTTTTATGCATAAAGTGAATTATGATCAAGGGTAAAATGTAACTTCGCGCTAACAAAATTCTATCAAGAATGATATCAATAAAATTAAATAGTTCTACAAACATCTTTTGTTATGGTTATTACCATTAACATATTTTGTTATTACTACTTCACTTTCTTTTCTTTTGTGTATTGTAGTAATATATATTCATTAATCTATTTTACTATTACTTTAATTTAATTCGTATTATTATTATTTTTTCTATTAATTATGCTTATAAAAAATGTCTACTTTAATATAAAAATTCATTATGAATTAATTAATTTCACCTTTATTTGGCTCTAATTAATATACTTCAAAGAGAAACAAGTGTGACAAAAATTAATAATATATATTAGATTGAAATTAAAGAAAAAGAAATATGTTAAAAAGTAATTTTACAAATATAAATGAATAGGATAATATATTTGGATTTAAGACAACCAAGAATAAAAATTTAATTTGATTATAACAAAAATCTATTTTGAGTAAGATACTACGAAAAATAAATAATCTAGAAACATCTTTCTATATATGAAGTTAATGATGATCAAAGGTAAAAATGTAACTTCATGAAAACAAAAATCTACCAAAAATGATGACAAGAAAACTAAATAGTCCTAGATATATCTTTAGTTATTGTTGTTACTATTAACTCATTTTGTTATTCCTTTCACTTTCTAATAAGTTATTGTGATACCTACTCATTACTCAATTTTACTAATACTTTAATTTAATTTTTTATATATTTTTATTCATTATACTTAATAAAATTGCCTTCTTTAATATAAAAAATCATTATTTAAAAATATAATTAATTACTTTCACTTTTATTTTGGTTCCAATTAATGTATCTGAAAAAGAAGTAAGTGTGATAAATTAACAATATATATTTGATTGAAATTGAAGAATAAATAAAATTAGTTTCAATATTAAAAAAATATGTTTTAAAAGATGTTAAAAAGTAAATTTACAATTAAAAAGAATAGGATGGTATATTTGTGTTTAAAGTAAACTAAAATTGTCTACTAGATTATAAATGAGTGGTTCTTCATTAAAATATATAATCATTTTTCTACTTTTATTTCATTTCAAACATATTAATCTGAATATTGGACTAATGTAAGTTTGATTTAAATTTAAAGTGGTAAGGCCAAAATTTGGTATTTTTCTATTATATAGAAATATGAAGTGGAGGACGATAAAGATAATATGGTCATTTCATATATATTTCACAATAACATTCTAAAAAATTCTATTTTGAAATTCGTTAAAATATTTTTTTCAAGTGGCTAAATATCCTCCATAAGCTACATAATTATTCTAGAAATTATATATATAAGATTTTCAAGAACTAAATCTATGACACAAATAAATAGACACTAACTCATTCTTCACTTCATTCACTCCTCAATTCCCTTCCCTCTCATGTCTACCAATAAATTTCTCGTCCTTTATTTCTATTTGCATCCTAAATATTACGTACTTCAATATAGATCTCTTATTAGGAAGACCAATAACACAGTATTTTCAAAATTAAGAACTTCATTTTCAATCAATACCCTCCATAATGGTCCTACTTTTGTAAAACAATTATAAGACATAAGTAAAATTCACTATTTCTTAGTGAATACATCACTTTAAGGACTTGTCCATATAACAAATTTCAATTGATCCACATTTTATCAAACATTCTAATGAATATGATAAGGAACCAGTTAACATGTTAAATCCAATGTCAATCACAATTGCAATTCCAAATAGGCACAATCCATTAGGAATGCACTCAAAGCAAATCATGAATCACAAAGACCTACCACCTTAGACGTAGAACAATAACAACTTGGCGGCGTAATATTTGGCTGAAAAATATACACTATGAATGAGTGTATATTAAATCAGCTATTTGTTTAGTTGTTTCACTGCTAAGGTTAATTTGTTAAACAGTTTTACACATGTTCTTTTGTCTGTTATATGTGAGTTGAATTTTGATTTACTTTCCTTTTGTTGCGTAGGTTTGTCTGCTCCACATTTTTCATATGTGAAGAGCATAGATCCAGGTCTATCACTGTTTTTATTCAACTACAGCAAACAAAAGTTTCATGGTATCTATGATGCTACAAGCTCGCGAAAACGAATATCAATCCATATGGGTGGACGTTAGACGATTCTGGAAGAACCGAGTATCAAACACATGTTTTATGTCATGTATTGTTCATATATAATATATTTGGTTGTATTTGATGATTTTCATTTTATGCTTTCTCTTATTTATTAAAATGAATATTCAAAAACGTCGGGGACAAAATTAATAATTTTCGTCAAGTTTAGAGATATCTTCGATACATTTCTTAAGAAAGGAAAAAAAGAGTCAAAAATTAAACACACGTGAACTATAATTTTTTTGTAAAGCTTCACATTTTGATTATTAGTTGTTTTATTTTTCCTACCTAAATTACCATGTATGTATGTGTTAAAACACATCTAGTTGAAGAAATAACGATAGTTAAAATAGAAAAAGGAAATAAATCATAGTTTATGACATAGGCGATGCTAAGATGTGTTTTAATGTATCTATTGTAATGGTCCATATAAAAACAGACCATATTGATAATTGAGATATGACACTCGTAAGAACATGACAGTTTCAACATGATTTTGATCGTTAACTCAAATAATAAGATAAAGTATGTATTCAAAAGTTTCATACTATATTATACACTCTTTTTTTTTTGAGTTATATGCATTTGGTATGAATGAAAATATTATTCGTAGAAAGAATATTTTCCTCTGTAAAAAACATCCTTCGTCTCTATTTGACATGAAAGGTATTTAATTAGTAAACGTAGAAAAAGAAATTTAAAAACATAAATAATATATAAGAAAAATCTATCAAAATTGTAAGAAATTAATATAGTTTAAATATCTTTTCTTTCTATCTCTTTTATATAAAATTAAAAATAATGATCTTTTAAGTTAGGAAATTATTATATTAATTCACGTTATTAAGAATAATATTAAAAATGTCAAAGTAAACTAATTTCCTAAACGTGACAGTATGAGAAGGAATTGTTCATCTTATTATTTAAGAGTTACTTTTATACGACGAAGGGAATATTTACATTTGTTCTGCATAATGCTAGAACGTAGATTCTGATTGTCTTAAGGATTTTTTTCTCCAGCATTTATCATCTGGTCTTCTTGGTGTTGAGGAAGACATAATTAAGAGTCTAAGAAGCAGGATAGATATAATGCGTGAAGAGCGCAACAACCAAATATTAGGAGGGAGTTTAGTTCTGCAACTTGATTAACAGTTACAAAGATGTAACACAGTGTCATGGTATCTATTCTCTCCTTTAGATGCCCATCTCGTGCAACCTTGTTAGTTGCAGGATATTTCTGTTGGCCTTTTGTTTTGTTTTAGCAATATCTAAAGGAGTCATAACTGGAACCAATTTCAAATGAACACATCTCTATCATTGATGACGTATGCAAATTACAACGAATTTGCATCGTGTCAAGTAATACCACCAATATCTTTGGCTCACTGCCTCAGATATTCCTTTAACAAGTGTTCTATCCTTTCCGTTTGACCATTTATTTATTGGTGGTTAGCAGAAGAGAACTTCTAGTTGGTTGTCACACCCCGAGCTACCCCCGAGATGCGGACACGGAACCTAGGACCACAAGTTATCCCAAGCTAACCCTGTTGCATGATCACGATCATACAATCAACTTAGGCATAAAAGGAGTGTAACCAATCCATGCCTAGAATGACATCGAAGTCTATCATTTCTAACTTTACAAGATCTGCTGAGGTAAATTTCTGAGAGATTATGACAGGGTAATTTTTGTATGCCCGTGTAGCTATAACCGAGTCACCGACTGGAGTAGAGACTGAGAATGGTTCTGAGAGAGTTTCTGGACTAACAGTGAATTGGACTGCTATACTGAGTTACAAAAGACAAAGTCATGTCTGTTGTCTTTCAACTGAGTGAACCATATGTGAGTCACATCCTTAAGCTGGTTGGATGCCAATTTCACCCTATCAATATCAGTTACTTGAATAACTCCAAATATTTTATTGACCTCATCAATGAACTTCTGTGGGTCCTCACACAACTTAGGACCCTGAAACTCAGGTGAATCTTTCTAAACAAATGTCGAATACTAGCTGCCACTGATCCACCGTTGTTATTAGTTGGAACTCGAACCTTCTGATTTCCAGGTTGTCATACTTTTAGTCAAAAGCTTAACTGGCGTTCTAATACTCTACATTAGAACTTCCTTATCAAGTACTAGTGAACTGCGTTAACAATGTGGGCATTAGAAGTCCATGCCTAAGCTCTAAGAGGAGGCATGATATGAAACGTAGAACATCAAGTTAGGGTGGAATAAGATCATACCTTATGCACTATAAGAGTAACAAGAAAGTGAATTTTTTCCTAAAACACTTTGTAGCCTCCCTCTCATTAGATGTGTTGCACTTCACACCCATGAAAAGGACTCTACTTAGTGTGGATCTTGAATCTAGTGCTCTGATACCAGGTTTTGTCACGCCCCGAGCTATCCCCGAGACGCGGACACGAAAACTTGGACCACAAGTGATACCAAGCTAACCCTGCTGGCATGATCATGAACATACTAAAGAATATAAATTGTTGCGGAAAATCATAATTTTAAACTCAAAAGATGGGGAATACCCATATTATATGACTGAGATATTTGAAACTGATGAGTTTAATACAAGGAAAATATTAACACAATACTAAGCTGAAACTAACTATGTCTGAAAATAGCCACTAAACAGGACTAGAAATACTAGGACAATCCCCAACAAAATATAGCAAAAACTGAAACGAAAAGACTAAATACTGAAAAGAAACTCATGACTATTAGCCTCGGAGAATGAGGACTCACCACCGAATCTGCTGAACTGAAGATCGGAAATCTATCTATGCGTGATCTGGATGCTGAAAACCTGAACCTACATCATGAGAAGATGTAGCGCACGAATGAGTCAGTACTTGAAAGGTAATGAGCATGTAGGATAGAATAAAGCTGAAATAAACATAATTGAACAAGCACAAAAGTAAATATAATAATCTGAAGATGATATGCTGATTTCTGAGCTAACAGGATGCAATGACAAATTTATAACATGCTGAGACTGAATACTGAATATATTGATAAATGGTCAATGCAGAGAGTATGACTGAACTATAGGAGCCACTAATAACCGATAATAAAACCACATGAGCTAAATGTGGAGTCCGATGTATGCGCCCCATTGAAAGGACCCAATATACCCTGCCAGAGATATAAAGACATGATGGCGTGATCACTAAACTTTTTGCCCACAGAGGGGACTTACAACCTACTTGGCTAGTAGTTCTAGGACTAATTGGGTACGCTGAACCCTAGTCCAACTAGATATTATGCTACTCCCAATGAATTATATAATCAACTGATTATGACTTAGTTTCTGTAAATACTGGATAGCTCAAAACAGAACATGCAAATTGAGAATGCAACATTTAATCTGATAATGATGTATTAAAAACTGAGGAATGTATAACTGGATAGCTGAAATATCTGACCTAGCATGTGTAATTCAAAAACTAAAGAAATACAAAGCTAGGGTTCTGAAATTCATGTGATAAACTGAATAATACCGTGGAAATATTATTTGGAACATATAACTAATTAATTCATGAAGTTATGTTGAAGTTCAAGAAACTCTAGGTCTAATCATTATATCGGAATTAAGAATCTGACTGAAAATTATGGACCGAATGGGTTAAAGGAACCCACTAGTGAAATCCTACATACCTGGTGATGAAATTCACGGAGAAACACTTAGATTTCGGGGCTAGAATTGCTGGAACCTTGCTGCGTTCTTGAACAAGGGTTCTTGATCTTTTTTCACCTTTCTTGCTTCTAATTTTCTATGTTTTGATTTAATGATTTGACTTAAGTCAGTTTTAGTTATGTTCTAGACTTAAAATGAATAAATCTTATGATTTAGGGTCAAAACGACTTATCTTAGGGTTTAAACGAAGTGGGAAAAGACCAAAAGACCCCTAACGTAAAAGCTGTCGGAGTCACAGACGGAGTCGACTAACGGATCGTAAGTCGACTAACGGTCCGTACTAGTCGATCGTCATTTGTGAATAAGTTAAAAGTTAGCTGGTGAATCGATCGAGTCATCTGACGAAGCGTAAGTCGACTAACGGACCGTACTGGTCGATCGTCGTTTGTGACTAAGAGTTGAAAGTCAGCTGGGGAATCGATGGAGTCGACTGACGGACTGTAAGTCGACTGACAGTCCGTACTGGTCGACCGTCTTTTGCGACTGAGAACTGGAAGTAAGCTGATCAATTGACGGAGTCGACTAATGGATTGTAGGTCGACTGACGGTCCGTATTACTTGACCATCGTTTGTGACTTGGAACTAGGAGTCAACTGATCCATCGACAGAGTTAACTAACGAACCATAAGTTGACTGACGGTCCGTAGTTGGCTCCATCGCTGGCACCTGCAACTTTTGAAAATCTGCATATTTTTGGATACGGGGTGTTACATTATCTCCCCCTTAGGAACATTCATCCTTGAATGAAGACTAAACTAGCTGGAATAGAGGGAGAGAGCTGCAAACCTACTACTAAACACTGAACACTGACTTCCTGACTTGATTGAGTTCCAATAACATGCAAATATGCTGAAAATGCAAGTACAAACTGAGGGAACATGATTCTAAGACTGAATTTTTAGGCATGAATGACTGGAAAACTGAAGAGGAACTATAACCTCAAGCTGGAGTTGAATCGGAAGGAGAGAGGTGAGGATACTTTGCTTTCATGGCTGCTTCTGCTTCCCAAGTATCTCCCTCTACGGACTGACTCCTCCACAAAACCTTGAATGAAGCAAATTCTTAGTTTCTCAACCTCCTAACCTGACGGTGAAAAATCTCAACAGGTACATCCTCATAAGAAAGACTATCTTTCACCGCCACACTTTCTAATGGCACTACAGAGGCTGGATCACCCATACACTTTTTCAAGAGTGAGATGCGGAAGACCAGATGTAGTGCTGCTAATTCTGCTGGAAACTCTAACTCAAATGTCACCTTTCCAATCCTTTTCAAGATCTTGTAAGGGCCTACATATCTAGGACTGAGCTTCCCTTTCTATCCAAATCTCATCACCCCTTTCATAGGTGAGACTTTCAGAAAAACCCATTCATCAACTTGTAACTCTAGTTCCCTTCTCCTTACATCTGCGCAAGATTTCTGACGACTCTGGGCTGTTCTAAGTCTATCTCTAATGAGTTGCACCTTCTCCATAGCATAAACGACTGAATCTGGCCCTATCAAAGCTGTTTCACCTACTTCAAACCAACCAACGGAAGATATACATCTACGCCATACAAAGACTCATAAGGGGCCATCTGAATGCTGGAATGGTAGCTATTGTTGTAGGCGAACTGAATCAGAGGAAGGTGATCATACCAACTACCCTTGAATCGATCCCACAAGATCTCAACATATCCTCTAGGGTATGAATGGTACACTCTGCCTGTTCATCCGTCTGTGGATGAAATGTTGTACTAAGGTTAACTTGAGCACCAATGTCACGCCCGGATTCTGGAATCCGAACGCGACCGGCGTCATTAACCTCTCAGAGGTCGCAGACAACCCTCTTCTTAGCTTTCATAACATTCACTTAGTTAAATTTGCGAAAATATTTAAAACTTTTAATATACTAATTAAGTATACTTATACTTCATACGTAAGGTTTATAAAAACATACGATATTTAAAAACTATTTTCTCACATTATTGAAACAAACTAAAGAGTGCAAATCTAAACATAGCCAATGATAGTTAATATTCCATATAGGTCTTATTACAAAATAATCCAAAGAATATAATGGAAACAGCGTATTCTTAAAACTACTAAAAATCTACGTAAACTAGAATATAAAAGATAGCATCCCCGAACATGAGGACCTACCAAGACTTGGAAAAAGAGTTCCAAGCTTCTTCAAATCGACCTCCTCAACTTCAATGGCCAGAACCTACAGTTGTAGTAAAATAAAGTAATGGGATTAGTACGCCACATGTACTAAGTATGGGTATATGCACATAACACATAGAGACATGCATGAAAAAGAATCATTTATCATATCTTTAGAAAACATGCCAAGCCATATAAAAATCTTCAATGCATATACCATATAACATATACAATATAAGGATTTCGTTGACATCAAACATGATTATAATTATAGGCATCTTATCATAAAGTCACATTATCAATTCATATTCAATACATCATATAAACATAACATACAAAACACTTACCAATGATCCCATCCCCAATCTACAAGTGAAATGGTCATGTGAAGTCCAATAACCCCACACAACCAAGTAGATAAGATACGAGACCATAAGTAAAGTTTTGCTTCATATAACAATATAACTGAATAATATATTCATTATAAGGATCAACATTCATGTAAGAGTAAAGTCATATATCATAAACATATATCTTTTTCATCATCATATTACTTAAGAACAATCTCCTAGGACTTCCCTTAGAGTCAACTTGTGCAATGTCTAGGTAGCCTCCCCATACCACTATCTATACTAAGCCAACTCCTCAAGTCACCTTAGTCAACGTTCATTTACTTGTATTCATTTTACATGAGGGAACATACGCATTAACCGACATAGACCATTTGAGCTAAACATGAAATACAGTGTCATGAAACCCCACACCGTAAAAAGGTGGTCTACCGGCCAAAGTAGAACCTACATGACATAGCTTTCTAGGTGGATCCACTAGCTAGTATCCTATGGTGGCAACATAGTTCAAGAACTAGGATATGTATTAGAGACCCATAGTTCCACATTACATGGTAGCCTCAATCTCATGAGAATCATTGTGAACCTACCTTCCCCTAGGGAAAGGACACTTCCCATATCTAGTTCATCGGTGCTTAGCTTAAGTCCCTTTTCTTGAAATAACTTTTAATTTGTTTTTCATAATAAACTTATCGTAGGTCATAGAAGATTAGCTCCTTGTATAGCATGCTCATGAGCTCTTTTAGATTAAATTAGAATAGTCCTTTCATCGTAACCCTTCATACGTGAGATTTACTTAGCATAATCATCTTGTGTAAAGAATAAAAGAGAGTATCATAAATTGCATATTCATATTCTTATCATAATCTCACGATTTACATATTCATAGCCAGAATATTCACATAGCAACATCATACATACTTTGATAACATAGCATCAAGACTTATAGGCTAACATAAACATCTTAGAGTAATCACAATTTGAGAAGACTTACCTCTTTTTTCCAAGAATCTTATTCATCATGCGATATTCATTATAATAATTAATGAAATACTCAATGAAATAATCAATAACAACCCATAAAATCATGTACAAGATCAATACATAGCATAGGAGAAGGTAAACGGGTCACTAAAGGGTTTATTCAAACCTTAAATTCTAACCCTAACGTTTACATGTTATCACGTCATAGAAACAATCATACGAAACCATCATATAGGTAAGAACGTGCTTCACACTAAATTCAAGCATAATTAGTAGCATATAATCAACATTCATGCGAATTTAGATATAGAAAACATTTACTTTTCATTGAAAACCATAAATCTAGGGTTAGGAAGAAAATCCGTTTTATAGAGTAAAAGCCCTAGAATTGAAGTCTTTGAAAACTTATCTTGAAAGGACCTCTTGGGGAAAGGAATATAAAGAGTGAAACCCCATACCTTATAGATGAATAATCCACAAAATCTTGATTGGAAACTTCGAACTCTTCGTCTTATTCCTTAAGCTTTTCTTGATCTTCAATGGAGTTTGGAAAAGAGAGTGTTCTTGAGGGATGGAGAGAATTTCGTTTGATTCTGATTTGGGACGTGTAATTGTGGTCTAAAACTGACCTAATATCAATATATATACGTCTCAATACTTACCCTAAAGAGCCTCAACTTAAATTACCTAAAACGCACCTCCTAGATTGACTAGAATTAGAAAAACACTTTTATTTAATCGAAATCTGAAAATTCCTTAGTGGTTTAGGTTTTGACCAATTGAATTAATTAATTAAGTTGATAATTTAATTAATTAATTAAGTTGCTAATTTAATTAATTAGGTAACCTAGGGTAATTACTAAAGTACCCCTAAGTTGTTAGGACCATAACCAACCCTTTGGACCATCCTAAGTTAGGTACTAGGATGTTTCTTAGTTAGTTACTTGTCTAGTGTAAGGATTTTGGTTGGAAAATTTAAATTATTTAATTAAGTTTCTAATTTGATTAATTAGGTAACCTAGGGTAATTACTAAAGACCCCTAAGTTGTTAGGACCATAACCAACCCTTTGGACCATCCTAGGTTAGGTACTAGGATGTTTCTTAGTTAGTTACTTGTCTAGTGTAAAGATTTCGATTTGACCATTTAAATTAATTAATTATGTTGTTAATTTAAATAATTAGGTAACCTAGTGTAATTACTAAAGTACCCCTAAGTTTTTAGGACTATAATCAACCCTTTGGACCATCCTAGGTTAGGTACTAGGATGTTTCTTAGTTTGTTTCTTGTCTTAATGTCACCCGGTTATGTCTTAGGTAGTCGGGTCCCTTAGTTAGTTATTTTTGGTTGGTCATACGTTATTTATTTAGTTAGGGACGTTATTTAGGACCTAGAATCAGTTAGGGATATTGGCCCCATGTGATCCTACACGCCTTCCCCTTAACCACCCTAATCGATTTGGTTGGGGCTTGTCTCTTGGCCGTTTAGCACATGTGCTTGCACATGTGATGCTGTTAATTTCTTGTCCAAGGAACCTCACTATTTCCTTGGGAACTTCTTAATCCACATGATCATTTTAAATGGTTATGTGCTATGGTACCTAGGCTTGACACTTTGATGCCTCGTACCTAATGTGAACTCAAAAATTTTTAGCCTAGGATGTTCATTGCAGGTACGCTTCCTAAACAAGCTTGGATTGGGGAATTTGAACATTAAAGTATATCTTAATTAATACAAAGAAATTGGATAACACCCTTAAGACAATATTTTCTAACATGCGCAATATTTCTCAATATTGGGCATTGGGATGCCTATGTACCCCAATACAAATTCTTAAAACATTATAGGCTCTTCACTGGACAAATACATTTTTTTAGGAACATTATTTTAAGCAATATTAAATAGATTAAGCTGTAGTCTAAGTCCTGGAATTTCTGGAGTGTTACAACCAAGACCCTTTTGAAATAACTTCCAAATTTGAGAGGTAAACTGAGGACCTCTACATGAGAGGATAGACAAAGGAACCCCATGCAATCTCACAATTTCATTAATGTAAAGCTTGGCATAGTCCCCTGCCGAATCTGTAGTCTTGACCGCTAGAAAGCGAGAAGACTTAGTCATCCTATCAACTATCACCCAAATTGAGTCATACTGTCTGCGAGTATAAGGTAACCCTATGATGAAATCCATATTGATCACATCCTACTTCCAAGTAGGAATAGCGATATCTTGAGTCATACCTCCTGGTTTCTGATGTTCTACCTTGACTTGCTGGCAATTGGGCACTTACTCACAAAATCTGCTATATCCCTCTTCATGCCATTCCACAAATAGACTTCCCACAAATCACGGTACGTCTTAGTGTCACCTGGATGAACAGAATACCTGGAGTTATGGGCTTCTGCAAGGATATGCTTCCTTAACTCACCTACATTAGGAATACACAATCTATCCTGGTAGCGAAGTACACCATCCCCCCCCCCCCGCGAGAAAATCTCAACTCTCTGATTATGGACTGCACCCTTAAGTTCAAGCAAGACCGGATCACTGCCTTGCTTTTCCTTAACCTCCACTACCAAAGAAGATTCTTCCGCATTCTGAACTGTTACAGCATTGTCTGATATGCTCATAAGGTGAACTCCCAAGCGAGCAAGCCTGTGAACATCCTTCACTTGCTCCTTCCTTTCTTCATCAACATGGGCTACACTACCCATAGATAATATGCTAAGAGCATCTGCTATTACATTTGCCTTACCAGGATGATAATGCACACTCATATCATAATCCTTAAGGAACTCAAGTCATCTCCTTTGGTGAAGATTCAACTCTTTCTAGTTGAACACATACTGAAGGCTTTTATAATCAGTGAACACATCTACGTGAACACCATACAAGTAGTGTCTCCAGATCTTGAGTGCAAACACCACTGCTACAAGCTCAAGGTTATGAGTTGATAGTTCATCTCATGCACCTAAGCTGTCTAGAAGCATACGCTATAAACATATCTCGCTGCATCAACACACAACCTAGGATAACTCTGGATGCATCACAATATATTAGATAACCATTTGAACCCTCTGGTAGAGTCAAGACAAGAGCTATAGTCAATCTTGTTTTCAATTCTGGAAAGCTTTTCTCATAATCATCTGACTATTGAAACTTGACCATCTTCTGAGTCAACCTTGTCAATGGTGAGTCTATGGATGAGAATCATTCCACAAACCTTCTATAATAACCCGCTAGACCTAAGAAACTTCTGATATCTGCAGCAGAGGTAGGTCTGAGGCATTGTTTCATTGCTTCTATCTTCTGTGAATCCACTTGGATCCCTTCGCTAGATATAATGTGACCAAGGAAAGCAACGGATTGCAACCAGAATTACATTTGCTAAACTTAGCGAATAACTGGCGATCCTTGACAATCTGTTAAAGAATTCTCAAATGACTCGCATGTTCTTCATCATTCCTAGAGTAAATGAGGATATCATCAATGAAGACAATAACTAACAAGTCCAAGTACTGTTTGAACACTCTGTTCATCTATTCCATGAAAGGTGTAGGAGCATTGGTTAGTCCAAATGACATAACTACAAATTCGTAATGACTATACCAAGTTCTGAAGACTATTTTCGGAATGTCACTATCTCTGGCTCTAAGCTGATTATAACCTGATCAGAGGTCTATCTTTGAGAAGTGACTAGAACCCTGAAGTTGGTCAAATAAGTCATCAATCCTGGGGATGGGATACTTATTCTTGATTGTGACATTTTTTAACTTTCTATAGTCAATGCACATTCTGAGAGAATCATTTTTCTTCTTTATGAACAACACTAGTTCACCCCATGGTGAAATACTAGTCTGATCAAGCACTTATATAGAAAGTATTTCAACTGCTCTTTCAATCCTTAAGATCTGCTAGAGCCATTCTTTAAGGAGGAATAGAAATAGGTTGAGTATTTGGAAGGAGATCAATTCAAAAGTCGATTTCTCTTTCATGAGGGACTCCGGGAAGATCTTCTAGAAATACTTCTTGAAACTCACAGACTATTGGAACTGACTCAAGAGTTGGGGTTTCGGAGATAGAATCCTTAACCCAAACTAGATGAAGAGATAACCCTAATAGATCAACTTTCTGTCCTTAAGGTAAGAAATGAATCAACTGACAGTCGCTAAGCTACTACCCTTCCACTCTAAGATTGGTTCATTTGGAAACTTAAAACAAACAACCCGAGTTCTACAATTGACTGAGGCATAACAGGAGTGTAACCAATCCATGCCTAAAATGACATCGAAGTCTACCATTTCTTACTCTACAAGATATGTTGAGGTGACTTTCTGAGAGACTATGACAAGGTAATTTCTGTATACCCATATAGATATAACCGGGTCACCGACTAGAGTAGAGACTGAGAAAGGTTCTGAGAGAGTTTCTGGACTAACACTAAATTTGATTGCTATACTGAGTTACAAAAGACCCTGATACTCAGGTAAATCTTTCTAAACAAATGTCGAATACTAACTGCCACTGATCCACCATTATTATTAGTTGGAACTCAAACCTTCTGACTGTTCCAGGTTGTCATACTTTTAACCAAAAAATGAACTGGCGTTCCGGAACTCTACATTATCCTTATCTGGTACTAGATGAACTACGTTAGCATTGCGTGAATTAGAAGTCCATGCCTAACCTCTAAATGAGGCATGATATTAAACATAGAACGTCAAGTTAAAATGGAATAAGATCATACCTTATGCAGGATAAGAGTAACAAGAAAGTGATGTTTTACCTAAAACACTTTGTAGCCTCCCTCTCATTAGATGTGGTGAACTTCACACCCATGATAAGCACTCTACTTAGTGCGGCTTTTAAAACATCCTAGGACTCTTGAACCTAGTGCTCTGATATCACATTTTGTCACGTTGCGAGCTACCCCCGAGACGCGAACACGGAACCTAGGACCACAAGTGATCCCAAGCTAGCACTATTGGCATGATCATGAGCATACTAAAGAATATAAACTGCTGCGGAAACTAAATAAAAATTTTAAACTCAAAAGAAGGGGAATACCTATAATTTATAATTGAGATATTTGAAACTGATGAGTTTAATACAAAGAAAATATTAAATCAGTACTAATCTGGAACAAACTATGTCTGAAAATAGCCTCTAAACTGGACTAGAAACACTAGGACAAGCCCCAGCTAAATCTAGCAAAAACTGAAACAAAAATATTAAATACTGAAAAAAAAACTCAGGACTATTATCCTCGGAGAATGAGTACTCATTACTGAATTTGCTGAACTGAAGATCAGAAATTGATATATGCGTGATCTGGATGCTGAGAACCTGAATGTACGTCATGAGAAGATGTCGCGCACGTATGCGTTAGTACTTGAAAGGTACTGAGCATGTATGATAGAATAAAGCTGAATTAAACATAACTGAACAAGCACAAAAGCAAGTATAATAATCTGAACATGATATGTTGATTTCTGAGCTAAGTGGATGCAATGACCAATTTATAACATGTTGAGACTGAATACTGCATATACTGATAAATGGTCAATGCAGAGAATATGACTGAACTATAGAAGCCACTAATAACAGATAATAAAAGCACATGAGCTAAATGTGGAGTCCGATGAATATGCCCCATAGAGAGGACCCAATTTACCCTTGCAAGAGATATAAAGACATGTTGGCATGATCACTAAACTAATTGCCCACAGAGGGGACTTACAACCTACTTGGTTATTAGTTTTGGGACTAAATGGGTACGTTGAACCCTAGTCGAACTCGGTATTATGCTACTCCCAATGAATTATGTAATTAACTAATTTTGACTGAGTTTCTATAAATACTAGATAGCTCAAAACCGAACATGCAAACTTAGAATGCAACATTTAATCTGATAATGATGCATTAAAAACTGAGGCATGTATAACTGAATAGCTCAAATATCTGACCTAGCATGTGTAATTCAAGAACTAAAGAAATACAAAGCTAGAGTTCTGAAATATATGCGATAAAACTGAATAATAACATGGAAATGTTTGGAATATATAACTAATTAATTCAGGAATTTATGTTGAAGTTCTAGAAACCCTAGGTTTAGTGATGATATGGGTATCAAAAATCTGAATGAAAACTAGGGACCCAATGGGTGAAAGGAACCCACTAGTTAAATACCACATACCTGGTAATGAAATTCCTGGAGAAACACTTAGATTTCGAGGCTGGAACTGCTGGAACCTTGTTGTGTACTTGAACTAGGGTTCTTGACCTTTTTTCTACCTTCTTGCTTCTAATTTTCTATGTTTTTAATTAATGATTTGACTTAATTAAGTTTTAGTTACGTTTCTAGGCTTAAATTGACTAAATTCTGATGATTTAGGGTCAAAACGACGTATCTTAGGGTTTAAACGAAGTGAGAAAAGACCAAAAGACCCCTAACTTAAATGTTTTTGGAGTCACAGGCGGAGTCGACTCACGAATCATAAGTCGACTGACGGTCCGTAGTGATCGACCGTTGTTTGTGACTGAGAGTTGAAAGTCAGCTGGCGAATCAACGGTGTCAACTAACGGACTGTAAGTAGGCTGACAGACTGTACTGGTCGACTGTCGTTTGTGACTAAGAGTAGAAATTCAGCTGGGGAATCGACAGAGTTGATTGACGGACCGTAAGTCGACTGACGATCTGTACTAATCAACCATCATTTGCGATTGGGAACTGGAATTAAGCTTATCAGTAGACAGACAAACCGTATGTCGATTGACAGTCCGTACTAGTCGACGGTCGTTTGTGACATGGAACTAGGATTCATCTTACCTATCGATGGAGTTGACTGAAGGACCGTAAGACGGTCCGCAGTTGGCTCCGTCGCTGACACCTGCAACTTCTGTAAATCTTCATTTTTTTGGATACGAGGTGTTACATTGGTCCCCATCAAATTGAATAATGTTGTCCAAAACCTACTAAGAACTTGTTCTCTCTGTCACTCACAATATCAAGTGGTAAACCAAAGAACTAAACCATATTATGTAAAATAAGTCAATAGCTATTTCCAATGAACACAAGTTAGGTGCAACAATAAAGATTGAATGCTTTGAAAATTTGTTTACCATAACCATTTATCAATCTTTTACTCTCAACCACAGGAAAACCCTAAATGAAATCCATGCTTACCAACAACCATGTCTGTTCTAGAAAAGGCAAAGGCTGCAATAACACTACCTCTTTCTCACGCTTAGTCTTGTCTACTTTGCAGATATGACAGTATACATTATTAATCCATGATTGGGTGTTACTTTGTATGTTAAATGTTTAATTAATTTGGGTTCAGCTATCTCTTTATGTTTTCATATATAATTTGAGGCAGCAAGTTCTAATTTACTTTAGATCTCTATTGTTGTTTGTGAAAGGTTGTTGAACTGATAAGAGATGGCGAGACATGTCATGTGGTTGCACTCAAAAGAAATTTCTATTGCTAAGGTATATGGAGGCATCATCCATTCGAGGAGGCTACCTAGAGAACATGCATGACTTGTGAGTCCAGTATCCTCACATGTGTAAAATATTAAAACATATCATTTATCTAATGTTTAATTAAAAGTTTGTATAATGAGATAATGTTATAATATCCAAAAAGTGAAGTGGTGTGATGAATAGTGTTACACCAAATTTGGTGTGAAACTATTCACACACCAAATTTGGTGTGAAAATTTGTGTGGGTTGGAGATCAAAACACAAAATTTTACACCAAATATTGGTTTTAGTGTAAAATTTGGTGTTGGGGATGGTCTTAAATCTACTTTGTTATGTTTTTTTCCATTGTATATTGATTTTGAACCTCTTGAATGTAATTTTGAGGTTGGCTTAGTGGTTTAGCTGTTCAAAACTCACTTTGAAGTTCCAAGTTGAAATCTTAGGCATTACATTTTCATTTTTGACCAAAATAAGGCATTATTAAAATCAATACACTTTTTTAAAATTTAACTAAACTAGGATAAATGTAGTTCATAGTAACGTTTTATGTAATATATTACACAACAAAATAATATATCATAGCCACCAAACAATAACCAAATACCTAATTTAATTTAGTATATACGCATTCATGGTGCACATTTTGCAGCCAAAGATCACGCCGCCAAGTTGGATTTTAGTCAAATTTAATCTTTGTCTTCTTCAATAATCAGTTGTGGTGACTGGTGCTTGCAAAAGTAATTCATACACTAACGATATTTATAAAAGGTTCATGGCATCACTAAAGTCGTATGTAATATGTACAAGACCTTCACAAAATTTTCCCTTTTCCCCCTTCAATGACGAGTTATATCTACTACGAATTCCTCTTATATTTCTCCATACATATCTAGTGAAGAAAAAAGACAAGGCTAACACTATTTCGAATTTCATGAAAAATATGGCTTCTAAAAGAGAAGGCATAGGCTTTATAACAGAAGACGCATGAAAGAGAGTCTATACTTCATAGAAAATTATAGCTAGAAGTGCAAATACCTTTCACTAGGACAAAAGTCCAAAGAAGTAATATTAGTACCCAAGTCCAACCTCTTGCGCAAAGAGGAGATCTCCATCTTTGTCACGTCAATAACACATACATCGCCATCTTTGCTTCTCTAGAATTTAAATGACAAGCATAGATTTTGATCAATGCATGAGCAAACTAAATGCCGCAACAGATAGGAATGAAAATGGTGTGGTGCATTAAAACCTATGAGGAATGGAGCAGGTTAAAACTTATGTGGATGCAGGGGGTTGTTGGAACTGATCTTTTTAAAATTTAAAGGGGGGACGGGGTTGAGATAAGAGACCACTAGGTGTCTGAAGTTTCATGGATGACATAAGCAAAAAAAAAAATTCAAGATAGAAATTCTGGATATCACATATCCTTTTTTTTTCAAAAATATTGTTCTGATCATTCAATTTTGATCTGAAACTTATTCTTTAGTTTTTTTATGTTTTGTTATTCTTTTTGTTTCTGATTTTTTGAGTCCAGAAATTAGCACATAAATGTACAGTCAAGTCAAAATAAAACAAAAAGAGAATGGAAAAGAAGTAAATAACTTTATGCTTTCCTTTTATAGGTTAGATATAAAAATTTAAATTTTCTCAGAGATAAAAAAAAAAGTCACACGTTGTTTGAAGGGGAAACTCTTCTGAAATTGAATTGTATAGTAACCTTTTACTATATACATCAATTCTATCACCTATTAATGAGGAAAAAGGCATGAGTACCATACTGAACAACGGCCGAAGTTCCAGGGATACTTTATTTTTACCCTATTATCACCCTATATACTATTTTACCTCCCATAACTATTTTAAAGTGTAATAAACACACCCTTAAATGTGATAAGAAGAATTTCACTTTTTCCGATGGGGAGAAGGTTTTCCCTTTAATGGAGTATATGTGTGAAAAAGAGGAAGACAATTTAGTAGAATAAATTCATGGGAAAACGCTGGAAAAAATTTGTCAACGACTTCTGTTCGTTATGAGCACGTGAAATAATAAATTTTAGTTCTAGAAAATGAAAAAAATAGAATTCAACTCTATTTCACAAAGAAAGAAAGGAAAAAAATTAAAAAGATATCAACTTAAGTATTAATATTAATTAATTAAGTGTCCAAAATAATCATATTCTACCTTTTTTCACCCCTAACATTCCTCCGAGTGAGTGAGCACACTCTTTGTACCACCTCATCACTGAAGGATGTAGTATAACACTTTAAAATGGTTCAAAGGGGTAATAGGACCCCATAAAAGAAAGGTGTTCCTGGAACTTCGGTCATAGTTTGTTTTGTGTTGTGTTTACGGAAGAAAAAAAAGGCAAATAAATCTAATTTGAGAAGTTAAAATAAATAATATTACCTATTATATGACATTAATTTTTTTATTACCTAAATATAACAAAATGAAAAAAAAGGCGAGTTGAAAATTATGTGGGCTAAAGGTTTAAACCCCCGCCCCATTATCACTCCTAGTCATAAAACTCCAAAAGTTGTGTATGGGAGGGGATACTTTCATAAAAATGAAGGAAAGTCAATAGTAGCAAAAGAACTTATTCATACAAAAAGTTCAAAAAAAGACATGGGGTTTTTGAAAGATAAGATCACGTCAAATTAATTTGATGAAATCTTATACAAACTCCAACAGGAAGGGGAATAGGAACCAGATGTTACTAGTTTAGGTCCCCTTTCATTCCTCATTTTGGCCTATATCATCATGAAACTTCAAATATAAAATTAACTCAATGATTTATTCAGCATCCATGTAAAAAAGATATTTTATCGAGGATTCAAAATTTCAAAATCGATGTCAAATTCTTTAAGCTTCAACAGCGCATACCTAAGGAAAGTATTAGACAGTAAAGATGATTGTAATTGAAATTCAACATTACTAGGAGACACAACAGGATAGAGGTCTTACAACGCAAGATATTTCCCATCCAAGCAAATTGCCATAATGGAAGTTGGCTTATTATAGAGACTTTTATGTCCAATTTCATCCATGTACTGATGTCCTAAACCGCAATCAATGTTTTATTCCCTATTTTATTGACACATGTTTAGATAGTTACACAATGTTTTCAATAAGAAAAATTACACAATCTCAATTTGATATCTTTATTAACTAAAGCCAGTGTTTAGAATACCTTTCTGAACAGTAGTGAACAAAAACGGTTTTGTCCCATCTTTAGAGAACCTGCAGAGCTCAATATTCTCATCCTGCAATGTTGAAGACATGATATTATAACATCAACATAAAAATGGATGACCAGTTGTCTGACAGATAAGACATTGTATTATTCAGAACTAACTGCATTTCGTGACAAAGTTACTAGAACACCATCCCTTTGTGTTCCATATTGTGGCGGCACCATCCGTGGACGTGGAAGCTAAGAACTCTGAATCTAAGTTGTATAGATATAAAAGTAGGAAAAGACATTAAAATCTTGATCAAGAAAATCATAGGAATAATAATTCATAAGATTCCATAATCCATTGATTATGTATCATTTCTGCAACTACAATAAGAGGCACAGTAAATTAAAGACTCTTAAATCTTTTGAAACTTTTTTTCAAGATTTCATGATCATATTCAAAAATCAGATTCACACTTCAAAACTTAAAGAGTATAGCATGAAGCAAATACATGCATAAATGCATGTATTAGGGTTTCTTGATCGGGAATGTATCGTTCTTGAAATGTCAACATGATTAGTTCTTCTATGACATTTCTCACTTCTTAAATATAATCAATAATGGATAAAGTATAACTCTATATTCAAATTCACTTAATATAGTTTCACATCCCATAATATTCACCTCCAAGATATAACCCTACAAATTAGGTCACCGTCCGTCTCATTATTCACTTTCAATTCCACATGAGAACAAACTACTTTAGACACTTAGATAAGATCACACAGAGCAAGAGTAACCATTTGACGGCCTAGTGTGATGCATAACAGATGAAAAAAAAAGATAAAATCAACATGGGACTATAAAAAGATAAAATCACTTCATTCTGATCTTTACAGTGAAAAATCTACACCAGAATTGTTAAAAGACATAAGACTAAGATCCTTCACTTCATTTTTCCATCACTTAGTTTCTTTAGAATATAATTGAAGTTTTCATCACTTAAGTGTGAGAAAAGTAAGAGAGCAGATGTATCACTAATCCACACAAGTGAAAACACCCTGAAGATTATAGGACCCCAGAGCTCGTATCAGGTAATTCTCACATATGATAAATAAAGGATGATTATGTACAACTATTATCCGAGTAAAGCCAACTATACCTGAAATCCATGTATCTGAAAAATTGTGAGCTTTAGGTTCACCCACAATAATGCGCATGGTTGGCCACCCAAAAAGTCTTAAATGTCCATCCTTCAAGATTCAAAGTAATACAAAGTCAAGACAACAAGGCAATATCCTCATGAAATATAACAGACTTAATTTTCCACAAAATTGCTTACAACTCATCCTGTAGCTAATATGGAGCCATCAACACTAAAGGCCATACATTTTTTGTGGAATAACATCTTGGAGAGGGAACTCCTTGCACACCAATTTTATATTATCTTTATGACCATATTTCTCAAACAACCTGCAGGAAACAGAAAACTATATATCTTCTTCCCAAGGTAAGAAATAAATAAAAAGCAAGTCAATAATCATATTAAAAAACTCAGGCCAGTCATATGTAAGGTCCTTTGTAGGGTGATAAACTTAATCAGTAATGTTAAAAGATAACTATCAGCCAAAACAAGACCTACACCTGAATACCTTTGCTTCAAAAGTGGGTCAGCACAATTGAAAGTTGCAAAGACAGATGTGCACACACGAACATAGTACTATGTTAAATTCATATGAAAATATGTACACAATGGAATTTTTTTATATAAATAGATGAAAAATCATGAATGCAACCTTTAGGATCGTCTAATCATTTATACTCGCATCACCAACAATCATGTTTCGAGATGTTCTTACCAACATATACTAACGATACAAAATTAAAATATTGCCCTATCATATATTGTTCTCACGTTCAATGACCTTCACTGAGGTTTCTGACCTACGCTCAAATCCTAAATCCATCTTTTTAAATGGCTAATTCCTAGATTAGGTCTTAACAAGGGGATGGCCATAAGAAAACAAATTAACTCCAGGCTGTCATGACCTTGAGATTCACTCAAGATCCAGATTCCCTCTGGACTAATTAATTACTTACATGCTTGTTGGGGTGGCCCGGTGGTTTGAGCTTGGTACTTCCATGTTGGAGGTCTCAAGTTCAAAACTCCTTGCCAGCGGAAGCAAGGTGTTTGTCTTCTGGGTCGAGCTAGTCGCACTAGGCTTGCCTAATACTGGTTAGATATCCTATGTGGTTTGTGAGCGATTGCATAGGAACGGGATTTACCCTATGTGCATCCAAAGGATAGAAGTTAGTAGTTTTAATCAGATAAGTATTAAAAAATGCAATCTATAGTACTTGTCATATAGTTTTTGAATATCTAAATTTTTGTAACAAATCTCAAATTTATTTTGTGAGTATACATTTTATTTACCAAGTAAACATTACAAAACAAAAAATAGCCGGTGTGGACATAAGCTCCATCCTTGCCAAACCAAGTTCTAACATCTACTAGCTATATCTATGGGTAAATATTTAAACTAATTAATTTAGTCTCAATTCTTGGATATCTAATGCATCTTCTATGTATCTCCTGAACTATATGTTCAATGATGTATCTTTATGACTAATGTTTTTGTTGAAAAATTGATATTGTGCTCTAGTGATAAATGGTAACTTGTGTTTGACATTGCCATCCTATACACAAGGGACTTGTTTCTTGTTCCTTCCATGTATTGCAATGCCCAATTTATCTCACTAGTCAAGTTCATTGAATTTCATGCTATTCCCTGCCAATGTTGTGTACTCCTCCACACCTCTGCTGCATATGTACACTGGAAAAAATATGTGATCATTATCTTCATCTACTAATTGACATAAGGGACAAGTTAGTACTTGAACAATTCCCCACTTTGTCAATTTGTCTTTTCATCCAAGTCTTCTTTTCACTCCCAAATGCATGATGTTCCAAAATTTGTCTACACTAGTGATGTCCATTCTACCTTATCCTTTGTACCTCTCAGCTGTCAATACACTTGACTTATGTCGTACTGTGTCATATTATTCATATCCCTTTCGGTAAATTCTGCCTCTTGTAAATATTTTGCAGCCTTTAGTATCTCATGTACCATCAAAGAAGCTTTTCGATCTTGTATATTCCATGCATCTTTTTTCCTATAGTAACTATGTATCCATACAACCCATAATTTATCAGTTTTTTGCATAAGTTCCACAATATCTTGTCAACTGTTTCTTTGTTCTGTGTATATATATATATATCAATGAAATTCAATCCTCCACTTGCTTTTGGCCAAATCATCTTGTCCCATGCCACTGAAGCTTTCCTGGAAGTCTCAAAGTTTCCAGTTCATCAAAATATAATTTCACATTAATGTAATCTAATTTAACTTTGAAAATTAATCAAACTGACTTTCGAAAAGTGAAAAATGACATATAAAAATGAACGGAGGGAGTAATTTTATTCTTCTATTTATGACAGTCTTAAAAATACGTATTTTCTTGGCTAATTGAATTTAAATACAACTTGATCTTATAAAATGCCTGAAATACACCCCTACATTTTTGTAAAGTTAAAGAGCGTTTTCAATACTTGTTTTGGCTTATTATTAAGCGTCGCATCCATCTACAAGAGTTTGAAAGAATTTCTAATGCCACGTGGCAGATTGGTGTATGCAAGTTTAGTTAGTCAAGAAGAGGGTGCGTGTTTTTGAGTTGAATAATCTTTATGGATTCTTTCATTTCACCGATCCGTACTAAATAACGAGCTAATGAATCCCCTTCTCGTTGCCATTGAACCTGCCAATCAAATTCGTTGTAAGACTCATAATGATCAACTTTACTGTCAATAGTTCGGGGATAAAATTAATAATTTTCGTCAAGTTTAGAGATATCTTAAGTACATTTCTTAAGAAAGGAAAAAAAAGAGTAAAAAATTGCACACACGTGAACTATCATTTTCTTTTTCGTAAAGTTTCACATTTTGATTATTAGTTGTTTTATTTTTCCTACATAAATTACCATGCATATATGTATTAAAACACATCTAGTTTAATGAATAACGAGAGTTAACATAGAAAAAGGAAATAAATCATAGTTTATGACCTAGGCAATGCTAAGATATGTTTCAATGTATCGATTGGAATGACCATATAAAAACAGATAATTGAGATATGAACCTCGTACGAACATGAAACTTTCAACATGAATTCGATCTTTAACTCATATAATAAGATAAAGTATGTAATCAAAAGTTTAATACTATATTATACACTCTTTTTTGAGTTATATGTATTTGGTATGAATGAAATTAATATTCGTAGAAAGAATATTTCCCTCCATAGAAAACACCCTTCTTCTTTATTTGACATGAAAGGTATTTAATTAGTGAACTTAGAAAAAGAAATTTAAAAACATAAATAATATATAAGTCAAATATATAGAAATTGTCAAAAAGTATCATGGTTTTACATGTCTTTTCTTTCTATCTCTGTTTTATAAAACTAAAAATAATGAATTTTTAAATTAGGAAATTATTATAGTAATTCACATTATTAAAAATAATATTAAAAATGTCAAAGTCAACAAATTTCCAAAAAGAGATGGTATGAGAAGGAATTGGTCATCTTATTATTTAACAATGATTTTTATACTAAAAGGGGAATATTTACATTTGTTCTGCATAATGCTAGAATGTAGATCCTGGTTGTATTAAGGATTTTTCTCCAGAATTTAACATCGGGTCTTCTTGGTGTTGAGGAAGACAAAATTAAGAGTCTAAGGAGTTGGATAGCTATCATGTGTGAAGAGAGGAACAACCAGATATTAAGTGGGAGTGCAGTTTTCCAACTTGATTTACAGTTATAAAGATATAACTGTCACGACCGGGATCTAGACCCTAGTCGAAACCGGCATTGTTGACCTCTCGAAGGTCGCAGATAAGCCTACATACGTCATCATTACATTGTATAGGTTAGTTTTAGCGGATAGTTAAAACTTTTGTTTTCCTTGAAGTACACATAGACTTGCATTATAATACATCAGTTCACAACAACCATCTAATAATAAGATATTCAAATGAAGGAATTAGTTCATAACTGCATTAATATAAAGTTGCCAAAATGGCACCAATACGATTTCTGAAAAATAAGTAAGAAAGAAGCACTAGTGGAACATCCTCCACTAGATCATGCCTACATGTAAGCTAGAATATAAGAGATAAGCATCCTTGAAAGCATGAGGGACTACCAAGTCCGGATGAATACTCCAAGTCCGGATAGCTTCAACGTAGTCTGTAAGCTCTAGCGTCCACCTGCACCTACACCTAAAAGTAAAGGGTTGTATGGATTAGTACACACTTGTAATGAGTATGGGTGTATGCAAGTACATACCAAGGACATGCATGATTAAGACGAGCTCTTTCCTAACTATATGAGTTATGGAAAGACAAGTCAGTTGGAATTGCCAAATCAGATTACGAAAGTCATGCTATGAGAGTAACATTCATGATCATTATTTTCATATTGTACAAGCACATAACACAATTCATTTAGGAAATACATATATCACATATCTTTCGTTCATATGCCATGAGACCTTGGAATCACGGACTTAACATTAGGACTTCCCAAATGAGGGCTCAACATATGGACCTCAACTAGGGAGCCTTTTTTAGAAAACACAGAGTCCGCTTCATTCATTCATACGCACTTCATTTTCATCCATTCATATACCTAGGATGTTGTTTAGGACTCTCATCGGGTTCACTGTGCAATGAGCAAGAATGACCTAGTGTCATTAGTTGAGTCTAGTTCACCTCTTGATTATTCTATCCAAACATATTTGGTATCATTCATTTCATTCTGTGCATTACATGAGGATGGCCTCATTCTTTATTTGGGAACTTTAACTTTAACTGACATAGATCATGTGATATTCATGAAATCCAGTGTCTATCCCACACCGAAAAGAGGTGGAATCACTGGCCAAAGTGAAACCAAAACATGCTAGCGTATATAAGGAAATGAACCCTGCTAGAACCCTATGTTGGCAGCATAGGTTCTAAGACTAGGAGATATAAGGAGACTCATACCCTCCTAAACGGACAGTCTCATCTCATGAGATTTACACGAACCTCTGCCTTCCCTAAAGAAGTAATCGCAACTCAGAGCTAGCCAATCGGTGCTCCGTATAAAGTTCCATTACATTCATCTCACACATCATAGAATCTAGCTTCTAGCATGAGGGCATCATTGCTCATTAGATGATTTCTCATCTCATCATTAGTATAAAGTGTGCATTAATCTCGATACCTTCATTAGAGTGTTTCCTAGAGACTTGTCTCTTTATTAGTTTTACACTCTCATAGGCGAGTACGGTTTTTGGTAACACTTATTAGGATCATTTGAGATTGATCTCATCTTTCATATTAGCCTCTTATCATGTTGTCACCACATTCATTAACTTTAGCACATTAGCTCTTCATAATTACTCACCCCATTACAATAATGTTCATTTCGTCATATGCCAATGCACTTGGCCTTTTAGTGTGTTTCACACGAGATTGGGCAAGGGAACCCGATTTCAAATCACTTGAGCAACACATAGTCTTATATTTATTTTTGATTTAAAATTTCGGCTTGGGGACCCGAGGTCGAGCCCCAACGCCTACACTTCTTTCCTTCTTTATTTTCTTTTCCTTTTTTTCGTTTGAGGTCGAGAGGTTGTGGGATCGATCCCCCACAACCTCATTTTTAATTTTCTTTAATTATTCTCCTAAGTTCCTCACCTATCCGAGAGGTTGTGGGTTCGATCCCCACACACCTCATTTTATTTATTTTTCTCTCTTTCATTTCTTCACTTGAACCTTACCCCATTTCGGATCCCCCTTACCTCATTTTTATTATTGAATTTTCAGTAGCTTACATATGGTGAGGTCTCGGGTTCAATCCTTGATGATCTCACACATCTTCAAATTTTTTTGAAACCCAAATCCACAATGATGCCTATGCCGAGACGTTAGATTCTTAGGCAATTCGCTGGATATTTCGCACATTATTGTGTGCATTTTTCACCAACATCATACCCCCCATGAACATAAGGATTTCTACAAGTAATTGTATACAAAAGCACAAGGATTTAACATGCCATTTTCACATAGTTTCGGAAAAGACATACTTAACAATCACATAAATCCAAGCATACATACATGAACATAATCATCACAAAAACACGTTACATCCCTAAATTCTACAAGCAAACATACCCAACCTACAACAATCGATGGAAGCTAGTGACAGGGACATACAAAGGGGAAACATTCCTAGTTTTCGAATTAGAATACGACTGAATCCTAGGGGTATCTCGGGAAACGGACCAAGAGGAAGAAACCCATACCTTTTTCGTCGTTCAACACCATTCCAAACCTGATCCAATGCGTTGCCAACTCCCATGAAAATAATGCTTCACCACCGAAACCTCACGCGCAGCCCCTCGAGAAAAATGCTTTCGCTTTTTGTTTTTAGTTTAGTTTTTTCTTTTGAGTTTTTGTGTACAAGTTCTTCAAGAGTGATGAACTTTTGACTTTGTCTTTTACTGATGATGAAGCGTGAGAAAGAGAGTGAAGAGACTTGAGAATGATAGTTGAGAGATGTGAGAGTAAGTTTAAGAGTAGGAGTTTTAGGTAAAGACTTGGTCAAACTAGGACACTTTATTATTTAGGTTAAAAATTTGATTTTCTAAGGCTTAAGTGAAATGACTAACATGCCTTACTTGAATCAGATAATTAAATACAAATTAATTCAACTTAATATTGCTTCCACCAAGGATCGAACCCGGGTGAAGCCTAACAAGCGAACCGGGTCAATCTGGGTCGACTCGACCGAAACAATTCCCTAATTACATTAATTAATTACTTAATTAAATACTTAGGGTAATTACTATACTACCCTTATCCTGGAAAATACCATTTTATCCCTAGACCCTCCAAACTTAAGATTACCCATTTCAAGTCCCGTTAAGACTCATCCGGGTGAATCTTAATATTCGGGTGCCGTACATGGCTGGACCCAACCTTGCCTACCTCAACTAACTCATCAAGTTGGTTGGTTTGGTTGTTGCATAGGATCTGCGGTCTGGTTCCACGCGCATCAAGCCGTGTGAGCCCAGTTTAGTCTAGGCATTCTAGGTACGTTTAGGCATTACTTCGCATAGTCATTTTCGGGTTGTTACATTATCCCACATTAGGAACATTCGTCCCCGAATGACACTTCTAATTTTCTAGCACAAAGCCTGTCATATCATAACATAAGTACTTTACACAGTCAAGCAATTGCAACAAAGAATAGAGGAGACAAGGAAACTTAGACTTAAGAGTAGGAAGTCTAACCTCAAGAGCTGAAAAGATGAGGATAGAGAGATATCATATCGGCCTCGGCCTCCAACGTAGCACCCTCAACAGGATGGTTTCTCCACAATACCTTCAATGTGGCAACATCTTTGTTTCTCAGCCGCTTCACCTTTCGGTCTAAAATCTCAACAAGAAGCTTCTCATAGGACAAGTCTTCATCAACCCTCGAACCTTGAACAAGCAAAATAGATGATGATTACTAAGGAACTTCTTTATTATAGAGACATGAAATACTGGATGAACAAAAGCTAGTTCCACAGGCAACGCCAATTCATAGGCCACCTCACCCACACGCTGTAGAATCTCGTACGGCCCAACGTACCTCGGACTCAACTTCCCCTTCTTGCCAAACATCATCACCCCATTCATGGGAGATATCTTCAAGTAGACCTGGTCACCAACAACAAACTCTGAGGGACGCTTCCTGTTATCTGCATAAGACTTCTGCCGATTGTAAGCAGTATCCAACCTTCCCTAATCACCCTTACCGTCTCTAAGGCCTCATGAATAATCTCTAGACCCAAAATGGATGACTCTCCAATCTCTAACAACCCAACTATGGACATACACCTCCTACCATACAGTGCCTCAAACGGTGTCATCCCAATGCTGGAGTGATAACTGTTATTATACAAGGACTCTATCAATGGTAGATGGTCGTCCCAACAACCCCTGAAGTCAATCACACACGCTCTCAACATGTCCTCCAATGTCGGAATGGTGCGCTCTGAGATGTGTGAGGATGGAAAGCAGTATTGAGCTTTACCTGCGTGCCTAAGCTCTTCTGGAAGGATCTCTAGAAATGCGAAGTGAACTAAGCTCCTCTATCCGAAATAATAGACAAAGAAATACCATGCCACCTCACAATATCATCAATGTAGTGTCTCGCACAATCCTCGGCCCTGTAAGTAGACTTCACAGGGATAAAGTCGGCAGACTTAGTCATCCCATCCACAATAACCCATATGGAGTCATGCTGTCTCCTAGTCCTCGGAAGACCAACCACAAAGTCCATGTTAATGTCCTCCCACTTTCACGTCGGAACCTCAATCATCGGAGTGAGACCACTAGGCTTAAGGTGCTCCGCCTTAACCTGCTGAAAATTAGGACACCTAGCCACATATTCAGCGATATCCTTCTTTATGCCATCCCACCAATAGATTTGCTTGAGGTCATGATACATCTTGGTGGAACCTAGATGTATCGAGTACCTAGAACCATGGGCCTCTGCAACAATCTTAGTTCACAAATCATCCACGTCTAGTACACACAGACTATCCTGGTACCTAAGTATGTTGCCACCTCCCAAAGCAAAGGACTCATTCATCTTTATCAACACTGAGTCCTTCAACTCCATCAACACAGGATCTAGATGCTGACCCTTCTTTACTTCAACTACCAAGGATGATTCAGAACTAGGATGAATTGATACACCCCCACTAGTAAAGTCAATTAACCGCACACCCAGTCTGGCCAGTCTGTGTACATCCTTCACTAACTCCTTATTCTCATCATAAAAGTGGGTTGTACTCCCCATTCTCAACCTTCTCAAAGCATCAGCTACAACATTTTCCTTCCCTGGATGGTAGTGGACACTCGTGTCATAGTCCTTCAACAGCTCCAACCATCTCCGCTGACGTAGATTCAACTCCTTCTGCGTGAACACATACTGGAGACTTTTGTGGTCTGTGAACACATCCACAGGCACCCCATACAAGTAATTCCTCCACATCTTCAATGCAAATACCACAACTGCTAACTCCAGGTCATGAGTGGGATAATTTTTCTCATGAACCTTGAGCTGTCTGGACGCATAGGCTATCACCTTAGCACCCTGCATAAGAACACAACCCAAACCAACCCTAGATGCATCACAATAAATAGTGTAACCCTAACCACATTTAGGCAATGTAAGCACTGGGGCTGAAGTAAGTCTGTCCTTGATCTCTTGGAAACTCTTCTCACAAGTCTCCGCCCATTCAAACTTGGCTTTCTTCTTAGTCAAAGCTATCAGTAGGGCAGCAATGGAAGAAAAACCCTCCATGAACCTGCGGTAGTAACCAGCCAATCCTTGAAAGCTAGGAATATCTGTGGGTGTAAGAGGTCTTGGCCAGTTCTTAGCAGCCTCAGTCTTCCTGGGGTACACCTCCATCCCTGATTAGACACAACATGACCTAGTAAGGTCACTTATCTAAGCAAGAATTCACACTTGCTGAACTTGGCATACAACTGATGTTGTCTCTAAGTACCTGCAAGGCTAGTCTCAAATGTTGTTCATGCTCTTCCTTGGTCTTAGAGTAGATGAGGATGTCATCAATGAATACTATGACGAAATAATCAAGGTATTCACGGAAGACTCGATTCATGAAGTCCATAAATTCAGCTGGTGCATTAGTGAGACCAAATGACATGACCAGGAACTCATAATGACCATAACGGGTAGGAAAGGCTTTCTTTGGGATATCTGCATCCCTAACACTAAGCTGATGATACCCGGAACGAACATCAATCTTCGAGAAGAAACTAGTCCCTTGGAGCTGATCAAATAAGTCATTTATTCTGGGAAGTGGATACTTGTTCTTTATAGTGACTTTGTTGAGCTGCCGATAAACGATACACATCCTAAGGGTTCCATCTTTATTTTTCACAAACAACACTGTAGCGCCCCAAGGGGATATGCTCGGCTAGATGAACCCTTATCAGTGAGATCTTTTAACTGTCGCTTCAAATTTTTGAGTTCAGCTGGAGCCATTCTGTAGGGAGGAATTGACATCGGTTTTGTATCGGGATCTAGGTCGATACCAAAATCAATCTCTGAGGGGGAGGGACTCCTGGCAAATAATCGGGGAAAACATCTTGGAACTCAGTCACTAGAGGCACATAGTGTATGGAAGGAATGTCATGATCTAGATCATTGACACTTACAAGATGGCATAACTATCCCTTGGACATCATTTTATTAGCTTTTAGGTTCGAAATCAAGGGACTTGAACGACTTGAATTCTACCCCTCCCAGACCAGCTCTACTTTATTAGGGAAATGGAATCTCACAACCCTACTATGACAATACATGAAGGCATAACATTTATGGTGCCAGTCCATACCAAGTATAATATTGAAGTCATTCATGGGTAACTCAACAAGGTCTGCACACATAGTCTTACCACATACTACTATTTGGAAGTCTTTATGAACCCTATCAGCTCTTACATTTTCTCCTAAGGGAGAACTAACTACGATAGCATCATTCAAAACCTCATGTAGTGTTTCAAAAGTAAGAGCAAGCAAAGGAGTCACAAAAGAAAGCATAGACACCGGATCAAGTAAAGCATAAACAAAGGTTCAGAAGACTTGCATCATACTTGTGACCACATCAGCAGAATTCTCCTGCTCCTCCCTGCCCTTTAAGGCGTAGAATCTGCTCCTCTTAGGAGGCTCGGCTGCAGTAGCATTCAGGGGATTAGGCCTAGGCTGAGCATTACCTCCAGCCTGACCCCTATTTTGTGGACAGTCCCTGACCATGTGTCCGCTCTTTTCGCAATCGAAGTAGGCATTTGTGCCAAGTCTTCCGTCTCCACTGTGAATACAGCCACACTTTCCACATCCCTTTATGGGACGCTGCACATCAACTCCATTGCCCTTTTTGGGCTCGGGTCTGCGTCCGTATCCCTCTGAGAGTTAGAGTTCCCTGAACTCTGATGCCCCTTCTTAAATCTAGGCTGATCACGAACTCCGAAAGTGTTCCTCCCACCACCACGGCTGCCTGGTCAGAAGGTTTAGGCCTCTTGACCTCACGGACCCTCATCTTCTTCCTAATGTCCTCAACCTGCTGGACATGCACCATCAGCCTGGACAAGTCCATGCTTTCATGGAGCATTGCAGCCCGACACTCCTCCTCCAAGTCTTGTGAGATTCCTATAAAGAACCTGCTCATCTCGTCCCTGTTGTTTGACACAAGAGAAGTTACATACCTGGACAATTTTACAAATTTCAGAGAATACTCCCTGACAGTCATCGAGACCTGCTTAAGGATGATGAACTCCTCAACCTTAGCCTCTTTCATCTCCCTGGGGAAGAACCTCTCCTGAAAGTCTGTCTTAAATAGCTCCCAAGTGATCGTACCTCCGCCCAATTCCCTGTTATCCTTACACATATTGTACCAGGTCAGTGCAACATCCTTCAGCTGGTACGAGGCCAACTCATCTTTCTTAATACCATGGCCCCATCGCCACCAGAATCTTCTGTACCTCCTCCAAAAACTCCTGAGGATCCTCTGCAGTCTTAGATCCTGTAAATATTTGAGGATTAATCCTTGTAAAATCCTGCAACATGTTCTCCATGTTGTGGGCTGGTGGGTTCTCCCGCTTAACCTCTTGTCTTTTGGCCTGGGCCGTCATAGCTTGGGCCTGCACAGTGATGGCTTGAGCCATCTGTGCCAAAGTGGTCCGCACATCCGCATCAGTCACCCCAGTTAGGTTAACTGGCATGGCCACTCCTGCAGCTGGGGCTTTGGGTGGAACTTGGTTGCCCCCTACAACTTCTTCTCCTCTTCCCCGACCAGCGTTCCTCCTGTTCATTTTGTGAAAAATAAGAATTGATGTTAGATACGCTCATAACACCAAGTAATCAGACATTAGAGAAGTCACGATAAGATTAGAAGAAGGGAATTTTCCTATGCATCATGTAGTCTTTAATTCATTATAGTGGTGCATTTCACTACCATAACTTAGAAACTACTCGATGTGGTTGATGTGAACTTATTATCCTTGGAATTTAACCTAAGGTTCTGATACCACGTTTGTCATTACCGGGATCTAGACCCTAGCCGAAACCGGCATCGTTGACCTCTCGGAGGTCTCTGATAACCCTACATACGTCATCAATACGTCGTATAGGTTAATTTTAGCGGAAAATTTTAAACTTTTTTTTGCTTTGAAGTATACATACAATTGTATTACATAACATCAGTTCACAAAAACCATCTAATAATAAGATATTCAAATGAAGGAATTAGTTCATAACTGCATTAATATAAAGTTGCCAAAATTGCACCAATACGACATCTAAAAATAAGTAAGAAAGAAACGAGTGGAACGTACTCCACTAGCTCATGCCTACGTCTAAGCTAGAATATAAGATATAAACATCCTCGAAATTATGAGGGCCTACCAAGTCTGGATGAATAGTCCACGTCTTGATAGCTTCAACGTAGTCTCGTAAGCTTTAGTGTCCACCTACACCTACACCTAAAAGTAAAGGGTTGTATGGGATTAGTACACACTTGTACTAAATATCGGTGTATGCAAGTACACACCAAGGACATGAATTATTAAGAAGAGCTCTATCCTAAAGATATGAGTTATGGAAAGCCAAGTCAGTTGGACTTGCCAAATCAGATTAGGAAAGTCATGCTATGAGAGTAACATGCATCATCATTCTTTTCATATTGCACACATCACGTAACACATTTAATTTAGCACATACATATATCACATATCTTTTGTTCATATGCCGTGAGACCTTGGAATCACGGACTTAACATTAGGACTTCCCAAATGAGGGCTCAACATATGGACCTCAACTAGGGAGCCTTCTTTAGCAAACAGAGTCCACTTCATTCATTCATACGCACTTTATTTTCATCCATTTATATACCTAGGATGTTGTTTAGGACTCTCATCGGGTTCACTGTGCAATGAGCAAGAATGACCCAGTGTCATTACTTGAGTCTAGTTCACCTCATGATTATTCTATCCAAACACCTCTTGTATCATTCATTTCATTGTGTGCATTACATATGGCTGACCTCATTTTTTCTTTGGGAACTTTAAATTTAACCGACATAGATCATGAGATATTCATGAAATACAGTGTCTACCCCACACCGTAAAGAGGTGGTGGCCAAAGTGAAACCGAAACATGCTAGCGTATATAAGGAAATGAACCCTGCTAGAACTCTATGTTGGCATCATAGGTTCAACGACTAGGAGATATAAAGAGATTCATACCCTCCTAAAAGGACAGTCTCATCTCATGAGATTTACACGAACCTCTGCCTTCCCAAAAGAAGGAATCACGACTCATAGCTAGCCTATCGGTGCTCCGTATAAAGTTCCATAACATTCATCTCACATATCATAGAAGGTGGCTTCTAGCACGAGGGCATCATTGCTCATTAGATGTCTTCTAATCTCATCATTAGTATTAAGTGTCCATTAATCTCGATACTTTTATTAGAGTGTTTCTTAGAGACTGGTCTCTTTATTAGTTTTACACTCTCATAGGCGAGTACGGTTTTTGGTAACACTTATTAGGCTCATTTTAGATTGATCTCATCTTTCATATTTGCATGTTATCATGTTGTCACCACATTCATTAACTTTAACATATTAGCTCTTCATAATTACTCACCCCATCACGTGAATGTTCATTTCATCATATACCAATGCACTTGGCCTTTTAGTGTGTTTCACACTCTTACTTAACCCTTCTAGGGTCACATCATTTCATCACATACATCTTAGGTTCACTTATTTTTAAATGTACGCTGTACTTATGAACCCATACGTACAAGCCATGAGGCTTCGTTCATAATTCTTCTAAGTGACTTACACTAACCAAAGATTATGTTATACAAAACTTATGCATCTTGTAAGTATGCCAAGGTCTCGAGTTCGATTTCTACAGGCGGCATTCATCAATTATTTATTCATGTAAGACTTATGTATCAATATGAGATTGGGCAAGGGAACCCGATTTCAAATCCCTTGAGCAACACTTAGTAATATATTAATTTTTGATTTAAAATTTTGGCTTGGGGACCCAAGGTCGAGCCCCAACACCTACACTTCTTTTCTTCTTTATTTTCTTTCGTTCCTTTTTCGTTTTAGGCCGAGAGGGTGTGGGATCGATCCTCCACAACCTCATTTTTACTTTTTTGAATTATTCTCTTAATTTCCTCACCTATCTAAGAGGTTGTGGATTTGATCCCCACACACCTCATTTTATTTATTTTTCCCTCTTTCACTAATTTTTACTATTGAATTTTCAGCAGCTTACATATGGTGAGATCACGGGTTCAATCCCTGATTACCTCACACATTTTTAAAAAATTTGAAACCTAAATCCTCAATGCTGCCTATGCCGAGACCAAATTTCCAGATTTCTAGAAATCTGGTCACGTTTTCAGTCCACCTTTTCTTAACATTTATACGTTAGATTCTTAGTCAATTCACTGGATATTTCGTACATTATTATGTGCATTTTTCGTGGTTACATTTGGCCAAGAGTTTTCACTCTATTCATCAACATCACAACCCCATGAACATCACGATTTCTACAAGTAATTGCATACAAGAACGCAAGGATTTAACATGCCATTTTCACATAATTTCATAAAAGACGTACTTAACAATCACATAAATCCGAGCATACATACATGAACATAATCATCACAAAAACACGTTACATCCCTAAATTCTACCAGTAAACATACCCAACCTACAACAACCAATGGGAGCTAGTGACAGGGACATACAAAGGGGAAACATTCCTAGTTTTCGGATTAGAATACGACAGAATCCTAGGGGTCTCTTGGAAAGGGACCAAGAGGAAGAAACCCATACCTTTTTACTCATTCAACACCGTTCCAAACCTGATACAATTCGCTGCCAACTCCCACGAATACAATGCTTCACCGCCAAAACCTCACGCGCAACCCGTCGAGAAAAATGTTTTTGCTTTTCGTTTTTAGTTTAGTTTTTCTTTTGAGTTTTGCGTACAAGCTCTTCAAGAGTGATGAAATTTTGATTTTGTTCTTTTACTGATGATGAATCCTGAGAATGAGAGTGGAGAGACGTGAGAATGAGAGTTGAGAGATGTGAGAAAAAGTTTAGGAGTAGGAGTTTTAGGTAAAGACTTAGTCAAACTAGGACTCTTTATTATTTAAATAAAAAATCTGATTTTCTAAGGCTTAAGTGAAATGACTAACATTCCCTTACTTAAATCAGATAATTAAATACCAATTAATTAAACTTAATATTGCTTCCACCAAGGATCGAGCCCAGGTGAAGCGTAACTCGTGAACCGGGTCAATCCGGGTCGACCCGACCCAAACCATCCCCTAATTACATTAATTTATTACTTAATTAAATACTTAGGGTAATTACATAACTACCCTTAGCATGGAAAAAACCATTTTACCCCTAGACCCTCAAAACATAAGATTACCCATTTTAAGTCCCGTTAAGACTCATCCGGGCGAATCTTAATATTCGGGTGTCGTACATGGCTGGACCCAAGCTTGCCTAGCTCAACTAACTCACCAAGTTGGTTAGCTTGGATGTTGCATATGTTTTGAGGTCTGGTTCCACGCGCATCAAGCCGTGTGAACCCGGTTTAATGTAGGCATTCTAGGTACATTTAGGCATTACTTCGCATAGTCATTTTTGGTTTGATACAATAACACAGTGTAATGGTATCTATTCTATCCTTTAGATTCCTATCTCGTGCAACCTTGTAAGCTGCTGGATATTTCTCTTTCCTTTTTGTTTTATTTTATCAATATCTAATGGAGTCATAGCTAGAACCAATTTCAAATGGACTCATCTCTATCATTGATGACCTATGCAGATTACAATAAAATTGCATCGTGTCAAGTAATACCACCAATATCTTTGGCTTACTGCCTCAAATATTTCTTTAACAAGTGATCCATCCTTTTTGTTTGACCATTTATTTGTTGGTGGTTAGCATAAGAAAACTTCAAGTTGGTCCCTATCAAATTGAACGATGTTGTCCAAAATATACTAAGAACATGTTCTCTCTGTCTCTCACAATATCAATCAGTAACCCAAAGAAGTTAACCACATTTATGTAAAATAAGTCAATAGCTTTTTCCGATGAACACAAGTTAGGTGCAACAATAAAGATTGAATGCTTTGAAAACCTATCTACCATCACCAGTATCGATGTTTTACCCTCAATCATTGGAAACCCCTAGTATGAAATCACTTACATTGACTCTTACTATCTTCTCATTAGACTTTGACGTATGAAATAAAATCCATGTTTACCAACAACCATGTCCGTTCTAGAAGAAGAAAAGGCTGCAATAACATTACTTCTTTATCACGCTTAGTCTTGTCTAATTTGCAGAGATGACACTATAGATTATTAATCTATGATTGGGTGTTGCTTAATTGTATGTTAAATGTTGAACTAATTTGGGTTCAGCTATCTCTTTTATATTTTCATATATAATTTGAGGCAGCAAGTTCTAATTTACTTTAGATCTCTAATGTTGCTTGTGAAAGGTCGTTGAAGTGATAAGAGATGGCGAGACATGTCATATGTGTAAAAACCCATATCTAAAACAGACTAGAAATCAGCTTTTTAGAAATCTGCAGAAGCAACCGACTGTTACAATCGACGGACCGTAGTCTGATCTACGACCCGTATTGCACATCCGTCATTTGAGACTAAAACCCTCCTATGACGCAGCCCAGAAAAATTGACCAAGTATCGATCCACGGCCGGACATATGGTCCGTAGGTCAGACTATGATCCGTAGTATGTGTCCGTCAATCAAGACCCCATTTACCTACTCTATAACAAGAACCACAATTTACCAATACGGTCTGTATATGGACCTACTGATCATAGGTGAAAATTAGCAGATAGTTAGGGGGAAAATGCAGCTGGGTCAACTTCAATTGATCATAACTCTTAGAAATAATGAATTATGTGTCCCATTACCAATGAAATGATAGATAATTTATTTAGCTTTACATATCCACCAAGTTTGTTAAAATCAGACCTTCGAGTAAAAAGTTATGCCCGTTTTAGTAAAGGCTTGCCAAACAGACCCAACCTACGGACTCAAACGATGGACCGTCGATTGAAAAATGGCCCGTCAGTCCAGGTCATTGTTTTGTCTGACAATAATTAACTCAGGGGCCTTTTTGTCTTTTTCCACTTCGTTTAAACCCTAATATACGTTGTTTTGACCCTAAATCATCATATTTTAGTCAGTTTAAGCCTAGAAACATAACTAACACTTACCTAAGTCAAATCATTAAATCAAAACATAGAAAATTAGAAGCAATAAAGGAGAAAAAGATCAAGAACCCTAGTTCAAGAAGCAGCAAGGTTCCATCAGTCCAACCTCAAAATCTAAATATTTCTAAGTGGATTTCATCACCAGGTATGTGGGATTTCACTAGTGGGTTCCTTTCACCCATTGGGTCCATAGTTTTTAGTCATACTCTTCATTCCCATATCATTATTAGACCAAGGGTTTCTAGAACTTCAACAAAACTTGATGAATTAATTAGTTATGTGTTCCAAATCAGACTACCAGGTTATTACTCAGATTATTGCATTAATTTCAGAACCCTAGCTATGTATTTCTTTTGTTCTTGAATTACACATGCTAGGTCAGAATATTTACGTTATTCGGTTATACATGCCTCAGTTATTAAGACATCATTATTAGATTAAATGATGCATTCTCAGTTTGCATGTTTAGTTTTGAGCTATCCAGTATTTTAAAAAATTCAGTCATAATCAGTTAATTATAAAATTCGGTGGGAGTAGAATAATACCAAGTTGGACTACGGTTCAGCGTACCCAATTAGTCCTAGAACTACTAGCCAAGTAGGTTGTAAGTCCCCTCTGTGAACAATCAGCTTAGTGATCATGCCAGGATGCCTTTATACCTCTAGCAGGGTATATTGGGTCCTCTCGATGGGGCGTATACATAGAACTCCATATTTAGCTCATGTGGTTTTATTATCGGTTATTAGTAGCTCCCACAGTGCAGTCAGACTCTCTTGCATTGACCATATTTACAGTTCAGTTAGTATTAAGTCTTAGTATGTTATAGATATGGTTATTGCATCCAGTTAGCTCAGAATTCAGTATATCGTGTTCAGATTGTTATACTTGTTTTTGTGCTTGTCAAGTTATGTTTTATTTCATTTTTATTCTATCCTACATGCTCAGTACCTTTCAAGTACTAACGCATATGTGGCTACATCTTCTCGTGATGTAGGTTCAGGCTCTAAACATCCAGGTCGTGCTTAGGTTGATTTCCGATCTTTAGTTCAAAAGATTCAGTGGTGAGTCTTCATTCTCCGAGGACAATAGTCATGAATTTATTTTTAGTATTTAGTCCTTTAGTTTAAGTTTTTGCTAGACTTAGCTAGGGTATTTACCAGCATTTCTATTCATTTTAGAGGCTATTTCCAAACATAGTTAGTAGCAGCTTAGTATTAACTTAATAACTTCCTTGTATTAAATTCGTCAATATTTCAAATATCTCGTTTATAGAATAGGGGTATTCCCCATCTTTTAATTTTAAATTATGATTTAGCTTCTGCATCTGTTTATTATTTTTAGCTTGGGATAACTTATGGTCCTAGGTCCCATGTCCGCGTCTCGGGGGTATTTTGGGGCATGACAAACTGTATATGAGAGCATAAGGTTTAAGTGTCCTAGGATGTCTGAAAAGCCGCACTTAGTGCAACAATAGAGATTGAATGCTTTGAAAACCTGTCTACCATGACCATTATCGATGTTTTACCCTCAACCATAGGAAAACCCTAAATGAAATCCATGCTACCAACAACCATGTCCGTTCTAGAAGAAGCAAAGGCTGCAATAACACAACCTCTTTCTCACACTTAGTCTTGTAAACTTTGCAGATATGACAGTATAGATTATTAATCTATGATTTGGTGTTGCTTAATTGTATGTCAAATGTTGAATTAATTTGGGTTAAACTATCTATTTTATGTTTTCATATTTAATTTGAGGTTACAAGCTCTAATTTATGTTAGATCTCTAATGTTGCTTGTGAAAGGTCGTTGAAATAATAAGAGATGGTGAAAAAAATGTCATGTGTGTAACGCCCTGTATCTAAAACAGTCCAGAAATCAGCTTTTCAGAAATCTGCAGGTGCAACTAATGATTACCATCGATGGATCATAGTCTGGTCTACGGCTCATACTGCAAATCCCTCGTTTGAGACTGAAACTCTCCCATGACGCATCCTAGAAAATATGACTAAGTGTCGATCCACGGACGGACCTAAGGTTCATAAGTCAGACTACGTTTTTAGTCTATGTCCCTCGATCAAGGAATTGAAAGAGCGGTTGAAAGACATTTTAGACAAGGGTTTCATCAAACCTAGTTTTCACTATGGGGTGCACCAATGTTGTTCATAAAGAAGAAAGATGGTTCTCTCAGAATGTGCATTGACTATAGACAGTTGAACAAGGTCACAATAAGGAATAAGTATCCCATCCCCAGGATTGATGACTTATTTGACAAACTTCATGGTGCTATCCATTTCTCAAAGATAGACCTCAGATCAGGTTATCATCAACATATGGTCAGAGATAGTGACATTTTGAAAACAACCTTCAGATGTCGATATGGTCATTATGAATTTGTAGTTATGTTGTTTGGACTAATTAATGCTCCTGCAACTTTCATGGATTTCATTAACAGAGTGTTCAAATAGTACTTGGACTGATTCGTTATCATCTTTATTGATGATATCCACATTTACTCTAGGAATGAGGAAGAACATACGAGTCATCTGAGAGTTGTTCTGCAGACTCTTAAGGATCTCCAGTTATTCGCTAAGTTTAGCAAATATGAGTTCTAGTTTCAATCTTTTGCTTTCCTTGGTCACATTGTATCTAGCGAGGGTATCCTGGTGGATTTTGCAAAAGATAGAAGCAATAAAACAATGGCCCAGACCTACCTCTGCTACAGATATCAGAATTTTCTTAGGTATAGCGGTTTATTACGGAAGGTTCATGGAAGGATTTTCATCCATAGCCTTACCATTGACTAGGTTAACTCAGAAGATGGTAAAGTTCCAATGGTCAGATGATTGTGATAAAATTTTTGCAGAATTGAAAACTAGATTGACTACAGCTCCTGTCTTCACTTTACCAGAGGTTTCAGATGTTATGTGATCTATTGTAATGCGTCCAGAGTTGGCCTAGGTTTTTTGTTGATGCAGTGAGATAAGGTTATAGCTTATGCTTCAAGACAATTTAAGGTGCATGAGAAGAACTATCCAACTCATGATCTCAAGCTTTAAGCAGTGGTGTTTACACTCAGATCTGGAGACACTACTTGTATGGTGTTCACGTAGATGTGTTCACTGATCATAAAATCCTTCAATATGTATTCACCCATAAAGAGTTGAATCTTTACAAGAGGATATGGCTTGAGTTCCTTACAGATTATGATATGAGTGTGCATTACCATCCTAGTAAGGCAAATGTAGTAGCAGGTGCTCTTACCAGATTATATATGGGTAATGTAGCCCATGTTGAGGAAGAAAGGAAGGAGATAGTGAAGGATGTTAATCGGATTGCTCGCTTGGGAGTTTGCCTTACGAGCATGTCAGACAGTGGTATAACAGTTCAGAATGGGGCAGAATCTTATTTGGTAGTGGAGGTTAAGGAAAACTAAGACAATGATCCAATCTTTCTTGAAATTAAGGGTGCAGTCCTTAATTAGAGAGTGGAGGATTTCTCATAAAGGGGAGATGGTGTACTTCGATACCAGGGTAGACTGTGTGTTCCTGATGTGGGTGAGTTGAGAAAGCATATCCATGCAGAAGACCCTAACTCCAGATATTCTATTCATCCAGGTGTCACTAAGATGTACCGCGATCTGGAGTAAGTCTATTGGTGAAATGGCATGAAGAGGGTTATAGTAGACTTTGTGAGTAAGTGCCACAATTGCCAGCAAGTCAAGGTAGAACATCAGAAACCAGGAGGTATGACTCATGAGATCGATATCCTACTTGGAAGTGGGATGTGATCAATATGGATTTCATCACAGGGTTGCCTCGTACTCGCAGACAGCATCACTCCATTTGGGTGATAGTTGATAGGATGACTAAATTTTCTCGCTTTTTAGTGGTCAAGACTACATATTCGGCAAAGGATTATGCCAAGCTTTACATTAAGGCTGGGTATCTTGAAGGAGATCAATTCCAAAGTTGATTTCCTATTCGGGAGGGACTCCGGGAAGATCTTCTGGAAACACTTCTGGAAACTCACAAACTACTGGAACTGACTCAAGAGTTGGGGTTTCAAGGCTAGAATCCTTAACCTGAACTCGATGATAGAGATGACCCTTATATGTCATCTTTCTGTCCTTAAGGTAAGAAATAAATCGTCCCATAGGCGCTAAGCTACTAGCCTTCCATTCTAAGATTGTTTCTTTTGGAAACTGAAAATGAACAATCCTCGTTCTACAATTGACTGAGGTATAACAGGAATGTAACCAATCCATGCCTAGAATGACATCTAAGTCTACCATTTCTAACTCTACAAGATTTGCTGAGTTGACTTTCTGAGATACTGTGACAGGGCAAATTCTGTATACCCTTCTAGCTATAACTAGGTCACCAACTGGAGTAGAGACTGAGAAAGGTTCTAAGAGAGTTTCTGGACTAACACTGAATTGGACTGCTATGTAAAGAGTTACAAAGGAAAGAGTAGCCCCTGGATCAAACAATGCATAAACATCAAGGTCAAAGACACGTAACGTACGAGTAACTACATCTGGAGAACCTTCCTGATCTTGGCGAGCCTGAAGAGCATAGAACTCTATTCTGGCGCTAACCGCCACCTGTACCAGATGAGTTACCCTGTTGAGTCGGGCGACTTGTTGGTGCTACTAAAGTTGTAGATTGAGCTCTACCATTACCACCTCCTTGACCCTGTCTAGAAGGACAATCCCTCAACCTGTGACCAGACTGACCGCACCCAAAATATTTCTTTTCCTGCAAGACACTCGCCTGGACGGTTCTTACCACATTTAGGGCAAGTGGGGTAAGGTTTGGTGCCTGAAACACTTCCCTTAGACTTAGATCCTGGTGCTCTACCCTTCTGGTCATACCTGTTCTTGGAGGATGGAACACTAGCCGATGAAGGGGCTGTAGCTGAAAACTTCTACTGACTCTACGAGCGATTTCCACCACCCAATTTCTGCTGAGAATAGTCATAGTTCCCAGTCCTAGCCTTTTTATTTTCCTTAGCTTGTTCCCTAAGCTTATCACCCTCAACCTGCTGAGCATGAGTCATAAGCCTAGAGATGTTCATATCTCCAAGTAACATAGCATTTCTTCACTCAGTTTTCACCAAAATCTGACACTTCATACAAGAACTTATTCATCTGAGCCCTGGAGTCAACAACCATGTGAGGAGCATACCTGGAGAGTTGGTTAAACATCAGCCCATACTCTTGGACCGTCATGTTACCCTGCCTCAAGTTCATGAATTCCTGAGCCTTTGCCTCTCTCAACTCTATTGGGAAAAAACTGTCGAGAAAAGTCTCACTAAAGCAAACCTAAGTGATAGGAGCCGCATTTGCACCCCTATTCTCCTTCCACTGAGTGTACCAAATATGAGCAACATCATTCAACTGGTATGATGCCAACTCAACCCGATCATTCCAAGTGACTTGCATTAACTCAAAGATTTTCTTTATCTCATCCAATAAATTTTGAGGATCCTCATTAGTCTGTGATCCTAAGTAATCTGGCGGATTCATCCTAACAAAGTCACGGACCCTTGCTGCTATTGATACACCATTTTCATTCTCATGAGCATGAACCCGATTGTTCTGGTTAGTCATACTCTGAGCCAACATCTATATGGCATTCCTGAACTCAACATTGGAGACTTCTTGATCTGGGACTGGAGGAGCTGTGTTTGCATTCCTGGCATTCGCATTCCTAGCGTTAGCTCTACGAGGAGGCATGATCTGAAACGTAGAGCGTCAAGTTAGAGTGGAATGAGATCATACCTTACACACGATAAGAGTAGAAGAAAGTGAATTTTTCCTAAAACACTTTGTAGCCTCCCTCTCATTAGATGTGGCGCACTTCACACCCATGAAAAGGACTCTAATTAGTGAGGCTTTTCATACATCCTAGGACTCTTGATCTTATTGCTTTGATACTAAGTTTTGTCATGCCCCGAGCTACCACCAATACTTGGACACGGAACCTAGGACCACAAGTGATCCCAAGCTAACCTTACTGGCATAATTATGAGCAAACTAAAGAATATAAATTGACATGGAAGCTAAATAATAATTTATTCTGAAAAGATGGGGTATACCCATAGTCTATAACTGAGATATGTTAAAACAATGAGTTTAATACAAAGAAAATATTAACTCAATACTAAGATGGAACTAACTATGTCTGAAATAAGCCTCTAACTGACTAGAAATACTAGGACAAGCCCCAGCTAAGTCTAGAAAAAACTGAAACTAAATGACTAAGTTACTTGAAAAGAAACTCATGACTGTTGTCCTCAGAGAATGAGGACTCATCACTGAATCTGCTGAACTGGAGGTCGGAAAATCAATCTATGCGTGATCTAGATGCTGAGAACCTGAACCTACATAACGAGAAGATGTAGCGCATGTATGTGTCAGTACGTGAAAGGTACTAAGCATGTAGGATAGAATAAAGCTGAAAAAAATATAACTGAACAAGCACAGGAGCAAGTATAACTCATGCAATGACCAATTTATAACATGCTAAAACTGAATACTGAATATACTGATAAATGGTCAATGCAAGAGAGTCTGACTAAACTGTGGGAGCTACTAATAACCGATAATAAAGTCACATGAACTAAATGTGGAGTCCGATGTATACGCCCCATTGAGAGGACCCAATATACCCTGCCAATGGTATAAAGGCATGCTGGCGTGATCACTAAAGTGATTGCTCGCAGAGGGGACTCACAACCTACTTGGCTAGTAGTTCTGGGACTAATTGGATACGCTGAACCCTAGTCCAACTCGGTATTATGCTACTCCCATGGATTTATATAGTTAACTGATTATGTTTGAATTTTCTGTAAATACTGGATAGCTCAAAACTAAACATGCAAACTGAGAATGCAACATTTAATCTGATTATTGTGCATTAAAAACTGAGGCATGTATAACTGAATAACTGAAATATTTGACCTAGCATGTGTAATTCAAAAACTAAAGAAATACAAAGCTAGGGTTCTAAAATTCATGCGATAAACAGAATAATAACATTATAATCTAATTTAGAACATATAACTAATAAGTTCATGAAGTTCTGTTGAGGTTCTAGAAACCCTAGGTTTAATCATGATAAGAGAATTAAGAACTTACTAAAAACTAGGGACCCAATGGGTGAAAGGAACCCACTAGTGAAATCCCACATTCCTGGTGATGAAATTCACGGAAAAACACTTAGGTTTTGAGGCTGGAACTGCTGGAAACTTGTTGCCTTCTTGAACTAGGGTTCTTGAGCTTTTTCTCCTCTCTTGCTTCTAATTTTCTAACTTTTGATTTATGAATTTGACATAGGGTAAGTTCTTGTTATGTTTATAGGCTTAAGCTGACTAAAATCTTATGATTTAGGGTAAAAACGACGTATCTTAGATTTTCAAAGAAGTGGGAAAAGACCAAAAGACCCCTGAGTAAGTTGTTGTCGGACCAAACTACGGCCAGGACAGACGGTCCGTCATTTAATCCACGCTCCGTCGTTGGGGTCCGTAGGTTGGGCATGTTCGATAGGCCTTTACTAAAACAGGCATAACCTTTTACTCGGAGGTCTGATTTTAGCAAGGTCGATGGCAATGGAAATCTTATTCAATTATATATATGTGGATAGGTCATGGGACATCTAATTCATTTTGTACTAAGATTTATGATCATTTGAAGTTGACCCAACTGCACCTTCCCCTTCACTATCTGCTAATTGCAACCTATAGTCAGACCTACGGACCGTGGGTCCACCAACGGACCATGGTGGTCATCCCTAGCTCTTGTAAGAGAGTGGGTGAATGGGGGTATCCATCGAAGCTCATGGACTATGGACCGTGGTCTGACCTACGAACCGTAGGTCCGTCCGTCCATCAAGACTTAGCCAGTTTTTTTTCGGCTGAGTTATTGGGAGTCTCTGATCCTATCAACGATTGTGTATAACTAACTGTGGGTCAGGCTATGGTCTGTCTACGGTCACGTCAATTGCACCTGCAGATTTTTACATATCCTCACCTTTTTCCTTCTGATTCCACTACAACTTGAGGTAATAGTTCCTCTTCAGATTTTCAGTCATTCATGCTTGAATTCGGTCTTAGAATCATGTTCCTTCAGTTTGTACTTGCATTGTAAGCGTATTTGCATGTTCTCAGAACTCAATTCAGTCAGAAACTTAGTTCTCAGTGTTTAGTAGTAGGGGTTGCAACTCTCTCCCTCTATTTTAGCTAGTTTAGTCTTTATTCGAGAATAAATGTTCCCAAGGGGGAGATAATGTAACACCCCATATCTAAAACATACCAAAAATCAGCTTTTCATAAATCTGTAGGTGCAAACGACAGTTACCATCGACGGACCGTACTCTGATCTACGACCCATACTGCACATCCGTCGTTTGAGACTGAAACTCTCCCATGACGCAGCCCAGAAAAATTGACTAAGTATTGATCCAGGAACGGACCTACGGTCCGTAGGTCAGACTACGATCCATAGTCTATGTCCATTGATCAACACCCCATTTTCCCACTCTCTGACAAGAACCATGATTGACCAGTACGGTCTATAGATGTACTTACAGATCGTAGGTGAAATTAGCAGATAGTTAGGGGAAAATACAGTTGGGTAAACTTCAATTGATCATAACTCTTATCACAAAATGAATTAGTTGTCTCATCACCTATGAGAGGATAAATAATTGAATTATCTTTCCATAGCCACCAAGTTTGCTAAAAGCATACCTCCGAGTAAAATGATATGCCCGTTTTAGTAAAGGTCAGTCGAACAGACCCAACGTACGGACCCAAAGACGGCCAGTTAGTCTAGGTCGTCGTTTGGTCCGACAACAATTAACTCAGGGGTCTTTTGGTCTTTTTTCACTTTGTTTAAACCTTAATATACGTCGTTTTGACCCTAAATCATCATATTTTAGTTAGTTTAAGCCTAGAAACATAACTAAAACTTACCTAAGTAAAATCATTAAATCAAAATTTAGAAAACTATAAGCAAGGAAGAATAAAAAGGTCAAGAACCCTAGTTCAAGAACGCAGCAAGGTTCCATCAGTTCCAGCCCCGAAATCAAAATATTTCTATAGTGGATTTCATCACCAGGTGTGTGATATTTCACTAGGTCCCTAATTTTCAGTCAAACTCTTGATTCCAATATCATGATTAGACCTAGGTTTCTAGAACTTCAATAGAACTTCATGAATTAATTAGTTATATGTTCCAAATCAAATTACCATGTTATTACTCAGACTATTGCATATATTTCAGAACCCTGGTTATGTATTTCTTTAGTTCTTGAATTACACATGCTAGGTCAGATATTTCAGTTATTCAGTTATACATGTCTCAGTTATTAATGGATCATTATCATATTAGATGTTGCATTCTCATTTGCATGTTCAGTTTTGAGCTATCTCGTATTTACAGAAACTCAGTCATAATCAGTTAATTGCAAAATTCATTCAGAGTAGCATAATACCGAGTTGGACTAGGGTTCAGCGTACCCAATTAGTCCCAGAACTACTAGCCAAGTAGGTTGTAAGTCCCCTCTGTGCGCAATCAGCTTAGTAATCACGCCATCATGCCTTTATACCTCTTGGCAGGGTATATTGGTCCTCTCAATGGGGCATATACATCGGACTCCATATTTATCTCATGTGGTTTTAATATCGGTTATTAGTAGCTCCCACAGTGCAGTCAGACTCATAGACCATACTTACAATTAGTATTTAGTCTCAAAATGTTATAAATTTGGTCATTGCATCCAGTTAGCTCAGAATTCAGTATATTATGTTTAGATTATTATACTTGCTTTTCTGCTTGTTCAATTATGTTTTATTTCAACTTTATTCTATCCTACATGCTCAGTACCTTCCAAGTACTGACACATATGTGCGCTACATCTTCTCGTGATGTAGGTTCAGGTTCTCAGCATCCAGATCACGCTTAGATCGATTTTCGATCTCCAATCCATCAGATTTAGTGGTGAGTCCTCATTCTCTGAGGACAATAGTCATAACTTTCTTTTTAGTATTCAGTCCTTTACTTTCAATTTTTGCTAGACATAGCTGGGTCTTGTCCCAGCATTTCTAGTCAGTTTAGAGGCTATTTTTAGACATAGTTAGTTTCAGCTTAGTGTTGAGTTAATAACTTCCTTGTAATAAATTCATCAGTATTTCAAGTATCTCAGTTATAGAATATTGGTATTCCCCATTTTTTTATTTTAAATTACTTTTTAGCTTCCGCATCTGTTTATTATCTTTAATATTATCTTTAATATGCTCATGATCATGCCAGTAGGGTTAGCTTGGGATCACTTATGGTCCTAGGTCTCGTATCTGCATCTCGGGGGTAGGTAGGGGCGTGAAAATGTGGTGGCGCTCAAAAGAAATTTCTATTGCTAAGGTCTATGGAGGCATCATCCATTCGAGGAGGCTACCTAGAGAACACGCATGACTTACCAGTCCAGTATCCTCACATGTGTAAAACAATTAAATATACAAAATATTTAATTTAAACATATCATTTGTATAATATTTAATTTAAAGTTTGTATAATGAAATAATGTTATAATATTCAAAAAGAAGAAAAGGTGTGATGAGTAGTTTTACACCAAATTTGGTGTAACACTATTCACACACCAAATTTTGTGTGAAAATTTCTGTGGTTTGGAGATCAAAATACCAAATTTTACACCAAATGTAGGTTTTAGAGTAAAATTTGGTGTTGGGCATGGTTTTATATCTACTTTGTTATGTTTTATTTCCATTGTATATTGATTTTGAACCTATTGAATGTAATTTTAGAGGTTGGCTTAGTGGTTAAGAAGTTCAAAACTGACTTTGAAGTTACAAGTTGAAATCTTAGGCATTACGTTTTGATTTTTGACCAAGATAAGTCATTATTAAAATCAGTACACTTGAAAAATACACTTTTTTAAATTTTACTAAACTAGGTTAAATGTAGTTCTCTGTAACATTTTATGTAATATATTACACAACAAAAATTCAATGACCAAAATACAAAAATCTTATACAGTAAACAGAGATAAAACGTTATTGCCAATGACATTTTGTAATTCGTAACATTGCGAAACGATGACTTTAATATTATACATGCCTTATTCATTATTCACATTTCCCCTATTAGANTATATATATTCTATTTTATAGAAGAGTGAAGTGGTAGGACGACCAAGGGTAAAAATATTATTTTATTTCTAAAAACATCTTTCTATGTATGAGATGAATTATGATCAAAGATAAAATGTAACTTCACGCTAACAAAAATCTATCAAAAATGATATCAAGAAAATTAAATAGTTCTAGAAACATCTTTTGTTATAGTTATTGCCGTTAACTCATTTTGTTATTATTGTTTCACTTTCTTTTCTTTTGTGCATTATAGTAATATATATATATATATATATATATATTCATTAATCTATTCTACTATTACTTCAATTTAATTCTTCTTATTATTATTTTTTCTTTTAATTATGCTTATAAAATTATTATTTTTTCTTTTAATTATGCTTATAAAAATGTCTACTTTAATATAAAATTCATTATAAATTAATTATTTTCACCTTTATTTTAGCTCTAATTAATATACTTCAAAAAGAAACAAGTGTTATAAAAATTAATACTATATATTAGATTAAAATTAAAGAAAAAAAGATATATGTTAAAAAGTAATTTTACAAATATAAATGAATAAGATGATATATTTGCATTTAAGACTATTAAGAATAAAAATGTAATTTGATTATAACAAAAATCCATTTTAAGAAAGATAGTAAGAAAAATAAATAATCTAGAAACATTCTTCTATATATGAACTTAATGATGATCAAAGGTAAACATGTAACTTCATGGAAAAAAAAATCTACCAAAAATGATGACAAGAAAACTAAATAGTCCTAGAAATATCTTTAGTTATTGTTCTTACTATCAACTCATTTTGTTATTCCTCATTACTCTATTTTACTATTACTTTAGTTGATTTTTTAATAATTTTTTATTGATTATACTTAATAAAAATGTCTTCTTAAATATAAAAAATCATTATTTAAAAATATAATTAATTAATTTCACTTTTATTTTTGCTCTAATTAATATATCTGAAAAGAAATAAGTATCATAAATCATGTCATATA
>NC_028638.1:7497037-7501917 GCF_001406875.1 Solanum pennellii | reverse complement strand
TATATATATATATATATACTAGTTCTGGAAACGTGCCTTGCACGTTTGACCTCTGTTATTGTTATTATTTATAAAGGTCCAAGATATAAAATTGCTCAATATTGTCTGATGTACTCCTATATATCTTTTTGTGCATATAAAATAAACTTTTTTTAGTGTTTACTTTTTGCCTAGAACTTAAATATCAAAAAAAAATTTTGTGAATGATGAGCAACTTGTAAGGCTAGAACTAAGCCCCAAGGCTGAAATTTCTTGGGATATAAATACTCCAACAATGATTAAAAATAAAAAAAATGAATGAAGGACACAACCCAATTAGAAAAATAGTGACCAATAAAAAAATATTACAAGAACTATTAGATTATGTGTTTCTCCAACAATCATGAAAATAAAAAATGAACGAAGGCACAAACAATAAGAAAAATAGTGACCAATAAAAAGTACTCCTGACAGAAGAACTATTAGATGATGAAAACAAAGTGTGGTGGATTAATATTTTTTATCCAATTTATAAAGGGAGAAATTAAGTACATGAAATGTTTGTGAATGAATGTGTTTAATGGTAGAAGTTGAAAAATTTTAACAATCAAATTCATTAAGAAATGGAAAATGATAAGTTGTAACATCTAATCATGTATTTGGCCTAGTTTAATTGTCATTATTGATTTAATTTTTAAATTAGTAAATGATTTTTAAATTTAAAAAATTGGTGAAGTGCATTTTCATAATCTAACTTTAAACTTAAAATCTCCACGCTTATAATGGAAAACCTCAACCGGTGACGTGGCAACACCACAATCCAACATTCACTTTCATTTTTGAAAATTCCACAAATACCCCTCCCCTGTATCCCCTCCCATCCATCGCAACTCTTCACTGCCACCCCTTCGCTCTTTCAAATAACCCTCCATTAAATCTTCCTCCTTCACATGCTATAACCATTCCTTTCTCCAGAAACCTCTCGATCCTTTCTTTACTTTTTCCATCTGCGATCTTTCTCCTCTGGTTCCTCCACCGCAACGGAACAACGGCCCCGCCATCCAACAATTTCCTGAGCTTACTCTAGGTACGATGCTCTTAACATTACATTATTTGAATCACTTTTGGATTCCGTTGTTCTCTTCTTCATTCTTTCTTGCACGCAGGCTTTATTGATTTCACATAGTAGAAATCGATATTATTTGCTCCAATTTCATATCTATTCCAATGCTCTCCTCCATACTCTTTCTTTCGTTATGTTTGTATTGTCATCAGTCTTACATAACCCTAGATGTTTGGGCGATACCCATAGTTTATACTGATTTCGCTTTTTTTTCACTTCCACAAAAATCTCCATTACTTTCTAACCCACTGCTGTTGTCAATATATAAATCCAACTGATACTTATTAAACTGGTTTTCCAGTTTAGACTTTTGGCAATTAGTTTCCAAATACACAAATAGTCACCACAAACATCTGGAACAATTAAACTGATTTGGGGTGTTGTACTAGAAATACTGAGATATTTAACACCCTCTAGAATCTTTATAGAACACTAATAACATTAATAATTATACTCAATTTGGTTGAATTATAGCGTCAACTCATAGATCAAAATTGTTATTCTGATAGTTGATGTTAAACTAGAGGGAGATTTGCAACTTTCAATTGGTAGTCATCTTAATAACTGCAGTAACTGTGACAGAATGTAAATTTAGAGAACTTATGGAGAGTTATTAGTATACTCTAGCAGTGTGGTGAACAACTTCTATGGCGGGGCAAGAAAAAGAAGGAGGGCAGGAGGTTGTATGATTTCAGACTGGTTGTTATACAAGTCTGAAAACATGTATTAAGCACTGATAAGGGTGGAAGTACTTCTAGCGGTGTTGGGATCAACTGCAAAGTGAGGACGTGAGGGTTCAAAAGAGTTTGACAAAGAGGATGCTGAGGAAGAAGCTGTGAAGACATTGTTTCTATTTCACGTGTAACAACTAAAGCAGTATTGACTATCCTCGACGCGGACGAGGACAGGGATGACCAGAAATACATACAAAATATTGTTTACCAAAAAATCTTTCAGAATGCACGTGCAATAACAGTGGTAGGAGAGGAGGTATTTTTTATATTATTATAACAAAGTGCGAGAAAAACTGCCATATCTAACTTTTGTTAATGACTCATGCCCCTCAGATAACTAACCATACAAATAGGAATTTGTGACGGAGATGCAAGGTGAATGCCTCAGCACATTACCACAGTTCAGTATCTAAATGCCATAGCCAAACCTGAAAATTCATTAGCAGTTGCTAATACAAAACTGAGAGTCCAGTAGCTTACACAATTTATATTGTGCCAGAATTTGTAATAGCAACTGAAATGAAAGACTTGCGTGTAGGTGTAACCAATAGAACAACAACTGGAGCAACTTCACAATGGAAGATGATTTTTGTGGTTCATTATTTGAATCTTGTAAGCCGAAAGAATAATATTAAGTTTGCATATCTGAGCTCTATTATGTAGCTTCTTCCTATCGGTGAAATTTACATGATATGAATCTACCACTGACTAAAAAGATTGATTTCTAATTTTGTTATCACTTTCAATGAGATTAGTTATTCTATGTTCTAACCATTGTTAGAGAATTGATTCAAATAAGGTGTTAACAAAGTTCTTAAGTTGTATTTGCTATTTTATTTGCTTGTAGTGTAAAGAGTTATTGATGTTTTAGATTTTTATCCCTTTTAAGTGTTGCTATTCCAAATCAATGTTCTATGTCCCCATAAGGATGCCTTAGTTTTGTTTGTTTGTTTCTCAAGTGGGGCTGCTTCTTGCCTATGAAATATCATTTGAATAATATTATGTTAATCAGCCCGCCTCCATTCATTATGTTGTTGTTAGTATACTTTTCTGTCATAGAACATAATTGGCTTGCTTGACATTATTTCTACTTATTCAAGTTGTATCTATGTTGATCACATTTCAGTGTTCGCATTTTAAACGCCATAGCCAAACCCGGAAATCCATAAGCAGCTGCTAATACAAAACTAAGAGCTCAGTAGCTTACATAGTTTATATTGTGCCAGAAGTTTTAATAGCAACTGAAACTAAAGACTTGCATGTAGGCGTAACCAATAAAACAACAACTGGAGCAACTTCAAATTGGAAGCTGAATTATGTGCTCCATTATTTGAATCTTCTAAGCTGAAAGAATAAAATAGTTGTTAAATGGAGTGATCGGCCTTTTCTTCGATGGTTCTTTAATGGAATGTTGCACTTGCTTTGTTCTATTCTTTCTTTGGGGATGAAATGATACAAGTGTTAACTCTTGTGAATTCATTTGCACGGCCTATTAGTAACATACTATTTGGTTTGTTGAGGCTTTAATACAGAGAAATATTTCCATTTAAATTAAGCATTTGAAGAGGTCAACGGCAGGCAATAGTGGTTTTTATTTGTTTCTTCCATTAACTTATTCTCCATCTAAAAATTTGGTAATTAGTTGTCTATAATTTCTTTTTTTCTTCCAGATTGTTGAACTACCCAATAGACAGAGATTTATTACCTTTCTTAAAGGTTGGAGAGAATATGAAACCGCTATATTCCTATTAGAAGTTTCTTCTGTTGAGAGGTTCTTGTATGTTAACTTATTTAACAATGAGTTTTATTCGTGTATTAAATTAAGTGGTCTTCTAGGAAGGTTTAATCATACGATGAAAGGAAGAAAAATCTATCAAATCACCATTTAGGGGGAAAATGAAAATGTCATCAAGAGCATCACAAAGGTTAACATGAAGAGGACATGCATCTTACTAAATAAGGATAAAGATGAAGACTCTTAATTAATTATTCACTTTTTCCTATTGGGGTCGTTGTACTTCCGGAGAAATTTGAAGTGGCTATTACAGAATACCATCGTACCATACAACTGATTTATGGTGTATGCTGAATCAAACCAATTAATACTGGTATAGAAGGTGGCGTTTTCTATTACAACGTATGGCACAAATCTATGCGTTTACTATTTGAATAACAACATTACAATTGGGAAACATTTCAGTCTACTGTCTGCATAAATACACATTGTCAAAGAACACAATATATTACATCTTATAGTACCGGCACTTGATTATATACAATTGGGAAAAGCTATAATGACATCTTGGGTTAGGGAATTACTTGATAAGCACCAACTCATCGACATCTTTTTAATATAAATACTTTTTTATACCAATTACACTTAAATGTAAGAAATAAAGGACTTGAAATGTTTTCAAATGCGCTCAAAGGCTATCAGCAAATGATACATCTAGTTGCGACTGCAAAACAATGATATGATACAGACTGTACTATTACTTACTAACAGATTTACAATACAATTACTAATGAGGACAATACGGTGATACTTGTATTCAAGACAACCAACTGAACTCAAACGTTATAATGTATTCATAAATGGAATGATTGACGGCCAACCATGAACTACCATTGGTCCAAGACATGCGAAAGTGCAATGATGACACACTACTGCACAGTTCAAAGAGATTTACAGATAAATTATGATGATTTGAGAACGGATTTTGTAGCCAATTCACACGACAATTACAATTTCATATGAAACAATCATATAAGTGTAGTACACACTGGCCCGCGCAAAGCGTAGGTGGTTTCCTTAGTATCATATATTACCAAAAGCATGAACAAAAAAGTTGAAAGTTGAATTACGATTTTACCCCTTGTATATATTACTATAAGTGGGAAGAGCTTAATCTCAAAGTTGATTTACCGTTTTAACCCTATAGTATTACTTAATTATTAATTTATTAGTTAAATATTAATTTATTACTATAAAATAAATTTGGTGATATCATTTATATTTATATCTTTATATTATATATATATAT
>NC_028638.1:7476349-7496517 GCF_001406875.1 Solanum pennellii | reverse complement strand
TTGCTCCACAGGTTCAAGAGCTTTTTTTTCTTTATAAGCTTCTCCGAATCTTTCACCTTTCCGAGGCAAGCTATCTCATTGTTTGACGAGTTTGTATCCCTTCTCTATAGACTATTGGTTTGTAAGAAATTTTTTTGTTACGACTAATCGTTAATCAGATCATATTTTTGTTGTACTTTTTAGTTGTCAATATCACTAATCATTGTTGATTATTTTTTTTGGTTTTAGGTGTTTTCTCTTCTTTTACCTATCGACACTCTAACAATCTATTACATTATATAGTATATGTCATTTATGTGAAGTCTTTACAACTTCTAAAGTAATACTTTTCAAATTCCTATACCTTTAATTCGTTTCCACATTTTCTTTTAATCTGACATTAAAATTAGTAAAGTTTGCTTTAAAGAAATGAATATTTTCAAGATTACTTTTCAAATTCCTATACCCTTAAAAGACTAATCATATTCTATCTTATTTAATGAATTTCATTAAAATTAATCAATAAAATCTTTAATTTCTTATCAGTTATCCCTTGCTCCACAGGTTCAAGAGCTTTTTTTTCTTTATAAGCTTCTCCGAATCTTTCACCTTTCCGAGGCAAGCTATCTCATTATTTGACGAGTTTGTATCCCTTCTCTATAGACTATTGGTTTGTAAGAAATTTTTTTGTTACGACTAATCGTTAATCAAATCATATTTTTGTTGTACTTTTTTGTTGTCAATATCACTAATCATTGTTGATTATTTTTTTTTGGTTTTAGGTGTTTTCTCTTCTTTTACCTATCGACACTCTAACAATCTATTTTATTTTTTTCCTTTCACATATTTACGATTAATTTCTACCTATGTGGTTGAATTTTGAAGCTCCTCACGGCTTGTCAGAATGGTGAGGGAGATGGTAAGTTAGTTATCTATATTTTCACAACCTTTTATCATGTAATTTGTTCTAAATAGATTGTTTGATTAATGTGTTTCATGTAGAGAACTTGAAGTAAGAACGTAAAAGAAAAAATGATAAGAAGTACGTAGTAAACTATTTGTATTATGAAATAGAGAATGCACTTGGTTGATATATTTCATTAATTAATATGTGAAAGGTAGACAAAGAATGGCCAAATATCATTGGAGCCCATCAAAGCACTATAGTTCTTATAGTTATTTCTTGTATATAAGAAAAATAATTTAAATATGATTGATATTTTATTTTAATTTTTAGCAATATCTCAACAATTACATTTGTAGATTAGTAGGTTTTCAAGTTAATTATGCTTCATTTACTTTAAATGCAATAATGGCTAAATAATGCATTAGCAGAATAATTCAGAATGTATTTGATTTATTTAAGTAGTCTTATTAAATACTAAGTATTGGCTACACTATAACATATTAAAAGGAAAAACTTGTGTAATAATAATAAATTACTTTAATTGTTTGTCATTGCTATGCATTTCAAAATTCAATACAAAATCTAATTTACAAATTAATATTGACATGTTTGCCTTCCTAATAAAGCTTCACTAAAAGATTAATATTGACATGTTTGCCTTCCAAATAAAGCTTCACTAAATATATGTTTTAACTGTTTGTCATTGATATACACTTCAAAACCCAATATAGAATCTAATTTAAAGATTAATATTGACATATTTGCCTTCCTAATAAAGCTTTACTAAATATATATTTAACAATTTATCATCCCATTACTTCAATTAGAGAAATCTGATCATACTTTCAATTCACTTATTTTGACATAATAAAAAAATGAAAAATAAAGTGTTGTAAGTATAATTAATTATAATATTAGTAGAAGCTATAGAAAACTTTTGACTTCTCTATCATATGCAAAATATTATAAAATAAAATACTATAGAGTTCTTTTAAATATATTATTTAAAAGTGCAAGTCAATAATTTTCAGGTCTAATTTTAATTTATTATGTATATTAATACTACACTTTCACTATTTCCTCATTAATCTTCCACACTTGTATAATCTTTTCCACATTCTCAAGAAATTAATTTCATTTAAAAGACTCTTTGATTTTACTTAAATAATATCCTATAAATGGTAGCATTATATGCATCATGAAGAGATTTTGGCCCACTTAGAAGAAACAAAAAAAGAAAAGGTCAAATCCATCGATGACCCCTTAAAATTGACATCAAATTTCACTTAGGCACCTTAACTGAGTGATATTCATTTTCGACACCTCATATAGGGTCCCGTTGTGCCATTTAGACATTTTTTGCTGATATGTCAAAGAGAGTGTGATACACACAATAATAGCGCGTGAAAGGCTTAATTTAGCCAATATTTATTTTATTTTCTCTTCTTCTTCTCTAATTTTTAAGTCACCAACTCCACCATTTTTTCAAGCTTAAACTCCTTCAATGGAGGTCAATCTTTTTATTCTAATCCGTTTTAAGTCATTTTTTTTATTCTTAATTGTATTACTTTTCTAAATTAAACATTATCTCCCTCTACCTTTTTTATCGGATCAATGGATTTCAATACCCATAAATCATATTTGATCTCTCCTTCTTCTCTTCCCACAAAACAACATTAAAAAGAAAGAAAAATACTAAAAGAAAAGAAAAAAACACAAAAGAGATAGAGTGTATGAAAAAAGACTATTTTTGATTCCACCTTTTTCGCCGAAAAAAATGGACATGAACACTCATATTTTATAATTTTTCTTTCTTCCTTTCCTTGTCTCCCTCCTCCTCCACTCCTTTCTCTCAAAACAACCTTAAGATAGAAAGAAAAAAAGAATCTAAAACAATTTTAAAGAGCAAATTAAGAGAAATGTTGGATATAGTACAGAAGACAACTGCATGTCATCAACGAGTGTATTACACTCTCCTTCGACTTTTTTTTCTTATTGTAAAAATAGTGTCAAGAAAATATAACGGGACCCTACCTGAGGTGTCTACAATGAAAATCGCACAGTTAAATTATCCGTGTGAAATTTGGTGCCAATTTTAGGAGGTCACCGATGAGTTTGGAAAAATAAACATTTATCTCTAATTGTCTCTATATTTCTATTGGTTTTATCTTTTAGTATTATTAGTTTTAGCTTTCACTTTAACATACTAATCACTTATTTACTCATATATTCTTTTTTTGCTTACGGAAACAGAATGTAATATGTACAAATTCTTAGTACTTATAACGGAGCTTGCAATTAGAGAAGGCTTTGTGAAATCTTCAAGGAAGCTGAAATCGATCTTTTGACGATGGAGTTGGGATGTTCACAACTTAACTACGATTATATTTTATATGAAAGTTAGGCTTATATAAATTTTATACAATAGTAGGGTCAAACGTGCAACGCACGTTTTCAAGACTAGTATTAATATAAAAGAGAATCTTAGCCACGCCTATGTGGCTCAACCACAAGACAGAATTCTCCTTTTTATTATTTTTTTTCCAACAATAGCCTTTCTTACCAAACATTCACACCACAATTCTCCATTTAATTGTTTTTCAACCAACAAAACTCTTCCCTCCATGCAGTCATACCCGTTTGAAAACAATGTACACCTATCTAAACAACATGTCTCTTCCCTACTCTCACCACACTGACACAAATAACTCCCCCATCAATTCAACTACCAAACCTTCACTCTCCCTGCAAACAACCTCTAATTCCGTTTTCTATTCTTTTCCTTCACTGTATCTCTGCCCAACTTCCTCCTCACCACTGAATAAATCCTGCACAATCCAACAAAACATTAAAATCCTCATATAAACACCTCCAACGGAAATAAATCCCTACTATGGACCTCCAATACACATTTGCTCCTACACATATGCACTCTCAATCCAGGTATATATTATGTAGCATATACTTTTAATTTAAGCATAACATCAACTGTTTCTAATGTCACATTGGCCACCTCTGCCTTTAATTACATTCCACCATGACACCCTCAGTTAATTTATTTTCTTCACATCTTCCTCTTTCTGTGTTCGAAACTTCTATTTGTTTGCCTATTGTGCGTAAAGCACCATACTATGACTACATACAACGACACTCACTACTCTCCTATTCTTTTTTGTGTCCTTCCAGGAACGGTTATGTGGACGCAATTTTACAAAAATCTGGAACCCAATTAATTCAAACAAATCCCAGCACAAACCAGGTATAGAATCATACATTTGTGAAATACCCGTTACATCCGCGTGAGCGCTACTCTCTACAATGGTGCCTCCTCATGCATTTCATATTCCCATCCACCATTATTGTTGAACATTTCCTTATGCGTACACTATCCACTTTGTCACCGCACAGTGCACCCACTATGGACCCGAATCATCTGTATTGTGCTATGTAAACGGTCCCCAGGATACCTAAGCAACTACCCGCTCAAAAAAGACAAACAAACACAAAGTAATCATTCAATCGTTATGGCCACATTAAATTCAAATTGGACCATATTACCTCCTATTTTTCCTTTTTTTCATCCCCTAATATTGCCCCCTGATTTTTACAAGAGAAGTAGTATGCTTTCTGTCCCTGGACTCCTTCTAATGACGGACGTTTAAATTAAGCCAGACCATATTACCTACTCCTGTTGTTCCTCTTTTCCTAACCTAATTTTGCCGCCTGTTTTTTACAACATAACTATTATGGTTTGTCTCCGACCAGGACTCCTTATATGGACGCACCTAAAGTACGTGCTGCTATGGACCCAACAGAAAATGCTTACAAATTCACTCAATCCAGGTATAAAATCATAAATTTAAACCTGTCATTATTTATTTGTTGTTTCACTCTTACACCCTTCCCCTGAATTTTCAATCACCCCTTACTTCATAAACTACTTTCACAAATCTATAAACATACAGGTATATGGTGAACGATGAAAAAATCACAGCCATTTTTTCAAACTAAATACGTCACACAGTTATTCCAAGTGACACCCACATTATAACTTCTGCTTTAATTTTATTTTATCACATTTACTATTGCCTTCTTATCTTGAATCATTATCAGGACTACCTACAACCCCCGTCGAATGGACATACAATCACCTATGGATATTACGAATCAACTGTCTACGGAGACAACACGCCCAACGGAGGGCCTTCATTCATTCCTGATTCTTTGAAGACCCACCATGATTCAACTATCAACGGTTTTGAAAGCAATGCCTTATGTTTTACTAAATTATAATGCCCTGATTACCTCAACTCAGCCCTCATACTACCAATTATTTATTCAATCGTCAATTATTTACACTTTCAATTTTAATTTTCTACTAAATTTGTTAATGTGCAATTTAGAATTTTCAGCAAATTAGTATACGTTCTGGTTTAATTTTTAATTTAAGTCTGCCTGTGAAAGTCCATGTGTGTTAACCAAGAACATCATCTTTTATGACATTGTACCTCTTTCAACAACTCAAGCCGCAACAGAGTATGCATAAAATATGTTGCCCAGACAACTCCAACTTTGAATTAGTTCTTTTACATTTATTAAATGTATATTATCAACGTTCAAGAATTTGAAGATTCACAACATAAGATACTAAATATGTTGCCCGGACGACTCCAACTTTGAATTAATTCTTTTACATTTTTAAAATGTATAATATGAACGTTCAATAATTTGAAGATCCAAAAAACAAGATACTATAATGAAATCATGTTGTGACTCTGAATCACAAAATTTGAACTTTGACAGTATAAAGTTCAGCCCTCATACAGTTTGATTGCTCAACATAGGCGAGCATGCCTAAGCATCTAGCTGCCTTTACGAGGTTTAATAAATAAATTGAAAATGACTTGACTAAATTTAAAATGTTTGATGTACTTTAATCTTGGTGCTACTTATTTTTTGTGGCACACATCTTCGGCTAAACTTAATACGTTATATTCTAAAAACAATATTGTTTGTAATCTAATATGAAGAGGTAATCAATATTGATGTTCACTTGATGTGCGTATTTAGCTTATGCAATACTATGATATACTTCTCTTTTAAACATCATTCGGAATGCTACCTAAACAAGCTATTGTTTACGAATATATGACACTGATTTTTGTGTCTGTTTTCACAATTGTTTGCTAATGATATTTTAACTATCGAAGGCCAATTTGTATCAATTTCAATAATTAAAATAACAATCTGGTGGAGAAGTGTACTTTACCATGCCAAAACTACAATTTTGTTGGGACAATATTTATATACATTTGATGTTAAAGCTATCTCCAGTGCAAAGTTCACAGGCTTGAATTTACAGAAAAAATTGAAATATACTGAAATCATGTTCTAACACAATAATATATATTTATAGTTAATATTTTATCCGTCATACTTCATCATGGTCGTAATCCTCATCGAACATGAAAGACAAATTCATGGACAATTATATCTTGTTTTTTTCCTAGCTCTACCAGTTATTTGGTGTATTTAAACATGCCGTCCAAAAAATCAAACGGGTACAAATAGAGTTCTTTTCTAAACTTTTTAATTATAATATATGGAAAGACCCATGCCTATTCAAGTCCAATACAAAATGACATACTAACACACATGTAAAACCTAAATATCTCTATTATATTTACACCTTACAATTCTTTTTTTAAATTGCATATCATATAAATTGTCCAACAACACAGGCTTTGTTTCAATTGTATACATAAATATATGTAGATACCCAGGGCTATTAGAGCCCTATACACATGAAATATAAACCTGCTAATTAAGCCTACAAATGCCCTCTTAAATATTTTAGACGATGTTCCTCATGCCTTTTGCTAAATAAGACGTACGGTCCTTCACAGATGTTTTAAACTGTGTCTCTTCGCAAGCGGGGTTACAAAACAATGCGTCTCTTCCAAACATTGCAAACCTCTTTCAAGTTCCTTCTCTGTCTATTTAATGCCTACCAATCTCCAGTCACCCATTATCGATCACATCTCTCTTTATTCCCAAAAAAGAACGCAAAACTTTTTCTTCTCTCATATAATTGTTATGGCATATACACTTATTTAAGATTTGGATACCTCAAGGGATAAATGGTTGATTAAGGTACGAGTTTGAAGGATATGGGAATTTAAAAACTACAAGCGAAGCAACGAGATGATAAGTTTGGACATGATACTTATTGACGAAAAGGTAACACCCTTTCACTTTTACGTTATACGACATTGTTGGATGATCTGGCTATTGGGGATCCACTTACGAATTGACACGTATCAAGGCACTTTGGTACTCACGGTAATCTGGAGAAACCAAGTCAACAGGTTTCGTGCTAACTTACGCGAAGGCTCGGTGATCATTATTAGAAACTTTAAGCTATCTGAAAGTATTGGTGAATACAGACCCGCACTTTTCTACGGCTCACTGCGATCCAAAAAATATAGGATGATACTGTTAATATCCCGTCAAATGGCTTCCAGTTTATTAAGCAAAACATTATTCGCTCAAGGGTTAATAATAACACCTTCCTAATAGGTATACTTATGCATATCATTTATGTGACACATTCATTTACATATGTACTTAATATTCTATCTTGAACTTGTAGATGTGGTTGGATGCATATGTGGAATAGGTGATCTTGAGAGTGTTGGTTCGAAGTGGAATAAACGTGACATATACATTCTTACTGATCCGTAATTCACTAATGTCATAGAATCATTTTCACTTATATTTATTAATCCCAAAAAGCACTCATAACACTAACATATCATATTCTTTTGTTTAGCATGGATAGGTCTGCCAAAGCTAAAATACGTTGTGGGGGGACTTTGGAGAAGGATTTTACCCGTACCTATCCCCCCCGAGTCCTAACCATACATAGTAATCATTACGACAACAACAGTGAAGGAATTCAGAGGTAGGTACTAACACAGACCATATCCTTGAATTACCCTTTAGACATCATTAACTCATCCTGACTTATAATGTTTGTTTATTCTGTATCAGGTGAAATTACTTTTTCCACCACCGCTGCAAGCAAAACGTATGTTTATCTTCCAATGGAAAACGTCACTTCATTGATTCAAAAGTTTGCAACCAAAACCGTTCAGATACAAACAATTGAGAGTGCAAATGGAAGGAACATACCCATTGACGAGGCAATGTTCGAGAACAGGATGACTGTTTCAGAGTTACTGGATTCGGACTAGAGTCACGACATAGATGTTAGTGCCCTAACAACTTTTCCAAAATTATGCTCAATACAATAAATAAACCCACTTCTTCAGCGTTTTATCTGATGGTTGTTTATTTTTCTAGGAATGTATCATCACACTACGGGCACAAATCACTCAAATAGATACTTTTTTTTAATTGGAATTACATATCATGCAACTTATGCAACAAAAAATAGAACCGGCGGATGGTGTGTACACATGCCATAAGTGCGTGAAGAAGTGTGATTTCCTGTTGGTTAGGTATGGAAACACTAAACAATCTACCACATGTTAGCTTAGAAACAAAACACTAATATTTTCACCAAATACAGTTACAAGATACACATTAAGGTAAAAGACAATTGTGGGGAAACAACTTTCGTTATTTTTAATGGCGTCGCTGTAAAGTTGATTGATACTTCTGCTTTCAAGTTGCTTAATCGGTCAACCAAAGATGATAAGGATGTCCCATCACAAATTGAGAGCCTTTGCGGCAAGGACTTTGTATTCAAACTAAAATTGACCAACTTCAATTTGAAATAAGGGCTGGAAAATTATACAGTCACAAAAGTGTTTGTGCTGGATGAAGGTTTGGAATTGCAACACCGCATTAACAAAGAAAAAAAAGGTGTAGTTATCAATTCACAGTTCAATACATACCTACTTTGTACATACATTATTGATCTCCAGAAATAACCTCGAACGTACACCGATGTAATGATTATTTTCCATTTATTCCTACAGGATCAACTCCTAAAGGAAGAAATAGCAAAATCACAGGAGCATGTTGTCGGAGGTTCACACAGTAACAACTCAGAAGAATATCTCGATGAGGTGGAAGACACTTCAACCGGAAACACAATAGTTTATGCAAGAAACCAGAAAAACAACCGCAGCCAAACATTTTCAACTAAAAACATCAAAAAGAGGAGAAACATGATCGTGCAGAACGACAAACATACCGCAGGACTAACCAAAATAGAGTCACAACTTGATATTCCATATGAGGAAGTTTCAGAGCCTTACAACATTCAACCAGAATCTAAGGTAACATAGTATAATTAAGCCAACTGTGGAATAAACAGAAAACCTTAAATTGGTAATTATGTCTTAGTTGTATTACATTTATCAGGGTCAAGGAGAAATGAAAGACATAAACACTCTGAACGAATGGAAATCAGATGGATCTAAGACCAGTGATTAACCGGAAGAAGATCAGGATGATGCACCAGAACCCATTTTGAAGAGAAGGGTCTCAACTCGAAAACTAAAAAGGAAGAGAAGCGTATACATAGAGGACGACGAAGAAAGCTTTACTCCCACCAAGACAAATGCCAAATAGAGCCTTCCCCTACTTTAATGTAGATGCTATTAGTTCACCAAAGAAGTAGATTCTTTCAGTATGTGTCTTGACTATGTATTAGTAACTACAATAATGGCTTTCACTAAATATAATGTTGTATATGTAGATTATTGAATACAATTATGTTATTTTGTATTGTTAAATCGAATGTCAATTAACAATGTTTACTACATACTACATGCTATTATATCCATCATGCGATGCGTGAGTGGTAATGATTAGCCAGATTGTCGTTTGATCAACTACCATAGTAAACACAACCTCCCCACTCCTTCTACAAGTAAATGAAACCACAAAACCAACATAATCAGAAGTTCCAAGGACATAGCGGGGTCCATACCCATCGGATATACCATAACATCAATAAAAACTTAATAACACATGAAATTACACTGATATTATTCATGAAATGACAGAAGAAGTTCATAGAAGATGATCATATATATGTTAAATCACTCTTTTTAATTTCATCAATTTTGATTCTAAGAAGATGTACTAAGGTAATGCATTATTTTATTATATCTTTGTGATGGATGATTTATGATTCTCAAAGAATTCTGTAGTATGTTGTTGTCCTCATCTTCAATTGGACTTGCTAATGTTGTTTAAGGAAAATTTCACTTCAACAATTAAAGTTAAATTTTTCAAAGGATTAAGTACTGAATGGTCTCAGGCATATCCAACTATTTGGGATGTGAGATTTAATTTCCAATTACAGCATCTTCTTAAAACATATTGATTTATCCTTCCTATAAATGATTATTTATTCATGTAAAGGTGTATCTTACAATCTTCTTTGACAAGTGGAGCTCAACTTTTTTATCCTAATTGCAATGGATCTCCAAAGGCGGTGGAAAATTTACTGTATTTACTTATGTGGCAAGTTTAATATTGATTTTTTTATCTACACCCACAAAAATGGTATGCATGTAATTAATGAATCGTATATTTTGTTGAAGCAGCTTCTTGTAACATAAATCTTGGGATCTCAAATAAATTTTTAATTCATCAACTTAGTGCAATAAAGATCGTGAACTTTCAATTCCATTATATATTTACACTATAGCTTATTTGAATTTAACAGCTCAAAAATTGACATCCATACATATTTTCAAAGTACATAATCAATAACAAAAGTTTATTTAAGGTGAGAGTTAAGTATATGTAGTGTATGAGTTTATTCTACCATAAACTATGTAAGTTATTTTTAAAATAATAGTTGCATCTTTCAGAAACTAGATTACATTAAGTACATGACGAACAATTTCATTTATTTTATGAGTGAAAGAACACATTAATATGAATGGAATAGTACTGGCACAACCGCTTCTGCAAGTGAAATTATATATTATTACATGGTAAAATCCAAAGGATGTGTCTTTGGCATAAACAGAAACTGTCGACTGTCAGTTATTTTGGTGACTGTAACTGCTCCATAAAACAATTTAAAGTGCACCTCACATTTAAAATATATATACAAACGGTAACAAGCACAGAAACGATGTGTACGTTGTCAAACTAAGTCACAGACTCATGCCTTTCACTCCAATCAATTGAAATATAATCAAAAATACTGTGCAATTTGATTACAACACACTGTAATTACATAGCGTGCAATTCAATCTGACCCATACTCCGCAAAAGTCACATCCATTAGTGTACAATCTCCATCTTCGTCTACAACCACAACAGTGACACATTGCAATTGGGATTGGATCGATAATTCTATCTAAGTGTCCAAGGTACTGGGAAAAAATCTCCACATTTTAACTTCGTAATCCATAACACTATTGTAAAAATCGTGGAAAAAAGACAACCCTACAGAGATACAAGTGGACACAAGTTACTCTTACACAACAATAACAAAGGTCCAACTCAAACCTGTTGAACATCAGGACAATACGAATACAGGCTACCATACAACAATAATATGTTTCCTATGTGCAGATAAGTAATTCACCCCCAGACTTGCCTCTGGAATGAAAAAAATACATCCATCGATAGGGTGAACTGTACCTGATAATGGGTCATTTAACTATATTGTCTCTGACTTTTATGCTACTCATTATGCGAATACAGATGTCTCTGCTACCTAAAATTATAAACTGCAAAACTACGGAATGAATGAAAATAAACGGCTATGCTCAATATTGCCCTAGCATTAAGCATAATGACAAAAATACAACACAATAACCAACAATCAAGTGGATAATATACAAACAAAAAACATTAGTAATTTAAGTATAGTATGAACTACTAAGTATAAACTATGTTAACTAAGTTCAGTCGGTAGGTGTACAATGTTATCTTTACTGTATCCATATTATGGACAAATAACATACTTTTGACTATTGTGTGAAATAGGCCAAATGGAATTGATCACAGACAGTTAGAGATTTCAAAGACTGTTAATATACCCACAGAGATTATATTGCTTAAACAACTACTACCGGATTTAGCGCTGCATGATAGGATGCTGCAACGAAGATTTCCAAGATTTCAAAATGAAAAAGATGACCCTACAAAGACAGAGGAAATAAACCATATCAAAAGATTCAGGGGCCATTATGCTAGATTTAAGAGAAAGCTCACATTAATCAGCCACAAATACAAGTATGAACCAATTAAGAAAATGCAACAACTACTACACTTTGTGAAAAGATTTACAAATTTGATGAATGTATCAAACTTTGCGCCACGAGAAATGATGCACCGGATGAATAGTAAGCTGATATTGTTCAATGTTACTATGTACTTACCGCGCCTCAATGAAAAATGGACCTTACTTGCTAATACATAACCATGTAGAACTATAACATACAGCAAGCCAGAGGACACATTAAACCTATTATAATTAACCCAGTATGATAACACTTTACAGGTAACCATTGGGCACAACCATCTAAATCACCAGTAGGGGGGAGAAGAACAGGCTCAATTTCCATGTATACACCAATTGATCACATCAGTCTAATTCCAATCCAGAATTCAAGTACGTGTCTTCTGCCTTGGACAATGTTATTATTGCATACAAATCTTTCAATTAATCGAAAACTAAATTATGTGGCAGATGAATATTCGACGCCTTCAAAATTGGGACCGCCAACAGACACCTGTCAACATTGTGGCGCCATTTTATGGTATGAGGAACAGACGGACAAAAGTAAAAAAAATGAGACAACCAAAATTCACATTTTGTTGTATGGAAGGCCTAGTTCAGCTACCATTACTTATTCAACCTCCAATCTACCTAAAAAAAACTAATGGGCACAGAATTTGGACAACTGGGTATAACTATTAGAAAGCATATTCGAATGTATAACTCCATGTTTGCATTTACATCAATGGGAGGCCGAGTAGACAAATCAATCAACCGTGCTAAAGGACCTTACATATTCAGGATCAGTGGTCAAAATTATCATCACATTGGCTCACTATTATCGGAACATGGTAAAAATCCTCAGTTTACCCAGCTCTATATATATGATACTGAGAATGAGATCGATAATAGAATCAATACTATGCGCCATGAAGAAGTGGAACCACAAATTGTAAGGGGAATATCTAAAATGCTTTATGACCCTAATGTTTTGGTAAAATCATTCCGAATGGCAAGGGATAGATATCGAGAACAACCAGAATCTGTATTCCGCCTGCGCCTCCTAACTGAAAGGAGCATCGATGGCCGACAATACAATAAACCAACAGCTTCAGAAGTGGCAGGATTAATAATTGGTGAACTTACAGATGCTAACTTTCAGCGTGATGTTATTGTAAAACATCGGAAAAATGATCTGCAAAGAATCACATATTTACACCCATCTTTCATGGCCATGAATTACCCATTAATACAACCATATGGAGAAGATGGATATAGACTTGGTATTCAGTTGGTGGATTTGTGTAACAAATTATTCGCAAAGAACAGCTTAAGCATGAGGAAATATTATTGTTTTTGAATACAACGACTTAATGAAGGACACACACTTCTACAAGCTGGAATATTGTTACATCAATACATTGTGGATGGTTACATGGCAATAGAAAAAGAAAGATTTCGGTATATCCAAAATAATCAACCAAAACTACGAACAGATCTTTTTGGGGGGTTGATGGATGCTATTGTTCAGGGAGATTCTGATTGTTCAAGGGTTGGGAAAACAATTATACTACCTTCATTGCACACTGGAGGACCACGATACATGGCACAAAATTATCAAGATGCAATGGCAATATGCAGGTGGGGTGAAAACCCAGATTTGTTCCTTGCATTCACTTGCAGCCCAAAATGGCCAGAAATAAATGAAATGCAAAACTTGATATCACAAGAGAATGATGGAAGCCGTGTGGACATCATATGTAGATTTATCCAGATCAAGTTGTTTCAACTAATGCAACATCTTAAAAAACAAAAACACTTTGGAAAAATTGTGGCATGTAAGTACCATGTATTACATATTTTACATTACATTATAACATACTCGTACAATACACAGCATCAAAAAAAGAGCATTTCAATAATATCGAGTACGCATTCCATTATACACATATATATTACTTTAATTAACAAATGTCCAAATTGTTTAACAAAACAACTCTCTACGCATGTATATATACAATTGAGTTCCAGAAAAGAGGATTACCACATGCGCACATACTGCTCTTCCTTCATGAAATATTAAGAACCCCGTCAGCAAATCATATTGACAGAGAGTAATATCAGTAGAAATCCCTGATGTTGCACAAGACCAAGATGGCTATAATGTTGTAAAAAACTTTATGATTCATGGACCGTATGGTGACTTAAATCCGAAATGCCCATGTATGAAACAGGGCAAGTGCACAAAATATTTTCCAAAGAAATACAATGACCATACCAATTTTGATACGGACAGATTCCCTATTTATAGGCGAAGGAACACAGGCATTGAAGTTACAAAAAATGGAGCCAAATTAGACAATAGATATGTTGTTCCATACAATAGGAACATGCTTGTCCAATTTGATGCACATATAAATGTTGAAGCATGCAATTACTCAAGGTTAGTGAAGTACCTATTAAAGTATGTTCATAAAGGGTCCGATAGAGCAACAACAATAATAGAAAATAATGAAATTACAACAGACAGTGATGAGATAAAAATACCTGGACTGTAGATATATATCGGCTACGGAAGCTTGCTGGAGGATTTTTCAATTTGACATACATCAAAGGGAATCGACAGTTGAGCGACTACCTTTCCATTTAGAGAGACAAAACACCATAATATTTGAAGGATCAAGGAAGGCTGAATGCGTCCTGAGCAGACCTGATATAGAAAAAACAAAATTCACAGAATGGTTCGAGGCAAACAAAGAAAATGCCGATGCTAGAGAGCTAACATATTCATATTTTCCAACAAGATGAATATAGAATGCAAGAGAGCAAAAATGGACCAGGAGGCAGAAGGGAAGAGCGGTTGGGAGAATCTACTTTGCACACCCTGTCAGTGGAGAACATTTTTATATGTGCATGATGCTTAATTATGTCAAAGGATGCAGTTCCTTCCAAAGCAGAAGAACAGTCAACGAAATAAAGCATAAAACATATCGACAGGCCTTCTACGCATTAGGTTTATTAAATGATGATAAAGAATGGAATGACTGCTTGGTAAGGCTTCGGGTTGGGCCACTGGTAATGAATTAAGACATAGTATCTTTCGTTCTTCCGGCCAAGACCAATTCCGCCTAAGGTCATGATCAAGTCATGACGAGCTAGACTGATGACGCTCTTTCAAGGGCAAAATACCCTGGATATGAGTATGACTCTTTAGGGTAATACAACAGATTATCCATGTACAAATCGAGATGCGGTCCGGTTCTAGCATATCCAGTTTCATATCCATATCTCGTAGATCCTGATTCTTCTATTGCATAATACCTATCAGCAGGCTGGATTTTTGTGGAAGCAGTTAACCAGACTGCAACCACAATCTCCCTCTTGGTCACCCTTCTTTGCGGAATTTTACCAAAAGGGTTTATGTGCTCAGATTTGCCTAAATTCTTATCATCTATATCCCTTTTCGGTTAGGATGGTAAATCCTTAGGACTGATAAGGAGATCCTTGCCATGAAGACCACCAAATACCTATTGATCAACCAATATAAAACTGAGAGTTGGAGGACCAAACAACCACCTAGGTGTAGTTGAAAGGTTCCAACCTGCTCCCATATTGTAACACTTCCACATGTACCTAAACTGGATTAATTCATAATCTTCGTTTGATCGTTTCCAAGAAGTGGCACACATAGGAACATCCAATAGTTGATCAATGGTTACATCTGGTGATAATGCTACAGTATGATACCAAGAAATCCAAGTCAACCATTGTTTCATCCAATTAAGGATAACAGCTCTCCTTGTAACGATTCTAATGTACTGTCAAGTGTCAGATACAAGACAACTATTGAAGAATAACTATGAAATATTAATAGAAGATATAGCAGCGATTCAGAGAAAGAGATTACACATGAAAGATTTACAATTAAATGATAAACAAATTGAGGCGTACACATTGGTTGAGATTGAAAGCATCTATTGAAGATGGGCAAAAGTTAGAAAGACGTAGATGGCATGCCACTTCCAGATTCGTCATTATTTCGCACTGTAGGCAACCGCCTAATAAATAAGTAGCTCAACTATGACACAGACGCCCTTAAACGGGAGCATGAAAAATCCTACGCACGATTGACTAACGGTCAATGTCAGGCTTATGATGCAATCATAACATCCGTATGGAATGAAGAAGGCAGATTAATATTCATTCATGGACACGGTGGTAATGGCAAGACTTTTCTATGGAATACAATGATTTCACACCTCTGATCATAATCAAAAATAGCTCTCCCCATTTCTACTTCTGGTATAGCAGCTTTGTTATTACCAAATGGAAGGACAACACATTCACGATCTCATATTCCATTGGATGTCACTCCAGAGACAAACTGTGATATAAAACAAGGGAGCCAACTAGCTTAACTTTTAAATAAAACTTCACTGATTATCTGTGATGAAGCGCTAATGGCAAATAAATTATGTTTTGAAGTGTTAGCCAAGACCTTGAGGGACATACTACGAGACAGGTATGAAAATAGAGCAAACAGGCCTTTTGTTGGCCTAACACTTGTATGCGGTGGAGATTTTTGACAAATACTACCAGTTATTCCAAAGGGAACAAGATCTTACATTGTTGATGCAACCCTTAATTCCTCTCACTTGTGGCCCTTTTTCTCTATTTATGAATTGAAGGAAAATATGCGTTAGAGTCGTGGAAAACTAACAGGTACGGCGGCCGCAAAAATATCAACGTTTGACAAATGGTTGTTGCAGGTAGGATAGGGATCATATATGATGCAGCAAATAAGGACATGATTAAAATGCCACATGATATTTGCATTGAACCATCTGGCGATCCTATCGGATCCGTTGTGGAAGCCGTATATCCATCGCTATCGCAGAAGTACAACGACCCAGAATATTTGAAAGAAAGGGCAATACTCACACCTAAAAATGAACCGGTACACGAGTTAAATGAAATAATTATTAAGATGATACTCGTGGAAGGAAGAACATATTATATCTCAAATAATGTCCAAAGCAAGCGTAAACACTAACAAGGAAGATATATTGTACCCAACTGAATTTTTAAACAACCTGCGCTTTCCAGGGATCCCGAACCATGACTTACAGTTAAAAGTAGGAATCCCTATTATGCTTCTGAGGAATCAAAACCAAACATAAGGCCTTTGCAATGGAACAAGATTAATCATCACACATCTTGGTATTTGGTTAGTGAGCGCTAACATCATTTCAGGTAAGAACCTTTGTTCACGTGTCACAATTCCAACAATTATTTTGTCACCTAATGAAACAAAGTGTCCATTCAAGTTATAAAGGCGACAACTACCATTAGCCACATGTTAAGCTATGACAATCAATAAAAGCCGAGGACAAACACTAAATCAGGTAGGCCTGTATCTACCAAAACAGGTATTCACCACATGGACAATTGTATGTAGCCGTATCCCTAGTAACAACAAGAGAAATATTAGTTGTGCTAAATGCGGATGGGGAGACAGAAGGCCAAGCATTCTTTAAGAACATTGTTTACAAAGAAGTCTTCCAGAATGTATGGCCTAGAGTGGTAGAAAGAGAAAAGGTATTCTTTTTAATTTATGTTTTTCACGGGCTATCAAAAAGTACCTTTCAAATATACAATTCATAACAACCATTTCACAATGTCGTACATTCAGATAAGTAGAGATACAACTAATGAATCGTGAGGGAGATGGAAGCCAAACAAGGACGCCACAAAAGGTACAACATCAGGCATACACAAGAACGAGATCAAACAGGTATGCTCAATAAAAATGACCACTAATTTTTCAAATAATTGTTAGGTAATCGCTCCCATATCTTTATCAGAGTAGCCAATACAAATATGTAACATTCGGCGTAGTTGTAATTTACATAGCTACTGTATGACTTTGTATAAATACATAACTTGCACTTGCTGCGGAAATGTATGTACACTTACGATGCCATCTGTCTACAAAGAACATGTTTTATTATTAAATATGATTATCTGTTAAGCACGACGTCATACTTCTACGCTGCAGGAGGCACTAAAGCAAGTATGCCGTACGGAAAAAGGACAATTGAAAATACAGACGACATGAAGTACAAAATACAAAAAAAACAAAACAATTATAACGTCAATAAAAACAAGTAGTACAATAGAAAAACTATTATATACATGAATTAGTTTATTTACATATACATCGTAAATAAAACTTTCAACAGAATAAAAGTACAAAACATGCATACTAATCAGCATTGTATATACATTCCATTACGAGCATATGATGCATACAAATAAACACATCAGTTTAAAAAAAAAACAGGCCAATAAATATACCTAAAACTAAATATATTACTGAAAAACTATAAAATACAACCCGCGCGAAGCGCGGAATCTTTACCTAGTAAACAATATATATTTGATTGAAATTACAAAACAAATAAAATGAGTTTCAATATTAAAAAGAATATGTTTTAAAAGATGTTTAAAAAAAAATTACTAGTAAAAAGAATAGGATGTTATATTGCATTTAAAGTAAACTAAAAAATTTTAGTAGATTATAAAAGAGTAGTTCTTCATTAAAATATATAATCATTTTTCTACTTTATTTGATTTCAAACATATCAATTTGAATAGTGGACTAATGTAAGTTTTATTTAAATTAAAAGTTATAAGGTCAAAATTTGGTATTTTTCTATTATATAGAAATATGAGGTTGAGGACGATAAAGATAATATGGTCATTTCATATATATTTCAATATAAAATTCTATAAATTCTATTTTTGTATTCGTTAAAATATTTTTTTTCAAGTGGCTAAATTTCATCCATAAGCTACATAATTATTGTAGAAATTATATATAAATAAGATTTTCTAGAACTAAACCTATGACACAAATAAATAGACACTAACTCATTGTTCACTTCATTAACTCCTCAATATGTACACTATGAATGAGTGTATATTAAATCAGCTATTTGGTTAGTTGTTTCGTTGCTAAGGCATATATATATATATATATAAATATATATAGTTCTACATGTTCTTTTGTCTATTATATGTGAGTTGAATTTTGATTTACTTTCCTTTAGCTGCGTAGGTTTGCCTGCTCCACATTTTTCATATGTACAATACATAGATCCAAGTCTACCGATGTTTTTGTTCAACTACAACAATCGAAAGTTTCATGGTATCTATGAAGCTACAAGCTCGCGAAAACGAATATCAATCCATATGCCTGGACGTTGGACAGTTCTGGAAGAACTGAATTCCAACACAGATTTTGTGTCATGTTTTGTTCATATGTAGTATATTTGATTGTGTTTGATGCTTTTGTTTATATGCTTTCTCTTATTTATAAAAATGAATGTTCAAAAATGTCTATGTCTGCACTGCAAACCATTGGTGTAAATTTGTTTAAGACTATAATTTAGGATAATTATTACAATAATCAATATCATTTCATGTCTGAGCTAGATCGTGTTCAAGTGGTTAATCTGATCTCCGAGTTCTCATCTTATGTATTGACCCAAAGAAAATATCTTGGAGATCAAATTAGTAGCTCGAATATGATGTCGTTCAAACATGAAATGATGTTGAACATTGCAACAGCTATCCTAGATTATAGGCTTAAACAGTGTTCCTGCCAATGGTTTTTACTGCAGACGTGGATGTATCTGAACCTTCATTTATAAACAAGAGAGCATATATAGGAAAACACCAACACAACCAAATATGAAGAAAATATGTGCAAAAAATTCAATTTTTCTAAAACAATCCAACGTGCAACCATGTGGATTGATATTCATTTTCCCCGAGCTTGCAACTTCATAGATACCATAAAGCTCCCGATTGTTGTAGTTGAACAAAAACAACAATAGACCTGGATTTATTTTCTTCACATATGAAAAATATGGAGCAAGCAAACCTACATTAGAAAATGGGAAGTAAAAAGATACACTCACATATAAAAAGGCAAAAAGCCATCTAAAACTATTTAACAAACCAAATATATATATATATATATATATATATATA
>NC_028638.1:7455548-7475352 GCF_001406875.1 Solanum pennellii | reverse complement strand
TATATATATATATATATATATATCTTAGAACCCAAATAATAACCAAATAACTAATTTAGTATATAAGCATTCATGGTGCAATTTTGCAGCCAAAGATCACGCCGCCAAGTTGGTTTGTAGTCAAATTTAATCTTTGTCTTCTTCAATAGTCAGTTGTCATGACTGGTGCTTGCAAGAGTAATTCATACACTGGCAAAATTAATGAAATGTTCTTGGCATCACTAAAGTCGTATGTAATACGTACAAGACCTTCAAAAAAGCTTCCCTTTCCCCCCTTCTGTCACGAGTTACATCTACTACAAATTCCTTTTATATTTTTCCATACATATCTTGGGAGAAAAAACATTAGGCTAACACACCCTTAAACCTGATAAGAAATATTTCACTTTTTCCGGTGGGGAGAAGGTTTTTCCCTTAATGGAGTATATATGTGACAAAGAGGAAGACAATTTAGTAGAATAAATGGATGGGAAAAAGCTGGAAAAAATTCTTCAGCGACTTCTGTACGTGGTGAGCATGTGAAAAAAAAATCGTTCTAGAAAATGAAAAAAAATAGAATTCAACTCTATTTCACAAAGAAAGAAAGGAAAAAGTTAAAAAGATATCAACTTAAGTTTTAATGTTAATTAATTAAGTGTTCAAAGTAATCATATTCTAACTTTTTTCACCCGTAACATGCCTCCGAGTGAGTGAGCACACTCTTTGTACCACCTCATCACCGAAGGATGTAGTATAACACTTTAAAATGGTTTAAAGGGGTAATAGGACCCCATAAAAGAAAGGTGTGTTCCTGGAACTTTGGTCATATTTTGTTTTCTGTTGTGTCTACGTAAGACACAAAAAGGCAAATGAATCTAATTTGAGAAGTTAAAATAAATAATAAAACCTATTATATGACACTAATTTTTCCTAAATATAACAAAATGAAAAAGAAGGCGAGTTGAAAATTATGTGGGTTAAAGGTTCAAACCCCGGCCCCATTGTCACTCCTAGTTTTTAAACATCAAAAGCTATGTATTGGAGGGGAGACATTCATCAAAATGAATACATGTCAAGAGTAGAAAAAGAACTTATTCATACAAAAAGTTCAAAAAAAGACTTGGTCTTTTTAAAGATGAGACCACGTCAAATTAATTTGATGTAATCTTATACAAACTCCAACCGGAAGGGGAATAGGAACCAGATGTTACTCTATTTTAGGTCCCCTTTCATTCCTTTTTTTGGCCTATATCATCATGAACAAATGTCAAATTAACTCAATGATTTATTCAACATCCATGTAAAAAAGATATTTTATCCAAAATCCATGATTGCAAAATCGATGTCAAATTCTTTTAGCATCAACAGTGCATATCTAAGGAAAGTATTGGACAGTAAAAATAATGGTAATTGAAATTTACCAATACTAGGAGACATAAAAGGATAAATATCTTACAACCCAAGATATTTTCCATCCAAACGAATTGTCATAATGGAAGCTGGCTTATTATAGAGGCTTTTGTAGTAAATATTCATCCATGTACTGATGTCCCAAACCGCAATCAATATTTTATTGCCTATTTTATTAACACGTGTTCGGATAGTTACACAATGTTTTCAATGAGAAAAATTACACAATCTCAATTTGATAACTTTATTAACTAAAGCCAGACTTTAGAATACCGTTCTGAAAAGTAGTGAACAAACACGATTTTGTCCCATCTTTAGAGAACCTGCAGAGTTCAATATTCTCATCCTGAAATGTTTAAGACACGATATTATAGCATCAACATAAAAATGGATAACCAATGGTCTGACAGGTAAGACATCGTATCATTCAAAATTTACTGCATTTTGCGGCAAAGTTATTGGAACACCAGCCCTTTGTGTTTCTTATTCTGGCGGCATTAGTCATGGACGTGAAATATTAGAGCTCAGAATCTAAAATGTATAGATATAAAAGTAGGAAATACATTAAAATCTTGATCAAGAAAATCATAGGAACACTAATTCATAAGATTCCACAATCCATGGATTATGTATCATTTCTGAAACTACAATAAGAGGCACAGTAAAGACACGTAAGTCTTTTGAAACTTTTTTTTTAAGATTTCATAATCATATTCAAAAATCAGATTCACACGTCAAAGCTTAAAGAGTATAGCATGAATGCAAATCCATGCATAAATGCATGTACTAGGGTTTCTTGATCGGGAATGTATCTTTCTTGAAATGTCAACATGCTTAGTTCTTCTATGACATTTCTCACTTCCTAAATATAATCAATAATGGATAAAGTATAATTCTGTATTCAAATTCAGTTAATGTAGATTTACATCCCATAATATTCACCTCCAAGATATAACCCTACAAATTAGGTCACTGTTCGTCTCATTATTCACTTTCAATTCCACATGATAACAAACTACTTTAGAAAATTAGATAAGATCACACAGAGCAAGCGCAACCATCTTACAACCTGGTGTGAGGCGTAGCTGATGAACAAAAAAGATAACATCAATGTAGGACGATGAAAAGATTAAAGCACTTCATTCTGATCTTTAAAGTGAAAAATATATACCATAATTGTTAAAAGACACAAGACTAAGATCCTTCACTTCATTTTTCCATCACTTAGTTTCTTTAGAATATAATCGACGTTTTCATTACTTAAGTGCGAGAAAAGTAAGAGAGCAAGATGTATCATTAATCAACACAAATGCACAGACCCTGAAGATTATAGGTCCCCAGAGCTCATATCAGGTAAATTCTCACATATGATAAATAAAGGATGATTATGTACAACTATAATCCGAGTAAACCTAACTATACCTGAAATCCAAGACTCTGAAAAACTTGTGATCTTTAGGCTCACCCACAATGGTGCGCATGGTTGGCCACCGAAAAAGTCTAAAGTGGACATCCTTCAAGATTCAAAGTAATACAAAGTTAGGACAACAAGGCAATATCCTCATGAAATATAACAAACTTAATTTTCCACAAAATTTCTTACAACTCCTCCTGTGGCTAATTTGGAGCAATCAACACTAAGTCCAAACATTTTTGTGGACTAACATCTTGGAGAGGAAAATCCTTGCACACAAATCTTATATTATATTCATGACCCTATAACTCAAACAATCTTCAGGAAACAAGAACACCCTCTTCCCAAGGTAAGAAATAAATAAAAGGCAAGTCAATAATCATATTAAAAACTCAGGCAAGACATATGTATGGTCCTTTGTAGGGTGACAAACTAAATCAGTATTGTGAAAAGATAACTATCAGCCAAACAAGACCTGTACTTGAGTGACCTTTGTTTTAAAAGTGGGTCAGCACAACTGAAAGTTGCAAAGACACATGTCCACACACGAACATAGCGCTATGTTAAATTTGTATGAAAATATGTACATAATGGATTTTTTTATTAATAGATGAAAAATCATGAATAGAACCTTTAGGATCGTTCATTGATACTCGCATCACTAGCAATCAGGTCCCGAGATGTTCTTACAACATAAACTAATGATACCAAATTAATATATTTTCCTATCATATATCATGCTCACGTTCAATGACCTTCACTGAGGTTTCTGACCTACCCTCAAATCCTAAATCCATCTTTTTAATAGCTAATGCCTAGATTAGGTCTAAACAAGGGGCTGGCCATAAGAAAAAATTAACTCCAGGCTTGCATGACCTTCAGATTCACTCAAGATCCAGATTCCCTCTGGACTAATTAATTACTTACATGCCCGTCGGGGTGGCCCGGTGGTTTTAGCTTTGTACTTCCATGTTGGAGGTATCAAGTTCAAAGCTCCTTGCCAACGGAAGCAAGATGTTTGACTTCTGGGTCGAGCTCGTCGCACCAGACTTGCCTAGTACGGGTTAGCTCTCCTATGTGGTTTGCGATCTATTGCATAGGAGCGGGGGTAAAATTCCCGCTCCTATGAAATATCTCACAAACCATATAGGAGAGGTAACTACACTAGGCAAGCCTAGTGCGACGTGCTCGACCCAGAAGGCAAACACCTTGCTTTCGCTAGCAAGGGGTTTCGAACTTGAGACCTCCAACATGGAAGTCCCAAGCTTAAACCACTGGGCCAACCCGAAGGGTATGTGAGTAATTAACTAGTAGATATAGAAATAATTACCATCTTAATTCACTTTTAATTGTTATAATTTTTTTTTGCAGTCAAACAATAACAACTTTGACTTACATTAATGATGTATTTTTTTCATCATATAATTATTAAAAAAATGCAATCAATAGTACTTGTCATATAGTTTTTGAATATCTAAATGTTTGTTAAGAATTTAAAATTTATTTTGTGAGTATACATTTTATTTACCAAGTAAACATTACAAAACAAAAAATAGTCGGTGTGGACATAAGCTCCATCCTTGCCAAACCAAGTTCTAACATCTACTAGCTATATCTATCGGTAAATATTTAAACTGATTAATCTAGTTGCTATTCTTGGATATCTAATGCATCTTCTATGTATCTCCTGAATTATATGTCTGATCTTGTATCTTTATGACTAATGTTTTAGCTGAAAAATTCTGATATTGCGATCTATCCATAAATGATAAATTGTGTTTTCCATTGCCATCCTATACACAAGGGACTTGTTGCTTCTTCCTTTCATGTACTGCACCGCTCAATTTATCTAAGTAGTCCAGTTCATTGCATTTCTTTTTATTCCCTGCCAATGTTGTATACTCCTCCACACCTCAGCTGCACATGTATATTGGAAAAAATAGGTGATCATTATCTTCATCTACTAATTGACTTAAGGGACATGTTAGTACTTGAATGATTCCCCAATTTGTCAATTTGCCTTTATTGCAAGTCTTCTTTTCACTCCCAAATACATGATGAACAACTACTTAGGGGATCCAAAATTTGTCTACACTAGTGATCTCCATTCTACCTTATCCTTTGTACTTCTCAACTGTCAATACACTTGACTTATGTTGTACTGTGTCATATTATTCATACCCCCCTTAAGTAAATCCTACCTCTTGTAAATATTTTGCAGCCTTTAGTATCTCCTGTACCATCCAAGAAGCTTATTGATCTTTTACATTCCATACACCTCTTTTCCTATAGTAACTATGTATCCATACTACCCATAATTTATCAGTTTTTTGCATAAGTTCCACAATAACTTGTCAACTGTTGCTTTGTTCCATGTATATAAATATATCAAGGAAACTCAATCCTCCACTTGCTTTTGGCCAAATCATCTTGTCCCATCCCACTGAAGCTTTCCTGGAAGTCTCAAAGTTTCCAGTCCATCAAAATTTAATGTCACATTAATGTAATCTAATTTAACTTTGAAAATTAATCAAACTAACTTTGAAAAGTTCATCATGACAAATAAAAATGAACGGAGGGAGTAATTTCATTCTTGAATTTATGATAGTCTTACAAATACGTGTTTACTCGATGAATTGAATTTGAATACAACTTGATTTTATAAAATGACTAAAAGTATAGTTGGTCAAGAGTTTGAGAGAATTTCTTATGCCACGTGGCATATTGGTGTATGCAAGTATAGTTACTCAAGAAGTGGTGCGTGTTTTTGAGTTGAATAATCTTTTGTGGATTCTGTCCTTTCACCGATTTGTACTAAACAAAGAGCTAATGAATCCCCTTCTTGTTGACATTAAACCTTCCAATCAAATTCGTCTGTAAGACTCATAATGATCAACTTTACTGTCAATAGTGCGGGGACAAAGTTAATAATTTTCTTCAAGTTCAGATATATGTTCAATACATTTCTTAAGAAAGGAAAAAAAGAGTAAAAAAGTAAAAACACGTGAACTATCATTTTTTTTTGTAAAGTTTCACATTTTGATTATTAGTTGTTTTATCTTTCCTACCTAAATTACCATGTATATATGTATTAAAACACATCTTGTTGAATAAATAACGAGAGTTAAAATAGAAAAAGAAAATAAATCATAGTTTATAACATATGCAATGCTAAAATGTGTTTTAATGTATCGATTGGAATAGTCCATACAAAAACAGACAATATTGATAATTGAGATATGAAACTCGTACGAACACGAAAATTTCAACATGATTTTGATTGTTAACTCAAATAATAAGATAAAGTATGTATTGAAAAGTTTTATACTACATTATACATTTTTTTAGTTATATGTATTTGGTATGACTGAAAATATTTTTCGTAGAAAGAATATTTCCCTCCATAGAAAACACCCTTCGCCTTTATTTGTCAAAGGTATTTAATTAGTGAACGTAGAAAAAGAAATTTAAAAACATAAATAATATATAAGTCAAATATATAGAACTTGTCAAAAATTATCATAGTTTTATATATCTGTTCTTTCTATCTCTTTTTTATAAAATTAAAAATAATGAACTTTTAAATTAGGAAATTATTATAGTAATTCACATTATTAAGAATAATATTAAAAATGTCAAAGTCAACTAATTTCCAAAAAGAGACAGTATGAGAAGGAATTGGTCATCTTATTATTTAACAATGATTTTTATACGTAAAAGGGAATATTTACATTTGTTCTGCATAATGCTAGAACGTAGATCCTGGTTGTCTTAAGGATTTTTTTCTCCAGCATTTAATATCTTGTCTTCTTGGTGTTGAGGAAGACATAATTAACAGTCTAAGAAGCATGATAGATATCATGTGTGAAGAGAGAAACAACCAGATATTAAGTGGAAGTGCAGTTCTGCAACTTGATTTACAGTTACAAGGACATAACATAGTGTAATGGTATCTATTTTCTCCTTTAGATGCCTATCTCGTGCAACCTTGTAAGCTGCTGGAAATTTCTCTTGGCTTTTTATTTTGTTTTAGGAATATCTGATAGAGCCATAGCTGGAACCAATTTCAAATGGACTCATCTCTATCATTGATGACGTATGCATATTACAACAAAATTGCATCGTGTCAAGTAATACCACCAATATCTTTGGCTCACTGCCTCAAATATTCCTTTAACTAGTGATCTATCCTTTCCGTTTGCCATTTATTTGTTGGTGGTTAGCAGAAGAGAACTTCAAGTTGGTCCCCATCAAATTGATTAATGTTATCCAAAACGTACGAACCTGTTCTCTCTGTCACTCACAATATCAATCGGTAACCCAAAGAACTTAACCACATTTATCTAAAAAAAGTCAATAGCTATTTCCGATGAACACAAGTTATGTGCAACAATAAAGATTGAATGCTCTGAAAACCTGACTACCATCACCATTATTGATGTTTTACCCTCAACCATAGGAAAACCCTAAATGAATTCCATGCTTACCAACAACCATGTCCGTTCTAGAAGAGGCAAAGGCTGCAATAACACTACCTTTTTCTCATGCTTAGTCCTGTCTACTTTGCAGATATGACAGCATAGATTATTAATCTATGATCGGGTGTTGCATAATTGTATTGAAATGTTGAATTAATTTGGGTTCAGTTATCTTTTTCTGTTTTCATATATAATTTGAGGTTGCAAGTTCTAATTGACTTTAGATCTCTATTGTTGCTTGTGAAAGGTCGTTGAAGTGAAAAGAGATGGCGAGACATGTCATGTGGTTGCGCTCGAAAGAAATTCCTATTGCTAAGGTCTATGGAGGCATCATCCATTCGACGAGGCTACCTAGAGAACACACATGACTTGCGAGTCCAGTATTCTCACATGTGTAAAATATTTATACAAGATATTTAATTTAAACATACTATTTATATAATATTTAATTAAAAGTTTGTATAATGAAATAATGTTATACTATTAAAAAAGTGAAGAGGTGTAATGAATAGTGTTACACAAAATTTGGTGTAACACTATTCACACACCAAATTTTGGTGTAGAAATTTGTGTGGGTTGGAGATCAAAACACAAAATTTTACACCAAATATAGGTTTAAGAGTAAAATTTGGTGTTGGGGATGGTCTTACATCTACTTTGTTATGTTTTTCCCATTGTATATTGATTTTGAACCTCTTGAATGTAATTTTAGAGGTCGGCCTAGTGGTTGAACAGTTCAAAACTCACTTTGAAGTTCCAAGTTAAAATCTTAGGCATTACATTTTGAATTTTGACCAAAATAACTCATTATTAAAATCAGTACACTTGAATAATACACTTTTTAAATTTTACTAAACTACGATAAATGTAGTTCTCACTAGAGTTTTATGTAATATATTACACAACAAAAATTCAATGACCAAAAGACAAAAATCTTACAAAGTAAACAGAGATAAAATGTTATTGCTAATGAATTTTATAATTCGTTACATTGCGACATGTTTTAAAGCTAAAACGTGACTCACAGAGAAACGATGACTTTAATCTTTTAATTTAATTCTTCTTCTTCTTATTTTTTCTAATTAATCATGCTTATAAAAAATGTCTACTTTAATATAAAATTCATTATAAATTAATTATTTTCACCTTTATTTTGGCTTTAATTAATATGCTTCAAAAAGAAACAAGTGTGATAAAAATTAATAATATATGTTATATTGAAATTAAAGAAAAATATATATGTAAAAAATTAATTTTACAAATATAAATGAATAGGATGATATATTTGCATTTAAGACAATTAAGAATAAAAATGTAATTTGATTATAACAAAAATCTATTTTAAGAAAGATAGTAAGAAAAATAAATAATCTAGAAACATCTTTCTATATATGAAGTTAATGATGATCAAAAAAAAAAATATAACTTCATGGAAACAAAAATCTACCAAACCTAATGACAAGAAAACTAAATAGTCCTAGAAGTATCTTTAGCTATTGTTGTTACTATTAACTCATTTAGTTATTATTCACTTTCTAATAAGTTATTGAGATATCTACTCATTCCTCTATTTTACTATTAATTTAATTTTTAATATTTTTTTGTTCATTATACTTAATAAAAATGGCTTATTTAATATAAAAAATAATTATTTAAAAATATAATTAATTACTTTCACTTTTATTTTGGCTCTAATTAATATATCTGAAAAGAAATAAATGTGATAGATTAACAATATATATTTGATTGAAATTAAAGAATAAATAAAATTAGTCTCAATATTAATAAGATATGTTTTAAAAGATGTTAAAAATAACTTTATAAGTAAAAAAAAACATAGATCTAGGTTTACCATTTTTTTTCCAGCTAGAGCAATCGAAAGTTTCATGGTATCTATGAAGCTACAAGTTCGCGAAAACGAATATCAATCCGTATGGCTGGACGTTAGACAATTCTGGAATAAGTGAATATACTACACAGATTTTATGTCATGTTTTGTTCATATGTAATATATTTGGTTGTGTTGATGCTTTTCTTTTTATTCTTTCTCTTATTTATAAAAATGAATGTTCAAAAACGTCTGTCAGCACTACAAACCATTGGTGGAAACTTTGTTTAAGACCATAATTTAGGATAATTATTACAATAATCAGTATCATTTCATGTTTGAGCTAGATCATATTCAACTGGCTAATCTGATCTCCGAGTTCTAATATTCTGTATTGACTCAAATAAAATAGCTTGGAGATCAAATTAGCAGCTTGATCATGATATCATTCAAACATGAAATGATGTTGAACATTGCAATATTTATCCTAGATTATAGGCTTAAACAATGTTCCCCCAATGGTTTTTAGTGCTGACGTCGATGTATCTGAACCTTTATTTATAAACAAGAGATCATATGAAGGAAAGCACAAACACAACCAAATATGAAGAAAACATGACAGAAAACCTGTGCAGAAAATTCAGTTCTTCCAAAACAATCCAACGTGCAATCATGTGGATTGACATTCATTTTCCCCGAGCTTGCAACTTCATAGACACCACAAAGCTCTCGATTGTTGTAGTTGAACAAAAACAACAATAGACCTGGATTTATTTTCTTCACATCTGAAAAATATGGAGCAAGAAAACGTACATTAGAAAAAGGGAAGTTAAACGATACGCTCACATATAACAGGCAAAAAGCCATCTAGAACTATTTAGTAAACCATATATATATATATATATATATATATACCTTAGCCACCAAATAATAACCAAATAGCTAATTTAGTGTATAAGCATTCATGGTGCACATTGCACCCAAAGATCACGCGCCAAGTTGGTGTGTAGTAGTCAACTTTAATCTTTTGTCATCTCAATAGTTAGTTGTGGTGACTAGTGCTTGCAAGAGTAATTCATACACATACAATATTCATGAAATGTTCTTTGCATCACTAAAGTCGTATGTAATACGTACAAGACCTTCAAAAAAGCTTCCCTTTCCCCCTTCAGTCACGAGTTACATCTACTACAAATTCCTCTTATATTTCTCCATACATATCTTGAAGAGAAAAAAGACAAGGCTAACACTATCTAGAATTTTTGTGAAAAATATGGCTTCTAAAAGAGAAGGCATAGGCTTTAGAACAAAAGACGTATGACAAAGAGTATACTTCATAGAAAATTATTGCTAGAATTGCAAATACCTTTCACTAGGACAAAACTCCAAAGAATTAATATTAGTACCCAAGTGCAACCTCTTGTGCAAAGAGGAGATCTCCATCTTTGTCACATCAATAACACAGATTTCACCATCTTTGATTCCGTAGCATTTAAATGACAAGCATAGATTTTGATCAATGCATGAACAAACTAAATGCCACAGCAGATAGGAATGCAAATGGGTTGGTGCCATTAAAACGTATGCGGAATGGAGCAGGTTACAACTTATGTGGATGCGGGGGGTTGTTGGAGCTGATCTTTTTAAAATTTAAAGGGGGGAGGGGGTTGAGATAAGAGACCACTAGGTTTCTGAAGTTTAACGGATGACATAAGCAAATAAATTTTCAAGATATAAATTCTGGATATCACAGATCTAATTTTATTTATAAATAGTATTCCTGATCATTAAAATTTGATCTGAAACTTATTCTTTAGTTCTTTTTATGTTTTATCTTTCTTTTTGTTTCTGATTTTTTGAGTCCCGAAATTAGCACATAAATGTACAGTCAAGTAAAAACTAAAACAAAATAGAAAAGAAGTAAATAACTATATGCTTTCCTTTTATAGTTTAGATACAAAAATTTGAATTTTGTGAGAGATTAAAAAAAACCACACATTGTTTGAAAGGGCAACTCTTCTAAACTGAACAGTATAGTAATCTTTCACCATCTACATCATTTATATCACCTATTAATGAGGGAAAAGGCATGATTACCATAATGAACTACGACCGAAGTTCAAGGATACTTTATCTTTACCATATTATCACCCTGTATACTATTTTACCTCCCAAAACAATTTTAAAGTGTAACATACACACCCTTAAACGTGATAAGAAAGATTTCACTTTTTCCGGAGGGGAGAAGGTTTTCCCTTAATGGAGTATAGGTGTGAGAAAAAGGAAGACAATTTACTAGAATAAATGGATGGAAAAACGCTAGAAAAAATTTGTCAGCAACTTCTGTACGTGGTGAGCATGTGAAAAAATAAATTGTCGTTCTAGAATGAAAAAAAATTAGAATTCAACTCTATTTCACAAAGAAAGAAAGGAAAAAAAATTAAAAAGATATCAACTTAAGTTTTAATGTTAATTAATTAAATGTCCAAAGTAATCATATTCTAACTTCTTTTCACCCCTAACATGCCTCCGACTGAGTGAGCACACTCTTTGTACCACCGCATCACCGAAGGATGTAGTATAACACTTTAAAATGGTTCAAAGGTGTAATAGGACCCCATAAAAGAAAGGTGTGTTTTTGGAACTTCGTTCATAGTTTGTTTTCTGTTGTGTTTACGGAAGAAAAAAAAGGCAAATGAATCTAATTTGAGAAGTTAAAATAAATAATATTACCTAATATATGACAGTAATTTGCCTAAATATAACAAATGAAAAAAAAGGTGAGTTGAAAATTATGTGAGTTAAAGGTTCAAACCCCGCCCCATTTTCACTCCTAGTTTTTAAACACCAAATATATGTATGGGAGGGGAGACATTCATCAAAATGAAGACAAGCCAAGAGTAGAAAAAGACCTTATTCATATAAAAACTTCAAGAGAAGACTTGGTGTTTTTGAAAGATGAGAATACGTCAAATTAATTTCATGGAATCTTATACAAACTCCAATAGGAAGGGGAATAGGAACCAGATGTTACTCTATTTTAGGTCCCCTTTCATTCCTTATTTTGGCCTATATCGTCATGAAATTTCAAATTTCAAATCAACACAATGATTTATTCAACATCCATGTAAAAAAGATATTTTATCCGAGATTCACGATTGCAAAATCGATGTTAAATTCTTTTTCTTCAACAGTGCATATCTAAGGAAGGTATTGGACAGTAAAGATGATGGTAATTGAAATTAACATTACTAGGAGACACAAAAGGATAAACATCTTATAATAGAAGATATTTCCCACCCAAACTAATTGTCATAATGGAAGCTGGCTTATTATAGAGGCTTTTGATCCAATTTTCATCCATGTACTGATGTCCCAAACCGCAATCAATATTTTTATTGCCTATTTTATTAACACGTGTTCGGATAGTTACACAATGTTTTCAATGAGAAAAATTACACAATCTCAATTTGATAACTTTATTAACTAAAGCCAGACTTTAAAATACCGTTCTGAAAAGTAGTGAACAAACACGATTTTGTCCGATCTTTAGAGAACCTGCAGAGTTCAATATTCTCATCCTGAAATGTTTAAGACACGATATTATAGCATCAACATAAATATGGATAACCAATGGTCTGACAGGTAAGACATCATATTATTCAAAATTTACTGCATTTTGCGGCAAAGTTATTGGAACACCAGCCCTTTGTGTTTCTTATTCTGGCGGCATTAGTCATGGACGTGAAAGCTTAGAGCTCAGAATCTAAAATGTGTAGATATAAAAGTAGGAAATACATTAAAATCTTGATCAAGAAAATCATAGGAACACTAATTCATAAGATTCCACAATCCATGGATTATGTATCATTTCTGAAACTACAATAAGAGGCACAGTAAAGACACGTAAGTCTTTTGAAACTTTTTTTTAAGATTTCATGATCATATTCAAAAATCAGATTCACACGTCAAAGCTTAAAGAGTATAGCATTAATGCAAATCCATGCATAAATGCATGTACTAGGGTTTCTTGATCGGGAATGTATCTTTCTTGAAATGTCAACATGCTTAGTTCTTCTATGACATTTCTCACTTCCTAAATATAATCAATAATGGATAAAGTATAATTCTGTATTCAAATTCAGTTAATGTAGATTTACATCCCATAATAGTCACCTCCAAGATATAACCCTACAAATTCGGTCACTGTTCGTCTCATTATTCACTTTCAATTCCACATGATAACAAACTACTTTAGACACTTAGATAAGATCACACAGAGCAAGAGCAACCATCTTACAACCTGGTGTGATGCGTAGCTGATGAACAAACAAGATAACATCAACATGGGACGATGAAAAGATTAAAGCACTTCATTATGATCTTTAAAGTGAAAAATATATACCATAATTGTTAAAAGACACAAGACTAAGATCCTTCGCTTCATTTTTCCATCACTTAGTTTCTTTAGAATATAATCGACGTTTTCATTACTTAAGTGCGAGAAAAGTAAGAGAGAAGGATGTATCACTTATCAACCCAAGTGCACAGACCCTGAAGATTATAGGTCCCCCATATCAGGTAAATTTTCACATATGATAAATAAAGGATGATTATGTACAACTATAATCCGAGTAAACCTAACTATACCTGAAATCCAAGACTCTGAAAAACTTGTGAGCTTTAGGCTCACCCACAATGATGCGCATGGTTGGCCATCGAAAAAGTCTAAAGTGTACATCCTTCAAGATTCAAAGTAATACAAAGTTAGGACAACAAGGCAATATCCTCATGAAATATAACAAACTTAATTTTCCACAAAATTTCTTACAACTCCTCCTGTGGCTAATTTGGAGCAATCAACACTAAGTCCAAACATTTTTGTGGACTAACATCTTGGAGAGGAAACTCCTTGCACACAAATCTTATATTATATTCATGACCCTATAACTCAAACAATCTTCAGGAAACAAGAACATCCTCTTCCCAAGGTAAGAAATAAATAAAAGGCAAGTCAATAATCATATTAAAAACTCAGGCAAGACATATGTATGGTCCTTTGTAGGGTGACAAACTTAATCAGTAATGTGAAAAGATAACTATCAGCCAAACAAGACCTGTACTTGAGTGACCTTTGTTTTAAAAGTGGGTCAGCACAACTGAAAGTTGCAAAGACACATGTCCACACACGAACATAGCGCTATGTTAAATTTGTATGAAAATATGTACATAATGGATTTTTTTATTAATAGATGAAAAATCATGAATAGAACCTTTAGGATCGTTCATTGATACTCGCATCACTAGAAATCAGGTCCCGAGATGTTCTTACAACATAAACTAATGATACCAAATTAATATATTTTCCTATCATATATCATGCTCACGTTCAATGACCTTCACTGAGGTTTCTGACCTACCCTCAAATCCTAAATCCATCTTTTTAATAGCTAATGCCTAGATTAGGTCTAAACAAGGGGCTGGCCATAAGAAAAAATTAACTCCAGGCTTGCATGACCTTCAGATTCACTCAAGATCCAGATTCCCTCTGGACTAATTAATTACTTACATGCCCGTCGGGGTGGCCCGGTGGTTTTAGCTTTGTACTTCCATGTTGGAGGTATCAAGTTCAAAGCTCCTTGCCAACGGAAGCAAGATGTTTGACTTCTGGGTCGAGCTCGTCGCACCAGACTTGCCTAGTACGGGTTAGCTCTCCTATGTGGTTTGCGATCTATTGCATAGGAGCGGGGGTAAAATTCCCGCTCCTATGAAATATCTCACAAACCATATAGGAGAGGTAACTACACTAGGCAAGCCTAGTGCGACGTGCTCGACCCAGAAGGCAAACACCTTGCTTTCGCTGGCAAGGGGTTTCGAACTTGAGACCTCCAACATGGAAGTCCCAAGCTTAAACCACTAGGCCAACCCGAAGGATATGTGAGTAATTAACTAGTAGATATAGAAATAATTACCATCTCAATTCACTTTTAATTGTTATAAATTTTTTTTGCAGTCAAACAATAACAACTTTGACTTACATTAATGATGTATTTTTTTCATCATATAATTATTAAAAAAATGCAATCAATAGTACTTGTCATATTGTTTTTGAATATCTAAATGTTTGTTAAGAATTTAAAATTTATTTTGTGAGTATACATTTTATTTACCAAGTAAACATTACAAAACAAAAAATAGTCGGTGTGGACATAAGCTCCATCCTTGCCAAACCAAGTTCTAACATCTACTAGCTATATCTATCGGTATATATTTAAACTGATTAATCTAGTTGCTATTCTTGGATATCTAATGCATCTTCTATGTATCTCCTGAATTATATGTCTGATCATGTATCTTTATGACTAATGTTTTAGCTGAAAAATTCTGATATTGCGATCTATCCATAAATGATAATTTGTGTTTTCCATTGCCATCCTATACACAAGGGACTTGTTGCTTCTTCCTTTCATGTACTGCACCGCTCAATTTATCTCAGTAGTCCAGTTCATTGCATTTCTTGTTATTCCCTGCCAATGTTGTATACTCCTCCACACCTCAGCTGCACATGTATATTTGAAAAAATAGGTGATCATTATCTTCATCTACTAATTGACTTAAGGGACATGTTAGTACTTGAATGATTCCCCAATTTGTCAATATTCCTTTTATTGCAAGTCTTCTTTTCACTCCCAAATACATGATGAACAACTACTTAGGGGATCCAAAATTTGTCTACACTAGTGATCTCCATTCTACCTTATCCTTTGTACTTCTCAACTGTCAATACACTTGACTTATGTTGTACTGTGTCATATTATTCATACCCCCCTTAAGTAAATCCTACCTCTTGTAAATATTTTGCAGCCTTTAGTATCTCCTGTACCATCCAAGAAGCTTATTTATCTTTTACATTCCATACACCTCTTTTGCTATAGTAACTATGTATCCATACAACCCATAATTTATCAGTTTTTTGCATAAGTTCCACAATAACTTGTTAACTGTTGCTTTGTTGCATGTATATAAATATATCAAGGAAAATCAATCCTCCACTTGCTTTTGGACAAATCATCTTGTCCCATCCCACTGAAGCTTTCCTGGAAGTCTCAAAGTTTCCAGTCCATCAAAATTTAATGTCACATTAATGTAATCTAATTTAACATTGAAAATTAATCAAACTAACTTCGAAAAGTTCATCATGACAAATAAAAATGAACGGAGGGAGTAATTTCATTCTTGAATTTATGATAGTCTTACAAATACGTGTTTACTCGATGAATTGAATTTGAATACAACTTGATTTTATAAAATGACTAAAAGTATAGTTAGTCAAGAGTTTGAGAGAATTTCTTATGCCACGTGGCATATTGGTGTATGCAAGTATAGTTAGTCAAGAAGTGGTGCGTGTTTTTGAGTTGAATAATCTTTTGTGGATTCTGTCCTTTCACCGATTTGTACTAAACAAAGAGGTAATGAATCCCCTTCTTGTTGACATTAGACCTGCCAATCAAATTCTTCTGTAAGACTCATAATGATCAACTTTACTGTCAATAGTTCGGGGACAAAGTTAATAATTTTCTTCAAGTTCAGATATATGTTCAATACATTTCTTAAGAAAGGAAAAAAGAGTAAAAATGTAAAAACACGTGAACTATCAGTTTTTTTGTAAAGTTTCACATTTTGATTATTAGTTGTTTTATCTTTCCTACCTAAATTACCATGTATATATGTATTAAAACACATCTTGTTGAATAAATAACGAGAGTTAAAATAGAAAAAGAAAATAAATCATAGTTTATAACATATGCAATGTTAAGATGTGTTTTAATGTATCGATTGGAATAGTCCATATAAAAACAGACAATATTGATAATTGAGATATGAAACTCGTACGAACACGACAATTTCAACATGATTTTGATGGTTAACTCAAATAATAAGATAAAGTATGTATTGAAAAGTTTTATACTACATTATACATTTTTTTAGTTATATGTATTTGGTATGACTGAAAATATTTTTCGTAGAAAGAATATTTCCCTCCATAGAAAACACCCTTCGCCTTTATTTGTCAAAGGTATTTAATTAGTGAACGTAGAAATAGAAATTTAAAAACATAAATAATATATAAGTCAAATATATAGTAATTGTCAAAAATTATCATAGTTTTATATATCTGTTCTTTCTATCTCTTTTTTATAAAATTAAAAATAATGAACTTTTAAATTAGGAAATTATTATAGTAATTCACGTTATTAAGAATAATATTAAAAATGTCAAAGTCAAATAATTTCCAAAAAGAGACAGTATGAGAAGGAATTGGTCATCTTATTATTTAACAATGATTTTTATACGTAAAAGGGAATATTTACATTTGTTCTGCATAATGCTAGAACGTAGATCCTGGTTGTCTTAAGGATTTTTTTCTCCAGCATTTAATATCTTGTCTTCTTGGTGTTGAGGAAGACATAATTAACAGTCTAAGAAGCATGATAGATATCATGTGTGAAGAGAGAAACAACCAGATATTAAGTGGAAGTGCAGTTCTGCAACTTGATTTACAGTTACAAGGACATAACATAGTGTAATGGTATCTATTTTCTCCTTTAGATGCCTATCTCGTGCAACCTTGTAAGCTGCTGGACATTTCTCTTGGCTTTTTATTTTGTTTTAGGAATATCTGATGGAGCCATAGCTGGAACCAATTTCAAATGGACTCATCTCTATCATTGATGACGTATGCATATTACAACAAAATTGCATCGTGTCAAGTAATACCACCAATATCTTTGGCTCACTGCTTCAAATATTCCTTTAACTAGTGATCTATCCTTTCCGTTTGCCATTTATTTGTTGGTGGTTAGCAGAAGAGAACTTCAAGTTGGTCCCCATCAAATTGAATAATGTTGTCCAAAACGTACTAAGAACCTGTTCTCTCTGTCACTCACAATATCAATCGGTAACCCAAAGAACTTAACCACATTTATCTAAAAAAAGTCAATAGCTATTTCCGATGAACACAAGTTATGTGCAACAATAAAGATTGAATTCCTTGAAAACCTGTATACCATCACCATTATTGATGTTTTACCCTCAACCATAGGAAAACCCTAAATGAATTCCATGCTTACCAACAACCATGTCCGTTCTAGAAGAGGCAAAGGCTGCAATAACACTACCTTTTTCTCATGCTTAGTCTTGTCTACTTTGCAGATATGACAGCATAGATTATTAATCTATGATTGGGTGTTGCATAATTATATTGAAATGTTGAATTAATTTGGGTTTAGCTATCTTTTTCTGTTTTCATATATAATTTGAGGTTGCAAGTTCTAATTGACTTTAGATCTCTATTGTTGCTTGTGAAAGGTCGTTGAAGTGAAAAGAGATGGCGAGACATGTCATGTGGTTGCGCTCGAAAGAAATTCCTATTGCTAAGGTCTATGGAGGCATCATCCATTCGACGAGGCTACCTAGAGAACACACATGACTTGCGAGTCCAGTATTCTCACATGTGTAAAATATTTATACAAGATATTTAATTTAAACATACTATTTATATAATATTTAATTAAAAGTTTGTATAATGAAATAATGTTATACTATTAAAAAAGTGAAGAGGTGTAATGAATAGTGTTACACAAAATTTGGTGTAACACTATTCACACACCAAATTTTGGTGTAGAAATTTGTGTGGGTTGGAGATCAAAACACAAAATTTTACACCAAATATAGGTTTAAGAGTAAAATTTGGTGTTGGGGATGGTCTTACATCTACTTTGTTATGTTTTTCCCATTGTATATTGATTTTGAACCTCTTGAATGTAATTTTAGAGGTCGGCCTAGTGGTTGAACAGTTCAAAACTCACTTTGAAGTTCCAAGTTAAAATCTTAGGCATTACATTTTGAATTTTGACCAAAATAACTCATTATTAAAATCAGTACACTTGAATAATACACTTTTTAAATTTTACTAAACTACGATAAATGTAGTTCTCACTAGAGTTTTATGTAATATATTACACAACAAAAATTCAATGACCAAAAGACAAAAATCTTACAAAGTAAACAGAGATAAAATGTTATTGCTAATGAATTTTATAATTCGTTACATTGCGACATGTTTTAAAGCTAAAACGTGACTCACAGAGAAACGATGACTTTAATCTTTTAATTTAATTCTTCTTCTTCTTATTTTTTCTAATTAATCATGCTTATAAAAAATGTCTACTTTAATATAAAATTCATTATAAATTAATTATTTTCACCTTTATTTTGGCTTTAATTAATATGCTTCAAAAAGAAACAAGTGTGATAAAAATTAATAATATATGTTATATTGAAATTAAAGAAAAATATATATGTAAAAAATTAATTTTACAAATATAAATGAATAGGATGATATATTTGCATTTAAGACAATTAAGAATAAAAATGTAATTTGATTATAACAAAAATCTATTTTAAGAAAGATAGTAAGAAAAATAAATAATCTAGAAACATCTTTCTATATATGAAGTTAATGATGATCAAAAAAAAAAATATAACTTCATGGAAACAAAAATCTACCAAACCTAATGACAAGAAAACTAAATAGTCCTAGAAGTATCTTTAGCTATTGTTGTTACTATTAACTCATTTAGTTATTATTCACTTTCTAATAAGTTATTGAGATATCTACTCATTCCTCTATTT
>NC_028638.1:7376072-7452521 GCF_001406875.1 Solanum pennellii | reverse complement strand
TTTCAGAATTCTAAGTGTTTTGGAACGAGACCCCCTCGACGGTCCGTCGTGCCCATGACGGTCCGTCGTGGGATCCGTCGTCTCAGCCAGTTTTTCCAGAAATAAAATCTGCTGCTCAAAACGACTAAACAGGTCGTTACAGATTGAAATTAAAGAATAAATAAAATTAGCCTCAATATTAATAAAATATGTTTTAAAAGATTTTAAAAATAACTTTATAAGTAAAAAAACATAGATCTAGGTTTACCATTTTTTTTCCAGCTAGAGCAATCAAAAGTTTCATGGTATGTATGAAGCTACAAGTTCGCGAAAACGAATATCAATCCGTATGGCTGGACGTTAGACAATTCTGGAATAAGTGAATATACTACACAGATTTTATGTCATGTTTTGTTCATATGTAATATATTTGGTTGTGTTGATGCTTTTCTTTTTATTCTTTCTCTTATTTATAAAAATGAATGTTCAAAAACGTCTGTGTCAGCACTACAAACCATTGGTGGAAACTTTGTTTAAGACCATAATTTAGGATAATTATTACAATAATCAGTATCATTTCATGTTTGAGCTAGATCATATTCAACTGGCTAATCTGATCTCCGAGTTCTCATATTCTGTATTAACTCAAATAAAATAGCTTGGAGATCAAATTAGTAGCTTGATCATGATATCGTTCAAACATGAAATGATGTTGAACATTGCAATATTTATCCTAGATTATAGGCTTAAACAATGTTCCCGCCAATGGTTTTTAGTGCTGACGTCGATGTATCTGAACCTTCATTTATAAACAAGAGATCATATAAAGGAAAGCACAAACACAACCAAATATGAAGAAAACATGACAGAAAACCTGTGCACAAAAATTTAGTTCTTCCAAAATAATCCAACGTGCAATCATGTGGATTGACATTCATTTTCCCCGAGCTTGCAACTTCATAGACACCGTAAAGCTCTCGATTGTTGTAGTTGAACAAAAACAACAATAGACCTGGATTTATTTTCTTCACATCTGAAAAAAATGGACAAAGAAAACGTACATTAGAAAAAGGGAAGTTAAACGATACGCTCACATATAACAGGCAAAAAGCAAATCTTTTGTCATCTCAATAGTTAGTTGTGGTGACTAGTGCTTGCAAGAGTAATTCATACACAAACAATATTCATGAAATGTTCTTTGCATCACTAAAGTCGTATGTAATACGTACAAGACCTTCAAAAAAGCTTCCCTTTCCCCCTTCAGTCACGAGTTACATCTACTACAAATTCCTCTTATATTTCTCGGTACATATCTTGAGGAGAAAAAAGACAAGGCTAACACTATCTAGAATTTTTGTGAAAAATATGGCTTCTAAAAGAGAAGGCATAGGCTTTAGAACAAAAGACGTATGACAAAGAGTATACTTCATAGAAAATTATAGCTAGAATTGCAAATACCTTTCACTAGGACAAAACTCCAAAGAATTAATATTAGTACCCAAGTGCAACCTCTTGTGCAAAGAGGAGATCTCCATCTTTGTCACATCAATAACACAGACATCACCATCTTTGATTCCGTAGAATTTAAATGACAAGCATAGATTTTGATCAATGCATGAACAAACTAAATGCCACAGCAGATAGGAATGCAAATGGTGTGGTGCCATTAAAACGTATGCGGAATGGAGCAGGTTACAACTTATGTGGATGCGGGGGGTTGTTGGAGCTGATCTTTTTAAAATTTAAAGGGGGGAGGGGGTTGAGATAAGAGACCACTAGGTTTCTGAAGTTTAACGGATGACATAAGCAAATAAATTTTCAAGATATAAATTCTGGATATCACAGATCTAATTTTATTTATAAATAGTATTCCTGATCATTAAAATTTGATCTGAAACTTATTCTTTAGTTCTTTTTATGTTTTATCTTTCTTTTTGTTTCTGATTTTTTGAGTCCCGAAATTAGCACATAAATGTACAGTCAAGTCAAAACTAAAACTAAATAGAAAAGAAGTAAATAACTATATGCTTTCCTTTTATAGTTTAGATACAAAAATTTGAATTTTTTTAGAGATTAAAAAAAACCACACATTGTTTGAAAGGGCAACTCTTCTAAACTGAACAGTATAGTAATCTTTCACCATCTACATCATTTATATCACCTATTAATGAGGGAAAAGGCATGATTACCATACTGAACTACGACCGAAGTTCAAGGATACTTTATCTTTACCCTATTATCACCCTGTATACTATTTTACCTCCCAAAACAATTTTAAAGTGTAATATACACACCCTTAAACGTGATAAGAAAGATTTCACTTTTTCCGGAGGGGAGAAGGTTTTCCCTTAATGGAGTATAGGTGTGAGAAAAAGGAAGACAATTTAGTAGAATAAATGGATGGAAAAACGCTAGAAAAAATTTGTCAGCAACTTCTGTACGTGGTGAGCATGTGAAAAAATAAATTGTCGTTCTAGAATGAAAAAAAATTAGAATTCAACTCTATTTCACAAAGAAAGAAAGGAAAAAAAATTAAAAAGATATCAACTTAAGTTTTAATGTTAATTAATTAAATGTCCAAAGTAATCATATTCTAACTTCTTTTCACCCCTAACATGCCTCCGACTGAGTGAGCACACTCTTTGTACCACCGCATCACCGAAGGATGTAGTATAACACTTTAAAATGGTTCAAAGGTGTAATAGGACCCCATAAAAGAAAGGTGTGTTTTTGGAACTTCGTTCATAGTTTGTTTTCTGTTGTGTTTACGGAAGAAAAAAAAGGCAAATGAATCTAATTTGAGAAGTTAAAATAAATAATATTACCTAATATATGACAGTAATTTGCCTAAATATAACAAATGAAAAAAAAGGTGAGTTGAAAATTATGTGAGTTAAAGGTTCAAACCCCGCCCCATTTTCACTCCTAGTTTTTAAACACCAAATATATGTATGGGAGGGGAGACATTCATCAAAATGAAGACAAGCCAAGAGTAGAAAAAGACCTTATTCATATAAAAAGTTCAAGAGAAGACTTGGTGTTTTTGAAAGATGAGAATACGTCAAATTAATTTCATGGAATCTTATACAAACTCCAATAGGAAGGGGAATGGGAACCAGATGTTACTCTATTTTAGGTTCCCTTTCATTCCTTATTTTGGCCTATATCGTCATGAAATTTCAAATTTCAAATCAACGCAATGATTTATTCAACATCCATGTAAAAAAGATATTTTATCCGAGATTCACGATTGCAAAATCGATGTAAAATTCTTTTTCTTCAACAGTGCATATCTAAGGAAGGTATTGGACAGTAAAGATGATGGTAATTGAAATTAACATTACTAGGAGACACAAAAGGATAAACATCTTATAATACAAGATATTTCCCACCCAAACTAATTGTCATAATGGAAGCTGACTTATTATAGAGGCTTTTGATCCAATTTTCATCCATGTACTGATGTCCCAAACCGCAATCAATATTTTTTTTGCCTATTTTATTAACACGTGTTCGGATAGTTACACAATGTTTTCAATGAGAAAAATTACACAATCTCAATTTGATAACTTTATTAACTAAAGCCAGACTTTAGAATACCGTTCTGAAAAGTAGTGAACAAACACGATTTTGTCCCATCTTTAGAGAACCTGCAGAGTTCAATATTCTCATCCTGAAATGTTTAAGACACGATATTATAGCATCAACATAAATATGGATAACCAATGGTCTGACAAGTAAGACATCGTATTATTCAAAATTTACTGCATTTTGCGTCAAAGTTATTGGAACACCAGCCCTTTGTGTTTATTATTCTGGCGGCATTAGTCATGGACGTGAAAGCTTAGAGCTCAGAATCTAAAATGTATAGATATAAAAGTAGGAAATATATTAAAATCTTGATCAAGAAAATCATAGGAACACTAATTCATAAGATTCCACAATCCATGGATTATGTATCATTTCTGAAACTACCATAAGAGGCACAGTAAAGACACGTAAGTCTTTTGAAACTTTTTTTTAAGATTTCATGATCATATTCAAAAATCAGATTCACACGTCAAAGCTTAAAGAGTATAGCATAAATGCAAATCCATGCATAAATGCATGTACTAGGGTTTCTTGATCGGGAATGTATCTTTCTTGAAATGTCAACATGCTTAGTTCTTCTATGACATTTCTCACTTCCTAAATATAATCAATAATGGATAAAGTATAATTCTGTATTCAAATTCAGTTAATGTAGATTTACATCCCATAATATTCACCTCCAAGATATAACCCTACAAATTAGGTCACTGTTCGTCTCATTATTCACTTTCAATTCCACATGATAACAAACTACTTTAGACACTTAGATAAGATCAAACAGAGCAAGAGCAACCATCTTACAACCTGGTGTGATGCGTAGCTGATGAACAAAAAAGATAACATCCACATGGGATTATGAAAAGATTAAAGCACTTCATTATGATCTTAAAGTGAAAAATATATACCATAATTGTTAAAAGACACAAGACTAAGATCCTTCACTTCATTTTTCCATCACTTAGTTTCTTTAGAAATAATTGACGTTTCATCACTTAAGTGCGACAAAAGTAAGAGAGCAAGATGTATCACTAATCAACACAAATGCACATACTTTGAAGATTATAGGTCCCCAAAGCTCATATCAGGTAAATTCTCACATATGATAAATAAAAGATGATTATATATAACTATAATCCGAGTAAAGCTAACTATACCTGAAATCCATGTCTCTGAAAAACTTGTGAGCTTTAGGTTCACCCACAATAATGCGCATGGTTGGCCACCCAAAAAAGTCTAAAGTGTCCATCCTTCAAGATTCAAAGTAATACAAAGTCAGGACAAAATGGCAATATCCTTATGAAATATAACAAACTTAATTTCCACAAAATTTCTTGCAACTCCTCCTGTGGCTAATTTGGAGAAATCAACACTAAAGTCTATACGTGTTTGTGGACTAACATCTTGGAGAGGAAACTCCTTGCACACAAATCTTATATTATCTTCATGACCATATAACTCAAACAATCTTCAGGAAACAACAAACAATATATCCTCTTCCCAAGGTAAGAAATAAATAAAAGGCAAGTCAATAATCATATTAAAAACTCAGGCAAGACATATGTATGGTCCTTTGTAGGGTGACAAACATAATCAGTAATGTGAAAAGATAACTATCAGCCAAACAAGACCTGTACTTGAGTGACCTTTGTTTTAAAAGTGGGTCAGCACAACTGAAAGTTGCAAAGACACATGTCCACACACGAACATAGCGCTATGTTAAATTTGTATGAAAATATGTACATAATGGATTTTTTTATTAATAGATGAAAAATCATGAATAGAACCTTTAGGATCGTTCATTGATACTCGCATCACTAGAAATCAGGTCCCGAGATGTTCTTACAACATAAACTAATGATACCAAATTAAAATATTCCCCTATCATATATCATGCTCACGTTCAATGACCATCACTGAGGTTTCTGACCTACCCTCAAATCCTAAATCCATCTTTTTGAATGGCTAATCCCTAGATTAGGTCTAAACAAGGGGCTGACCATAAGAATACAATTTATAGTACTTTTCATATAGTTTTTGAATATCTAATGTTTTTGTAGAATAATTTTGATATTGCGCTCTAGCCATAAATAACAAATTATGTTTGTCATCGCCATCCTATACACAAGGGACTTGTTTCTTCTTTCTCTCATGTATTGCACTGTCCAATTTCTCACTAGTCCACTTCATTGAATTTCTTGCTATTCCCTGCCAATGTGGTATACTCCTCCACACCTCTGCTGCATATGTACGTTGGAAAAAAATGTGATCATGATCTTCATCTACTAATTAACATAAGGGACAAGTTAGTACTTGAACGATTCCCCACTTTGTCAATCTGTCTTTTATTGCAACTCTTCTTTTCACTGCGAAATACATGATGAACAACTACATAGGGGCTCTAAAATTTTTCTACACTAGTGATCTCCATTCTACCTTCTCCTTTGTACCTCTCATCTGTCAATACACTTTACTTATGTTTTACTCTGTCATATTATTTGTATCCCCTTCCATGAATCCTGCCTCTTGTAAATAATTTGCAGCCTTTAGTATCTTCGATACCATCTAAGAAGCTCTTTGAGCTTGTATATTGCATACACCTTTTTTCTATAGTAACTATGTATGTATATCAAGGAAATTCAATCCTCCACTTGCTTTTGGACAAAACATCTTGTACCATGCCACTGAAGCTTTCCTGGAAGTCTCAAAGTTTCCAGTCCATAAAGATTTAATGTCACATTAATGTAATCTAATTTAACTTTGAAAATTAATCAAACTGACTTTTGAAAAGTGCAACATGACAAATAAACATGAACGGATGGAGTAATTTCATTCTTGTATTAATGACAGTCTTAAAAATATGTATTTACTTGACTAATTGAATTTAAATACAACTTGATCTTATAAAATTACCGAAATATACCCCTAGATTTTCATAATGTTAAAGAGTGTTTTCAACACATGCTTTTGCTTATTATTAAGTGTCGCATGCTTCTACAAGAGTTTGAGACAATTTCTTATGCCATGTGGAAGATTGGTGTATGCAAGTTAAGTTTTTCAAGATGAGGGTGGGTGTCTTTGAGCGTGTCAATAGTTCGGGGACAAAATTAATAATTTTCGTCAAGTTCAAAGATATTTTCAATACATTCTTAAGAAAGGAAAAAAAAAGAGTAAAAAATTGAACAACTGTGAACTATCATTTTTTTGTAAAGTTTCACATTTTTATTATTTGTTGTTTGTTCTTTCTACCTAAATTATCACGTATATATTTATTAAAACACATCTAGTTGAATAAATAATGAAAGTTAAAATAGAAAAAAGGAAATAAATCATAATTTATGACATAGGCAATGCTAAGATGTGTTTCAATGTATCGATTGTAAGAGTCAATATAAAAACAGACACTATTGATAATTGAGATGTGAAACTCGTAAGAACATGACAGTTTCAACATTTGATCGTTAACTCAAATAATACGATAAAGTATGTATTCAGAACTTTCAAACAATGTTATAGACTTTTTTTTTTAGGTATATGTATTTGGTATGAATGAAAATTTTATACCTAGAAAATTTTTTTTCCTCCATAGAAAACGCCCTTCGCCTTCATTTGATAGGAATGGTATTTTATTAGTGAACATGGAAAAAGTAAGTTACAAACATAAATAATATATAAGTCAAATATATAGAAATTGTCAAAAATTATCATAGTTTTACATATCTTTTCTTTCTATCTCTTTTTTATAAAATAAAAAATAATGAACTTTTAAATTAGAAAATTATTATAGTAATTCACGTTATTAAGAATAATATCAAAAATGTCAAAGTAAACTAATTTCCAAAAAGAGACAGTATCAGAAGTAATTGATCATCTTATTATTTAACAGTGACTTGTATATGAAAAGGGGAATATTTACATTTGTTCTGCATAATGTTAGAACGTAGATCCTGGTTGTCATAAGGATTTTTTTCTCCAGCATTTAACATTTGGTCTTCTTGGTGTTTAGAGCAACAACCATATATAAAGTGGGAGTGCAGTTCTGCAACTTGATTTACATTTACAAAGATATAACATAGTGTAATGGTATCTATTCTATCCTCTAGATACCTATCTCGTGCAACCTTGTAAATTGCTGGACATTTCTCTTGCCTTTTTGTTTTAGCAACATCTGATGGAGTCATAGCCGAAACCAATTTCAATGCACTCATCTCTATTATTGGTGACGTATGCAGATTACAAGAAAACTGCATCCTGTCAAGTAATACAACCAATTTCATTGGCTCACTGCCTCAGATATTCCTTTAACAAATGGTCTATCCTTTCCGTTTGACCATTTATTTGTTGGTGGTTAGAAGAAGAGAACTTCAAGTCGATCCCCATAAAATTGAATAAATGTTGTCCATAATCTACTAAGAACATGTTTTCTCTGTCACTCACAATATCAATCGGTAACCCAAAGAACTTAACCATATATATGTAAAATAAGTCAATAGTTATTTCCGATGAACACAAGTTAGGTCCAACAATAAATATTGAATACTTTGAAAACCTGTCTACCATCACCATTATCGATATTTTACCCTCAACCATAGGAAAACCCTAAATGAAATTCATGCTTACCCACAACCATGTCCGTTCTTGAAGAGGCAAAGGCTGCAATAACACTACCTCTTTCTTGCACTTAGTCTTGTATACTTTGCAGATATGACAATATAGATTATTAATCTATGATCGGGTGTTGCTTAATTGTATATTAAATGTTGAATTAATTTGGGTTCAGCTATCTCTTTATGTTTTCAAATATATTTTGAGGCTGAAAGTTCTAATTTACTTTAGGTCTGTAATGTTGCTTGTGAAAGGTCGTTGAAGTGATAAGAGATGACGAGACATATTATGTGGTTGCTCTTGAAATAAATTCCTATTGTTAAGGTCTATGGAGGCATCATCCATTCGAGGAGGCTACCTAGAGACCACACATGACTTGCGAGTCCAGTATCCATGTTTGACTTTTCAAGTATTTTTTGAGGATGAAATTCCTAGTAGTAATTGATGCATCAAGATTTTCTCCTTATGTCTACGTTCTTAGAGCTTGATTCGCTGGCTTGGCGTTGCATTCATGTCGATGGACCCAAACAAAGGTTGACCATCACGACCATGACCGGCCCTGTGATCATGATGAGTCAGTGACTGAAAACTATATTTTGTTTCTGCAATTTTAGCATGCATTTCCCCTCATAGTTACTCCAAAGAAACATACTAAAAGATCAAATGAAGGGGGAATCTATGTAATTGTTGGGTGTTGTTTGTAAATACTTTGAGGATGTTAGAAGGGTTGTTATTCTAATATTCAACCCAAAATATATGGTGTAATTCATCATTATTAGGCTTGTATTAGCTCTTGTTGATCTTACTTTTTGCTAAATTATTTTTAGCTACTAAGTGCTCAAATTTTTTCCATTTTTGGATCAAAAGTTACTTGAGCTGGATGGACCTAGAAATGGAGTCAATTTTTTCATTCCTTGTGTGGGTCCCACAGTATCATTCAGATCAGATTTTTTGTCAGGTTTCATTGTTGTGATTGGGTGTCAAATGAATGTATTGATGCCAGGATCACTATTTTGACAGTGTAGCATCATTTTGTGTATTCTGAGAAGGAAAAATCCAGACATAAGATATTTAGAGTGCTCATGTTCATGTTGCGATAACTTAATATTCTTAGACCTTGGTTGTTGGTTGTTCTAGCATGATGATTTACTATATGTTTGACTGGTTTTTAGCATGATTACTTATTATTTCTTTATTGAATTTATTTACTCTAATTTTTATCATTTTGGGTAATGTTTTTGTTGAGATTGATTACTGAGATGTTATGGTTGTTCTTATGAGTTGTAAATATGCTAGGTTGGCCTTAATATTGATATTTTCGAGCCTTACGCTAGGTTTGGCTAGTGAATTCCTTAGTGCATTTCTTAGATTTGACCTCAGTGGCCTTCGAGGCGTGATTTTGGGAATAAGTTGAGTAGATATGACCTTCCAAGCTAGGTTGTGTCCTTCCTGTAGCCGTATTAGTATGTGTTATTTGCTAGATGTAGGGACATGATTACCTAGCCTTGTTGAGGACCGCTCCTAGTTCAGCAGTTGACTTGACGTGAGATTCTTAGACAGACAATATAGTGGCATTATTATTTTGATTTTTAAGATTCCGGAATACGCTAAGATTTTGTAGGTATATCCAATATGAGATTTTGAGAGCTTCTAGGTCTCTCCATAGTCATCTGATGTTAGATTTTGGGATTAAATTTGTTTTGTAGCTATTTGATGTAAAATTTCGGAGGATGCTATACTTATTCAGGGGTTATTTCAATGTAATATTCATTATAGTTTTCTTAGGGCAATTCAATGTATAATTCCATGGTGGGATTGGGTTCTCTTATATCAATTTTTAGAGGATTCCAGGTTCCGTATGTATAGTTATTCCGATGTAAGATTCAAGAATATGCTAGATAATGTTTGGTTATTCTAATGTAAGATTCTCGTAGAAGCCTGTTTTCGGTGTGACTGACTCGATATAAGATTTTGAGAAGGCGTATGTGTCTTTTTCTGAGTTGTTCCTTGTAGTGTAGATCTTGCATACACTCATTGGTCTTAAGTGGATTCAAACATATTATGTTTTGCATGATTATTACTGATCTACCTTCGTTTGTGCCTTCTAGACTTATGAGGGTCCTATTAGGTTCAAGATAGTTTTATTGCTTTCATTATAATTCTTAGTATCTCTATTGTGATTCATATCATTATATGTCTTTACTACTGCCTATTACCATGTTATTAACTCGCTTATTATTGTGTTATTGCAATCATGATATCAGCCGACCTATGATGCCTATTGAGTACCCCTTATTTTGGTACTCATACTCCCACTTTGCATATTTTTCCCTAATGCAAATCCAAGTTCTAGTTGACCACATTGATTCTCGTGTTGTTGTAGCTAGTGTTTCATGGGTTAAGGGTGAGCTTGCTGGCATTCGTGGTTGACTCAAATCCTTTTGTACATTTATGACTAATTTTTTTGTATACCGAATAATGAGTTTTTTTTGTATGTGTGTAGTTATGCACTCGATCTTTTGAAGTATCTTTGTGCTAGCATCCACTAGGTTTTGGGATGAACCATATATTATATTTTTTCCTATTTTGGGGGTTGTATATATAACTTGGTCTTATTTCCATTATTTATTCTTTGGGCATCCCCAACCAAAACACTAAATTTGGTGTTAACATCAAATTTAGTGTAATCAGCTCCAACCCATTGCATGAAATTTTACACCAACAAAGAATTTTTTTTCTCTCTTCATTATTATATCATTATTTCTTATTTCATTTATATTTTCTTATTCATAAAACAAATTCTTTCTAAAACATTCACCATATATAATTCATAGTATTTTCTTTTATAATTGATTAATATAAATTATTTTGTACCATAATTTTTTAAGTAATATAAATTGCTAACAAATATTATACATCATACATAATAATAGATGATACAAATAAAAGTGAAATAATTAATGAAATACAATTAAATAAACACTACATAAAAATTATTTGAAATTTTTACACTAATATTCAACTTTGAAGATCATTGAGGTGCACCCATAAATGCTCTATTAATGCATTACGTAGTTCAAAATGACTTTCTTTGTCCTTTATTATTTTTATTTCAAGCTAAAAATTGGTTAAATTGATAATTTTCATCTGTTGTAATTTCTACTGTCGGAGTTGGACCTTACAACACATCTTGAATTGGTGCATTAAGATCAAGCTCATTCTCAATTATCATGTTGTGCATTATAATACATGAAGTTAACATATCATGCATATAACACTTGTTTCTCCGAAAACGTGACGGTCATGCAATAATTGCAAAACGAGATTGCAAAACTCCAAATACACGTTCAACATCTTTCGACATGATTCTTGTTTCATTGTATAATTGCAAAGAGGTGACAGTTATTTTTAAGTACATTATATTGTTTGTTTAAAATGTATATATTTGCATATTTAATTTTTTTATATAATTTATACTAGAATTAACATAAATTTAATTTTTTAAAAAAGTCATATTTAAAATTAATTTATAAAAATACCTAAAATTTATATCTAAAATTAATATTATAAAAATATTACTTAAAAAATAATTACATTTACAAGATATCTAATTAAAGCATATCATTTATATAACGTTTAATTAAAAGTTTGTATAATGAAATAATATTATAATATTAAAAAAGTGAATTGGTGTGGGTCGGAGCTCAAAACATCAAATTTTACACCAAATAAAGAATTTGGTGAAAATTTTGGTTTGGGTTTGAGATGGTCTTATATCTACTTTGTTATGCTATTTTCCATTTTCTTCCTCTCTCTTTGTCCTTTATCCTTGGGTTCTGGGCTAAGTGTTAGTTTTAGGGGTAGACCTAGAGGTAGTCAATGAGGTTCATCTCAACCTTTTCGGCAAAAAATATACATATATATAAGGTAATTTAAAGAATTTTTATGTCTATATATTGATTTTGAACCTCGTGAATGTAATTTTAGAGGTTGACTTAGTGGTTGAGCGGTTCAAAACTCACTTTGAGGTTCCAAGTTGAAATCATAGGCATTGCATTTTGATTTTTGACCCAAATAAGTCGTTATTAAAATCAATTCACTAGAATAATACACTAGTTTGAAATTTTACTTAAATAGTATAAATTTAGTTCTCAGTAACGTTTTATGTTATATTTTACACAACAAAAATTCAATGACCAAAAGACAAAAACCTGACATTGTCAGTGACATTTTAATGAAGTGAATTATGATCAAGGTTGAAAATGTAACTTCGCGCTAACAAAATCTACCTAGAATGATATCAAGAAATTAAATACTTCAAGAAACATCTTTTGTTATGGTTATTACCATTAACTTATTTTGTTATTACTACTTCACTTTCTTTTCTTTTGTGTGTTATCGTTATATATATTCATTACTCTATTTTACTATTACTTTAATTTAATTCTTAATTTTTTTTCTATTAATTATTTTTATAAAAATGTCTACTTTAATTAAAAATTCATTATGAATTAATTATTTTCACCTTTAATTTGGCTCGAATTAATATACTTGAAAAGAAACAAGTGTGATATAAATGAATGATATATATTAGATTGAAATTAAAGAAAAAGATGTTAAATAGTAATTTTACAAATAAAAATTAATAGGATGATATATTTGCATTTTAGACAACCAAGAATAAAAATGTAATTTGATTATAACATAAATCTATTTAAAGAAAGATAGTAAGAAAAATAAATAATTCTAGAAACATCTTTCTATATATGAAGTGAATGATGATCAAAGGTAAAAATATAACTTCACGCAACCAAAAATCTGCCAAGTATGATGACAAGAAAACTAATTAGTTCTAGAAATATCTTTAGTTATTGTTGTTACTATCAACTCATTTTGTTATTACTTCCCTTTCTTATATGTTATTGTTATATCCACTCATTACACTATTTTACTATTACTTTATTTTAATTTTAAAGATTTTTTCCCATTTACCAAGAACGTAGGGCTAGTCTCACCTTTAAGTTCCACAACCCGATGTTATATCATTCATAACACTTCGATAGGATCATTCCATTTAGACCTTAGTTTTTCGGGGAATAACCTAAGTCCAGAGTTAAAGAGTAGTACATTCTCTCCCAAAGTGAAATTTCGAGTAACTATGTACTTGTCATTCAACCTCTTCGTCTTTTCTTTGTAAACCTTGGCATTCTCATACGCGTGGATCCTAAACTCTTCAAGTTCATGTAGTTGACTCATTCTCTTTCTATAGGGTAGCTCAGGGTCCACATTTAATCTCTTAATAGTCCAATAGGCTTGGTGTTCTTATTTCGCCGGAAGATGACATGCTTTCCCAAATACCATGTGATAGGAAGAAGTCCCTATTGTGTCTTATACGCAGTCCTATATTACCATAACACATCTTCAAGCTTCTATGACCAGTCTTTCCTCTGCGCATTCACCATTTTCTTCAAAATTTACTTCACCTATATATTTGAAATCTGGCCACTCGTTTCAGGATGGTAAGTAGTAGCAACATTATGACGTATACCATACTTAGAAAGAAGGTTCTTAACAAGATAATTAATGAAATTCTTACCTCCATCACTTATGATTTCCCTTGGAGTGCCAAAGCGAGTGAAAATGTTCTTCTTCATGAACTTGATCACCACCCTTGAGTCATTGGAAGGAAGAGCGACAACCTAAACCCACTTACTCACATAATTTACAACCAAAAGAATGTATTAGTTTCCACTAGATGGTGGGAAGGGGCCCATGAAGTCAATACCCCACACATCAAAGATATCTACCTCCAAAATGTTGTTTAGTGGAATCTCATGTCTTCTTGAAATAGTATTCAACCTTTGCCATTTGTCACAACCTTTCACAATAGCAATAGAATCTTTATATAGCAAGGGCCAAATAAAAAACAAATCGTAGTACCTTTTGAGAAGTGCGCTCTCCTCCGTTTTGACATTCATATGGCCTATCATGACAATTTTTGAGCACTTTGTGAACCTCAGACTCTGGAATTGTTACGACCACAAAATGAACTGGGATAAACTAGAGGCTCACATGTGTTTTAAGAGTTAAAAGCTTATTTATAAGGTGTTTCACAACTTTTAATTGTTGGTTTGAGGTCAAACATCAAAGGATGACTAAGACATCTAGAAACTAGTCTTTTGCGTACTTGTGTTCCTTTGTATGTTTGCGTTGTTTTGAAGTTTTCTTTGGAGTCTAAAATGATAGGAGGGTAACCTAGAATCTATATGGTCATGTTTAGGGTAAAAAAGTTTGAGTATGACCCCCTAAGGACCACACTAAGGATCCTTAAGGAGTACCCAAAGGTTTGCCAAGAGGCTGCCAAAACAGTCTCATTGACGACCTCATTTGACGCCGCTACACAACCAATTGACGCCCCATAAAAAGGGGGCGTGTCTCCACACTTAGATGTTGGATCTTATCCCCCAAATGAGGGAGCCTTTGACCAAAATGAAGGAACATTAGGACGAGCTGTCATCCAGTTGACGCCGTCAATGGTGGACGTCGAATGGCACCTGTAAAATAGCAATGTCTCGTCCAACCTAAGTTGTCACATCCAGAGAGCACCCCCTAGACGTAACCGGCGTCCTCGTCCTCGGAGAGGACTAAGACTAGCCTATTAAGACTCATCATTACATTCATAGGTTAAAAATGCAGAAAATTAAAACTTTTCATCTACATCTACATCTACATCATCAAGTTTACATAGGCCTCTCGCTTACACATCATATATATACATAGGCAGTTTATTTAGACTCCTCACATAGGAAGCTTACATAGGATTCTACGTTTATTTCACATATACAATATACACAATAGTATTAATAGGGATGTATCATATAAAACAATCTAAACGGAATAGAACAGTTTGGGCATAGCCCTTGCACAAATGTACAATTGCCACTTAGGGCTTACAACACTGTCTTTGAACAATAAGAGTGAAACGAATGTCCATGGACTATAACAAGTAACATAGGTAGAGTGAGAAAGGCATCATCCTAGGATCCTGAGGACATACCCATACTTGGAGAAATGATTCAAGATTTCTTTGCAAATTGTCCATGGACCCTTCAACGAGCGGAACCTAAAATGTTGGGGGAAAAGGGAGAAATATGAGTTAGCACATCACTTGTACTAAGTATGGAAACATATGCACACATAAACTTAGAAATCATGATAAAGGGGACATTTTAATCAAAAACTTTATAAGTTACTTTGAAAAGCCTTATGCAGAACCAAGAACCCATATAAGCCAATAATCACATAACCCTTAAGTCATGACCATGTACACACAAGACCAACATCATCAAGTATAGTCAAGTCAACATGTATAATAAATATTAAAGTACATAACCAAAAAGACTCTAACATCATGTTATAACAACAAAGTATGTATAAGATTTTATAATATTATAACATAAGCAAGACCCTTACTCATAACCAACCATTTAGCCTACATGTGCAATGACCAAGTGAATTCCCACAACCTCACTCAACCAAGTAAACCAAATAAAGGATCACAAGTAATGCCTAAGTCAACACAACATAGCATCAATAGTAGTCATCATCATATTTAGGAAATATAGACAAATAGCATGTTCATAAGTGAGACTAACATCATATAGGATCATCAATATGTAAAGTCAACATATGCCTAACATTTACTTTGTAAGAACATAAGAACAAACATCTAGGAGTTTCCTCAAGGTTAACAAGTGCAATTAATAGGTAGAGTCACATACCCCTACCTATACCAAGTCAAACCCCTTAAGTCAAAGTAGTTAGTGTTCACATTATTACTTTATGTTACTTTTGGGAACACTTGCCTTAATCGATTATAAGACCCCGAAAACATGTGTCTAAAAATGTTTAAAATAGGTTAATTAAGAGTTTTATAGTATGTATACTTGATTTGAGTTAATTTGGAAGTTAAACGTCAAGGGACGACCAAGCCGTTCGACGACTAGTCACCAAAGGGACTTAGGTATTTTTATATGCTTATGACTGTGTCATGGGCTCATGAGGTTCGTATATGAGTTATAATTATGTTTATAGTAAGTGTGTTAAGTTTCATGAAATTTGGAAATCAAACATTCAAGAACGTTCAAGAGGTTTGAAAGTTAGCCTTTTAGACGTGCTAGTGCGTCCTTGTATGTTGGCCTTGTTTTCATCTATTGTTTGGAGTGGAAAGTCAGAGTAGTTGACCCTAGTACTTTAATAGACATTTTAAGGGTCAAAAAGACCGGGTTTGACTCCCTGGGGACCTTTCCCTCGCGAAGCACGCCTAGCAAGCACCTCACTGCCTCATATATTATTTGGGCCAGAATGGGAAGGCTGCTCCACGATGCGCAGCCCACTCCCAGATAATGTTGCGTCGTTTTAAGTAAATTTTGACAAGTCTAAAAGTTCCAATAATCATGGTGGTGTTTTGGTTACTTAAAGGAACGACTATAAATTGATTTTATGACTCATTTAACCCCTTTTCCCAGCCAAAAACCCAACACCCAATAAGAAAATCAAAAATACCAAATCACTCTTCTTCTCGAAAATTCTCTCAAACCTCCATAGGAGGGAAAACTAAAGTTCAATATATGGGATGTATTTTCATTGTTTCTTCTTCAATTTCTTATGGGCTTATCATATATAAAGGTGTGATCGTTCATCCTTAGTTATCCATTCATATAAGGAGTTAATCAAGTATTTTCAAAATGACTCAAAGACCAAAATTCCCAATTTCCAATCTAGCCATGGATTCTTTCTCAAATTAATTTCAAAAGCATGTTTAAGATAAATTGAGGATTATCTTTTATTTTAAAAATGAATTTCAATCTAATTGCATGATGAACCCATGTTCTCTCTAATTCTCAAAATTAGTGTATGTTATGGGCATTGTGATCTTAACTTTGTATTGATTGAATTATGATTCTAGCAAGTTGAATTTCTTATATCAAATGTCTAAATTTTATATTGATGGTGCATTGTTGATGAGTGAACCATGTGGATCAAGGTTTGATGGTTTGAATGAGGTTAGGCTATAATTCTACTATCATGTCTAGATTGCTAATGTAGCTTCAATATGATCTCTATTTTATTGTAAATTGAAGTATGATTTCGTTTATGCAATGGTTCCTATAGCTACTGTTTTTTACATGTATTTATGTTGTATTATGGTAATTGATCATGATGATCAAAGCTTGTAGGAAATTGTAAGTTTTCCCTATTCTCTCTACTCTTCTTATAGAATTGCTAGTTGATGTAGCCTTGTATGGCATTTTGTGGTATGGTCAACTTATGGTGGTGGTGTTTACCTTATTGTAACACTATTATGTGTTGTGATCATGGACTTGAAGGCAATTGTATCTTGAAAAATGTGTTTATGATCACACAATGTGAAGTATTAGGGCTAATCTCCAATGCTACTTTATGATCTAGGTTATATTGATGATGCTTCCTCTACATCCAAACGGCTATGTTAGGGATAGGTATGGTCTACATGTTAATGTTTGAATACTCTTGTGTAGTAATGATCCCTACCTATTTACCCCTATATGAATATGTTGTCTTGAGTATGATTAGAATTCCTAGGTGTAAATGATGAATATGTCTTACCTCATATGCTATGATTGTTGATGTGTGGTATATAGTTCCTATTACACTATATATGAGTTGTCTATGTTTTAAGGGACTTAAATGTGTATTGTGATATTTTTAAGGTGGCTGCCTTAATGTTAGGATCGTTGCCTTTATGTAAACATGTGACCCAATGTACACACATACACCTCAAGCATGCTTATCAAGTAGTATAAGTTCATGGTGTCTAATGAAAGGATAATTTTCATATGCACTAATGTCTACTACTATGCATGAAAATAATTCTCATATGCACTGAATGTCTACTACTATGCATAAAAAAGTATATGTTCATCAAGAATGTTATGTATTCGTTTACTAGGATGACTTGACAGGTGTACTAGTATAGACAAGGGTATGGGACCTTGACTATGTATGGAACATGTGTGCCTTGATAGGATAGTTCGTAGGCTTGGTTTTCTATGAATATGAATATGAATGTATGGTTTAGTGATGAACATGTCTTATATGCATGAATAAAGTAAAGTAAGAATATGTGTGGCCTAAAGGTGTTATGTGAAAGGATTTCTCATATATATGTATACACACCTACATGTGTGATGATCTAGTCAATAGAGGGGCTCTTGGAAGGTGTTCCCAAGAGTATCTTAAAAATACATAGGTGCTTGAATATGCTATTATCATATGAGGAGTCAATATCCTAAGCCTATGTTTTATGAAATAATGTAATAAAGGCTTTTCAATAAAGGGAACTTAGCATAGCACCGAGTGAACTTGAAAATGAGAGGTGTTGGCTTCTCTTGGCGGAAGGTTCACCAGTGGTTTCTCATAAGGTGTTGACTTCCCTGGAAGGAACATTGACCTATGGTTCCACATGAGGAGTTCACTTTCCTTGAGTAAGATTCACGCATGGTTTCTCATGATATGAGGCTCCAATGCTAATGAGAATGTATAGGGTTATGTATATATCTTAGTTCCATAAACTATGCTTGCCACATAGGATCTAGCAAGTAATATCACCTAAGATGTTAGTTTAAGATTAATGCTCTAATTTGGTTAAGTAGGGCGCATATTCTTGGTGTGAGGTTCTACAACACCAAATTCCATGTTTATCACCCATGGTCGGTTAAGGCTATAGTTTCCCTAAAGCAAAATGGACAATGGAAGTAAAGTACAGGACCCTAACTAGGATAACCTAAGGGAAGTTCTTTAGTGTAGGTGGGGGTATGAGACTTCACCTATGCATTGCACAAGTAGCTCTTGAAGGAGTTCTAGGAAGGTGTTCTAATTTATATGATTATGTCCATGCCCCTTATGAATGACATTGTAGTGTTGTATACTTGTTGTGATGATATGCATGGTATTAGTCTATATGATATGTACTTACCTTATATGCATAGTATGGGTCTTATAGACTATATGATGAAGTCTTTCTTGTCATGAAGGAGGTTGTCTATGCTTATCTTGTTGGTATATGAAGGGAATGTTAAGGATTGTAGCTCTTTGTATAGTTTCTTAGTATGTGTGAGGTTATGGGACTTCACATGTACATTGCACAAGTAGACTTAAGAAAGGGATTATGAGTAGGGTTCTATGTGGTTCTTATGAGGTGAAGTCCATGTATGTTAATGTGACTATTGCCTTGCTTTGATTATGTTTGAAGTCTTGATTTGTATATGGTCTTGTAATGAGTCCTTCTATTCGGTCCTTAATGTATGTTGGGTCAAATGTGAGTTATGTATCTTATTGTATGAAATACTTCCATGAATGCATGCGTTGGGTTAATAAAGGTTGTATGCATGATTCCCTAGTGGACTTAAAGTGATGGTTGAGTGTGGATAGTGTTATCGGACATTGTCTCTACATTGCACCAAGAATCACTAGTGGGTTACTTGGGAAGATAAAGAGTTAAAAGTAAAAGGACGGAGTTCACTATAAAATGAAATAAGTTCACTGTAATTGTAAAGGTGCTTACTATAATGTGGTGACTTATATACCTTAAATGCAATGAGTGGTTTTACATGATGCGTGACCATCGAATATGCCTATATGAAGTATGTAAATTGTATGATGCTTATTATATCAAAGTTTTATGAGATTTTCACGAAAAGGAATAATGCATGGTTCCAAAGTAAAATATCCCTTTTAAATGCATGTTTTTGCATGGTTTCCATACTTAGTGCATTCTTGAACCAACACCATTGTCCTCTACCTTTTTAGATAAAGTGTAGGTTATATATGCCTAAAGGATGTCAATGCGTTGAAGAGCTTGATGGATGTTTCTCAAGCTCAAGGAAAAAAGTCCTTAAGATTCAAGGACTGCCTATGTCAAAGTTCTTAGTTAAAGTGATGTAATAGTTTAGTTAATATTTTATGTTGTGAAGGTCCGTGACCCTATTCTAATCTATTCTATGATGTTGAGTCTATGATGGCAAATGAGACTTAGAGTCTAACTATGTATTATGACTTCTATTTTTATATAATGGAAGTGATGTTTCTAGCATATGTTGTGCTATGAAAAGTTTTAAATTATCCCCTAAATTTACTATGAGAATGCGATGAATGATAACTATGGTCTTGTATAAGACCTCCGAGATGCCAAGTACGCCATGTTACTTCTAGGGGGTGCTCCCTGGATGTGACAAACATGGTATCAGAGCATGAGGTTATAAAAGTGGTTTTAGGTTTTAAAGTTCTCATATTGATACATCTAGTAGAGTCTCGTATCATTGGTGGTGAGTCGCGACACATCAAATGATGTGGGAGGCTATAGGACAAGAGAGTTTCCCTTCTTTATCATTCTTATTTCGTTCCATAGAAGTTAAATCCATAAGATCTCTCTCTTATGTTTTCTTGTCTGGTCTTTTAGATGTGATTGCTTGGATGAGATGGTATGTCTATGCTTGAGGGAGAAAAGGTGAGTTTTGATGCTCATTTTGGTTTATGGCTTGATGAGATGTGTGAAGGTGAATCTTTGATTATATGTTGATGTGTTGCAATTTATGGCTATATATTATGTGAAATGACATGTTATGTGAATATTTATGTTATGATATGATTTTAACTTAATTAAGAATTAGTATGGTTAAATTGATCTTCCTTTTTTGAATGGCATGTTGCTAAATTGTTTTGCATGATGGTAGTCTAAAAATATGTTTTAGGTTTGAAATGCCTTTAAGAAGTGTGGAAAATGGATAAAAATGCATGTTTCCCTAATATGTTTAACTTTTTTATGTTGCCTTGTTATGTGTGTAAATGCTTCATGGTTGCTTTGTATGGGTTGGAATGACCAAGAAGTTACCTTACTCTAGTATTCAAAGAAAGGAAAGAGGCCTTATGGCTAAGTCTCCTTTATTGATTCCCCTAATGTTGTATGACCCTTGGTGTCTATGTTATAGTTGAGACCTTATGTGGTTGGGTAGTATGACCTAACTTGTGTGTTATGGATTTCCCTTGGGTGTCAGGCCTAGAGGGATGTCTATGATTTAGTTAGTAGACTCCTTGATGTGAGATCAGGAGTGAAAAGCCTCAATGATGTTAAACCTTCTTGAGTGAAGAGTATGAAAGGTTAATTTTGACTTGCCTTGACCTTGGTGTTTAAGAGGATGAGGTGATTAAGCATACCCCAAGTTGGGGATAGAGTGCCTAGATAGTAGGATTTTATGTGCCTTTTGAGTCACTATGCTAAGTTACTGTAAATTCCTTTTAGGTTGGTACTCACTTTTAAGTGATGATGATGAAGGTTGATAAGCAAAGATCCTCTTGAGGTGAGTTAAGTTGCTCTTAATTGGGTTTACCCTAAGTTGGGGATAGTGATGAAGTAGTAAGGTTGTATATATGTCTACCTTGTCATTCTATCCTTACATGAGCTTGAATCTAATGAATGCTTAGTAAGCTTATTCATGGTAGGAGCCTGACATAAAGTATGAATCGCATGAACTTCATATGTTTGGTATGTATTGATTGACACTACCTTAATTATATTTTGAATATTCCAAAGTACTTGAAAAAGAATTTGATCAAATACATGTTTTATCATGTTGATTAGGCATGTTAATATGCTAGTTGTGCATTTGACTTCATTTGATAAGATAGAAACATGGTTTTAGTCACTTGTGATGTGTAATGTTTATCCTTAAAATGAAAACAAAATGAGCCTCTTTAAGGTGAAGAATGTTGAGTTTCTTGAAAATTGTGTGGCTTTTATGTTTTGGAAAGCATGATTGTAGGTTCACTCTTGATAGGTGAAGGCATGATTATCTTATGTCCTTGTGTGTGCCAATAAATTGTGAGACTTTTCCCAAGTTGATGCATGTTTATGAGAGATAGTGTTATTGTGAAATGGCTTCCTATTGTGGTGATTTGTGTGGAGTGACTTACCATTTTGACTTCACTAGAAAGTTTGAGCATGCTATGGTTAAAAGTTGAGAAAATCTCATGTTACTATAAAATTGGCCTTTGTGCATTTGCTTGAGTATGAACTCATGAGACATGTAAGTATGCGAGGAGAAGGACATTCGTCCTTAAACATAACTAAACATGGTAAGGTTGAGTATGACTTTTATGGAATTATGACTAAATGATAAGAATCCTAGTTGATTTACTTGACTCAAGTTTATGTTCATTGAAGTATGATTGCTTAATTAATTCTTGAGTGATGTTGAACTTGCTTATGTGTGACAAAAAGGTGATTGCATAATGACATCCTAATAAAATGAAATGTAAAAAACCATGATATGATTACGAGAAGGATGTTCCTCCTATGAGCATGACATGAACCTACATTGGTGTTGCATTGAGTGCTAAATGACTTGAAGTTGTGTTCCTTGTAAATTTGGTGCATTGATTTCTATGTGACTATGTTTTGAAAGTTGTGAGCTGCTCTATGGTTCATTGAGACCTTGAGGTGTTTGAGATGTTCCAAGTGTCATTCGAGGACGAATGTTCCCAAGTGGGTGATATTGAAGACCCCAAAAAATATATTAAGGTGCCTAGAGCATCACATGTGTCTAAAAAGGTTAAAAATTGGTTCATTAAGTGTTTTATAGTATGTATAGTTGATTTGAGGTGATTTGGAAGTCAAATATCAAGGGACGACCAAGACATTTGACGACTAGTCACCAAAAGGCCTTAAGTGTTTTATATGATTATGAGTGTGTAATTGTCTCATGAGATCCTTATATGAGTTATAATTATGTTAATAGGGAGTGTGTTAAGTTTCATGAAGTTTGGAGGTCAAACATTCAAGAACGTCCAAGAGGTTCGAAAGTTAGCCTTTTAGACGTGCTACTGTGTCCTTTTATGTTGTCCTTGTTTTTATGTGTTTTTTGGATTGTAAAGTCAGTGTATTTTACCCTAGTACCTTAATAGACATGTTGAGGGTCAAAACGTCCGGGTACGACTCCCTGGGGACCATCCGAAGGGCCCCAAGGAGGACCCAAACATTGGACAAGAGGTTGCCCAAGGTAGCGAGCAGGTCCGGGAATTGGACCATGCCCTTGAGACGCGCGCCTAGAACGCAACCTCACTGCCTCAAATTTCATTTTGGGCAGAATGGGGAGGCTGCTCCGCGACGCGTAGTCCACACTCAGATCCTGTTGCGTCGTTTTAAGTCTATTTTGACATGTCTAGAAGTCCCAATAAGCATGGGGATGTTATGGTAACTTAAAGTGACGGTTATAAACTGATTTTATGACTTATTTAACCCCTTTTACAAGACAAAACCCCAACACCCAATAAGAAAATCAAAAATCCCGAATCACTCTTCTCCAAAATTCACTCAAACCTACATTGGAGGGAAAACTCAAGTTCAAGCTATGAGCTGGATTTTCATTGTTTCTTCTTAAATTTGTTGTGGGCTTCTCATATAGAAAGGTATGGTGATCCTTCTTCCTTATTTATCCATTAATCTAAGGAGTCAATTAAAGATTTCAAATACGATTGAAAGACCAAAATTCCCAATTTCCAATCTAGCCATGGGTTCTTTCTCAAATTGATTTCCAAAGCATGCTTATGATAAATTGATGATTATATACTGTATTAAAGATGAATTTAAATCCAATTGCATGATGAACCCATGTTCTCTCCAATTCTCAAATTAGCCTATGTTATGGGCATTGTGATCTTTACTTTGTATTGATTGAATTATGATTCAGCATTTTGAATTTCTTATATGTAATGTCTAAATTGTATAATCATGGTGAATTGTTGATGAGTGATACATGTGTATCATGGTTTGATGGTTTAAATGAGATTAGGCTATAATTCTCTTATCATCTCTAGATTGCTAATGTAGCTTCAGTATGATCTCGATAATATTGTAAATTCAAGTATGATTTCGTTTATGCAATGGTTCCTATAGCTACTGTTTTATGCAATTAATTATGTTGAATTATGGGAATTAATCATGATGATAAAAGCTTGGAGGAAAATGTAAGATTGCCCTATTCTCTCAACTCTTCTTATAGAATTGCTAGTTAATGTAGTCTTGGATGGCATTGTGTGGTATGGTCCACTTATGGTGGCGGTGTTTACCTTATTGTTATGCTATTATGTGTTGTGATCATGGCCTTGAAGGCAATTGCATCTTGAAAATGTGGTTATGATGATTACACAATGTGAAGTATTAGGCCTAGTCTCTAATGCTAGTTTATGATCTAGGTTATATTGATGATGCTTCCTCTACATCCAACGACTATGTTAGTGCTAGGTATGGTATACATGTTAATGTTTGAATACTCTTTTGTAGTATGATCCCTACCTATGTACCCCAATATGAATATGTTCTCTTGTGTATGATTAGGAGTCTTGGTGTAAATGATGAATATGTCTTACCTCCTATGCTATGATTGTTTCTATATATGAGTTTTCTATGTTAAGGGACATAAATGTGTATTGTGATATTTTTAAGGTGGCTGCCTTAATGTTAGTATCGTTTCCATTATGTGAACATGTGACACAATGTACACATAGACACCTCATGCTTGCTTATCAAGTAGTATAGGTTCATGCTGTCTAATGAAAGGATAATTCTCATATGCACTAATGCCTACTACTATGCATGTAAATTATATGTTCATGATGTACGTTATGTATTCCTTAACTAGGATGACTTGACAGGTGTACTAGTGTGGGCAAGGGTATGTGACCTTGACTATGTATAGCACAAGTGTGACTTGATAGGATAGTTCCTAGGTTTTTTATCTGTGTATATGAATATGAATGTATGGTTAAGTGATGAACATGTGTTATATTCATGAATAAAGTAAAGTATGAATATGTGTGGCCTAAAGGTGTTATGTGAAAGGATTTCTCACATATATGTATACACACCCACATGTTTGATGATCTAGTCAATAGAGGGGCTCGTGTAAGTTGTTCCCAAGAGTATCCTAAAACAAGATATATGATTGAATATGCTATAAGCATATGAGGAGTCAATATGCGAAGACTATATTTTATTAAATAATGTTATAGAGGCTTTTCAATAAAGGGAACTTAGCTTAGCATCGAGTGAACTTGACAATAAGAGGTGTTGGCTTCCCGTGGAGGAATATTCACCATTGGTTTCGCATAAGGTGTTGACTTCCCTTGGAGGAACATTCACCTATGGTTCCAAATGAGGTGATGACTTTCCTTGAGAAAGGTTCACGTATGGTTTCTAATGAGATGAGGCTCCAATGCTAATGAGCATGTAGATGTTTATGCATATCTCTTAGTTCCATAAACTATGCTTGCCACATAGAATCTAGCAAGTGATATCACCTAAGATTCTAGTTTAAGGTTAATGTTCTACTTTGGCTAGTAGGGCGTCTCTTCTTGGTGTGAGGTTCTACAACACCAAATTCCATGTTTAGCACCCATGGTCTTAGTGCCGGTTAAGGCTATTGTTTCCCTAATGTAAAATGGACAATGGTAGTAAAGTAAAGGACCCTAACTAGGATAACCTAAGGGAAGTTGCTTAGTGTAGGTGGGTGTATGGAACTTCACCTGTGCATTTCACAAGTAGCTCTCAAAGGGAGTTCTAGGAAGGTGTTCTAATATATATGATTATGTTTATGTTCCTAATGCATGACATTGTAGTGTTGTCTACTTGTTGTGATGATATGCATGGTATTAGTCTATATGATGTGTCCTTACCTTATATGCATAGTATGGGTCTTATTGACTATATGATGAAGTATTGTTTGACATGAAAGAGGTTGTCTGTTCTTGTCTTGTTGGTGTAAGAAGGGCATATTAAGGCTTGTAGTCTCTTTGTAGGTTTATTTAGTATGTGTGAGGTTATGGGACTTCACATGTGCATTTCACAAGTAGACTTAGGAAGGGATTATGAGTAGGGTTCTATGTGGTTCTTATGAGGTGAAGTCCAAGTATGTTAATGTGACTATTGCCTTGCTATGATTATGTTTGAAGTCTTTATTTGTATATGGTCTTGTAATGAGACATTCTATGTGGTCCTTAATGTATGTTGGGTTAAATATGAGTATTTATCTTATTGTATGAAATACTTTTATGAATGCATGTGTTGGGTTAATGAAGGTTGTATGCATGATTCCCTAGAGGCCTTAAACTGATGGTTGAGTGTGGATAGTGTTATGGGACATTGTCTATACATTGAACCAAGCATCACTAGAAGGTTACTTGGGAAGATAAAGACTTAAAGTCAAAAGGAAGGAGTTCACTATAAAATGAAATAAGTTCACTGTAATTGTAAAGGTGCTGATTGTAAAATGGTGACTTATATGCCTTGAAAGCAACGAGTGGTTTTATATGTTGTCTAGCCATCAAATATGCCTATATGAAGTATGTAAATTGTATAATGCTTATTATATCAAAGTTTTGTGAGATTTTCACGATTAGGCGGTTTCAAAGTAAAATGTCCCTTTTAAATGCATGTTTTTGCATGGTTGCCATACTTAGTGCATTCTTGTACTAACTCCATTCTTCTTTACCTTTTTACATAAAATGAATATTATGGATGCTTAATGGATGTCTATGTGGTGAAGAGCTTGATAGATGTTTCTTAAGCTGAAGGAAAGGAGTCCTTAAGATTCATGGACTGCCTATGTCAGAGATCTTAGTGAAAGTGATGTAATAGCTTAGTTAATATTTTATGTGGTGAAGGGATGTGTCCCTATTCTAATCTATTCTATGATGTTGAGTCTAAGATGACAAATGCGACTTAGATTCTAACTATGTGTTATGACTTATATTTTTATATAATGGAAGTGATGTTTCTAGCATATGATGTGCTATGAAAAGTTTTAAATTTTCTGCTAAATTTACTATGACAATACGATGAATGCTAACTATGGGCTTGTATAAGACCTCTGAGAGGTCAAGTACGCCATGTTACTTCTAGGGGGTGCTCCCCGATGTGACACCGACATAGACTACAGAAGCTGATTGTGGAATCCAGTGTCATGAAAAACCTACATAAAAGAAGGTGGTCTACTTGCTAAAGTAGAGCCAAACATGAACATAGCATCTAGGTAGACCCACTAGCTAGTATTCCTATGGAAGCAATATAGTTCTAGAACTAGGAGACATAGTTGAGACCCTCTTTATTCCTTTGGCATTGTAGCCTCTATCTCATGAGTGTATAGTTAACCTATCTTCCCTACTTGGGAAGGGACACTTTTCAATACTAGTTCACTTGGTGCTAAGCTAGAGTCCTTTTAAAATGTATTTCTTTAACAATCATAACTTAGTTTAGGTCATAGGGGACTACCCCTTGTGTAGTCATAGTCATTATATCAATAGGAATTGCATGAGAATTCACTTTCAATGTAACCCTCATATGTGAGATTAACACATTAAAATCATCTTATCATAAAAAGGCACATAGGCAATTCATAACCAACCTGATATCATTACATCTTAGTTATAATCTCACAAGTCACATAATCAAGACATTTAAATTGAATCATCATACAAACACAACTTAATCTAGTCACAAGATACATTTTAATTGAACTTCATCACCAAGTACAATCCACATAATTGAAGTAAAGGTTTGAGATCACAAAGACTTGCCCAATAGTGGAGTGGCTTTGTCAGCAACAACTGATAGTTTTGCTAGTGCTAGGGACCAAAATCTTGTTCATGGAATGGTTCTCTATTATGAAATTATTTCGGATATCATTGAGATTGATTATTGGGGTTGCTTTAGTGTTGTACTTTTTAAATGAAATTGGTTTCAAAATGAAGTCGATTAATTTTGATTGACTCGGGTATATTTAAACGAAAAATGTAGTACAAATGATACTTTTGTACTAGCATCTCAAATGCATCAAGTTTTTTATGCGGAAGACCCAGTTGAAAAAAATGTTTACTATGCAAGAAACAAAATCCCAGTAGATTTGTGTGATTTGGAGGAAGATAATTGTCCTAATATTGAAGAAACATTTTTGGAGGGAGCCTAATGATGATATTGGTTCATCAAAAAGATTATTTGATGCAGATGTTAGATGGTCGAGAGAAGATCTTCCTGCTGATATCATCGATGCCCCTTCCACTACACAATATTCATAAGATGAAGCTATGAAAACATCGGAAGAGGAGGATGACTTTGATGATACTGATTGGGATTTGATGGATGTTGATGATTAACTAAGATCTTGTGAACTTGTTCAAATACATTATATTTTTGGTTTTTTTTAGTAAGTAATGAATATGCTTTTGAGTTTCATCATATAAATTATGAATGTTTAGTGGACTGTATTTCCTATCTCTTCTTTTTATTTCTATGTGTTTCTTTTTAATTTTACCTAAAAATTACTGCAACTTTAATGATATACATGTGCTAAAAATTGTTGGATACGTTATAAATTTATTTTTGGTCCTTCAATTCTTGTTTTGGGATTATTACTTTTGTTAAGTCTTTTTTCTCTCTTATTCATTTTCATTATTCTTCTTTGTGCAGTCTCTGAGCAATTTTCAACATAACAGTGAACCAGCAAAGTACGATGTTCTTATCTCTTTATTGAGATCCAAAACCCCAGGTTTTATCTCTTTTTTATGATTCTTTGAATATTTCTTTGCTTATACTTTTCATTACATCTACTGGCATTTGTATGAAATCCCATTAAGTTTATTAAGTAGAAGACTAGCGATATTATGACAATATGTTGCTGCTATTCGATGGATTTCATCAAGTGGATATATTTCTCCGAAACTTTTGATCGTTATACTAATTTCTTTGATGTTGTCATTTACATTTGAAAATGTGATTGATTGTAAATTTCTTCATGATATTGCAATGCAAACAAATATATAATTAATTTGACTTAAGTGGTTACATTCATGAAAAGGAAATCAACTTTGGTATGTCATTAGGAAAAACTACCTGCACTGTAAAGCTACCTACATCTCTTTGGATCTTGTGTGTGATTGTGGATAAATATAAAAGACCTACTTGATGAATATATGTTTAGATAATGTTTAGGCACTGCAGGCGTACTGTCCCCTTTTTTTTAACTATTTTTTTACTATTTTCACACAGGTTTGAATAGTCATAGTCATGAGTCAACAAGAATCTTCAAAAAGAACCAAAAATGCCAAAAATAAGACATTTGCTAAATGGGTTCGTTATCATTCTTGGCAAATAAGAAATGATGGTTATTGAAAACAAATGAAATTTTCAAGAAATAGAATGCGAGAAAGGACATCTTCTTAAATTAATTGGAGTACAACAACTAGTAGCACCCCAATCTCAAGCAAAAGGACAATCTATCGAGGAGCAACCTATTGAGGAGTTGCCTTTCGAAAAGCAACCTCTTGAGCAGCTTGTCGAGTATCTGCCTCTTGAGCAGCATGTCGAAGAGTTTCCTATCAAGGATCAAGTGCAAATTAATTCTGTCACTCCTCCAACAGTTGAAAAACCGGAAGAACAAGGTAACATATAAGCTTAAAAACCTAATAAATGTATTCATGATTTTTAATTATATTTCTTGTATTTTATTATAGTTGAAGTTTTTTCCAGTCCAAATAAAAGAGGTAGAACACAAATGCATGTTGTTCATGCCCGAAAAGAGCATAAGTTGATCCTACTGAATAGGCAAAATCACCCCGTTGGTCTTACTGATGATGTTGTCATTTAGTTAAGTAGCTTCCTAGGAGCATTGCCTAGAAATGTGACTCTTTGCCCATTTGATATATTTGATTGGAGGAGCATTGACACTAAACAGGGTTTATGAAATTATACCAAAATTTGTAGTTTATAATATTTAATTATTTGTTAAAGTATTTTACTTCTATTGGCTAAGTAAACCACACAAAATTATAGGAGAAATACATTATTCCTATAGCTGCGTACAATTGGACTATGGTAACGATTCGAGATGCTTGGAGAAGACATAGAATTGATTTGAAGATGAATTATTATGATCCACATGACAATGATGTTGTTAGAATGACAAAATAACATGGTCATATTCCAGAATGTCAATTTAGAGAGCTCCTCAAATATTGGAATTCTAAAAAATTCAAGGTAAATGTAGTTCAAAGGTGATTCAATTCATTTCGTTATATCCTTTGTGATGTTTGTGTTGCTGCAACTTTATTTCTTCTTTTATTCTCTTCTCTGTTGTAACATGTTGCAGCTTGTTTCTTCATTTGTTGTGATGGTCACATGCATTAAAACAAATTGTTTACAAAACATATGACTGTTATAAAGGGTTGACAAACTGCATCTTTATTTATTCTTTTACTCTCTTCTCTGTTGTAACATGTTGCAGCTTGTTTCTTCATTTGTTGTGATGGTCACATGCATTAAAACAACATATTTACAAGACATACGATTGTTATTAAGGGTTGACAGACTGATATTGTCCTCGTCTAGTAAACTATAGCACTAATATGCCTTTGGTTAACATTATTGATTCATTTCTCTGCAGAAAATGTATGAAACAAACACAAGGAAGCGAAAAAAACTGATGAATCCACACACTACTGGCAAAATGAGTTTTGCTCTACTTCGTAATAAGTTGGTGTGTTCTCTTATATATTATCTAGTCTTAACATGACATTTAAACAATTTCTGATATACTTTTCAATGTGACTAGGAGAAAGATAAGGAGATAGTAACATCTAAGTATCTCTTTGTGGTTATAAGAACAAGAAAACCCGGGCGTTTGTACAAGGTTTCAAATGAAAATACTACTTGTAAAATTATATATGTACTATCTATTTTTATTTTATTTATTGAGATCAATTATTTATTTCATGATATTGTGTTTGTTGGATATGCTTTGGTAGGCTGAAATGGAAGAGATTGAAAAACAAATTAGCATAAATAGTGAGTATGTTGATACATTTCCAAGCGTCATGGGTCATGAACATCCGGGACGTCTAAGACTAGATGGGGCAGGAGTTACAAAGACTACTTTGAAAAAAAAATTTGGCAATTCGGAATCATGCAACAACTGACGGAATGCAGCAAATGCAAGAAAGGATGCAGAAAATGGAGAAACAAATGGAGGAATAAATAAATTTCTGCGACAAGAATTTATTGCAGATCTAATTGCACAACTTAAGAATGCGGTATTAATTGATCCTAACATACTGGCATCATTGTCCACTCCTTCACCAAGAGAATCTACTTCTTTTCAAGGGGCTGAACAAGGTTGGTTTCGCTAAATCTATGTTTTGATCGTTATTTGCTGTTGCTACTTGTTGTAGGATTAGAATGAAAAATTTTCTGGAGTTATAAACAACAACTATGGCTGTAAATATGCTATTGATCCAAGGAAGTTGGAGAAAACTTAGGCAAAGAATCAGTAAATATTGGAAATTAAGGTTGGGTTCTCGAGATGGTGTCCAATTAATGCATTCTTGTTCTCTGAAAGTTTAATGTCTGAGTTGCTTCTTGTAGTTTGGTTCATGAGTTTTCTGGTACTTGCTGCTTGATCTAATGCTGCTCCAATTGTTACATTGATCTCCCATCATCAAAAGAGAGTTCTCGATTTATTTTCGTCGTTGTAGAAGAAGTAGTGACATAGTTTGTGCCTTTAGATGGTGCTGAAGAAGGGGAAGGCAATTTCTTAGGCAACATTTGTTCCCAAGTAGTAGAAGTCTTAGGCAATCTTGATCCTTCTGAAACAACAATGCTAAAAAACTGTTCTGTAGCACTTTCAGTACACTTAGTGAAATGTATTTATTGTTTGGGGTGCATATTAGCAGAAAATGAGTTGAAGAGGTTAAAGCTTTCTTTCTGCATAAAAATGTTCTCTAGCACTTTAAGTACACTTAATAAAAAATTCTGCATAGTAATTTTTTTTGGATATCTGAGAAATCCCCGAGGGTAGTAGCTCATAGTTTGAAACTTGATGAGTATTTGGCCTGTTCGTTTACCCTTTTCTACTTAAATACTACCCTTTCATCTGTGAGGAGTTTGAATGCAAGATGTGTGCCTAACCAACACTAGTTCAAAGCTCTTGTGGCCTTTTCTTAGTAAATTTATCATATTATATAAAAGAACATTTAATTTTTCTTAATTGGCATTAGCACATATAAGGAATGCAAAATTTCTTTTAAGAAGATAATAAAGAACGAGCAACCCTTTCTTGTTGATAAGGTAGATAAAAGACAGGAAACCTTTTATGAACTGGATTATAGATTTGTTACAACTGCAAATTCTAATTAGCTTGCCGCATTAGGTAGGAAGAAAAGAGACTTAAAGACCAAACAAATTTTTTGTAGTTTGAGAGAAAAATAATTGTTGTTGTAAAGAGAGTTGAGGTTTTTGATGGTTTGTCATAAGATACATGTTGAGGAATGTGAGAAGTTTGCCAACTTTAGAGTAAAGTTAAGTCAATGGCAGACAACATTTAACTTAACAATTCTAAAATCTAATGGTTGTTAGTATACTTAATTCCCAAAGCCTCCCATCTCACACTCATCACAGTGAAACATGAAATACTTACGATTAGATTATTCCATACTCCAAATTATATTATTTGAATTTATTGAGTTTAAATATGTATGTAACTTTGTACTATATTACTATTGTGGATCCATTATTATTATACGAAAAATTTGCTAAATTATTTATATTTTTTCTAATTGTATGTAGGTGATGAAATTGAAGAAGGCGATGAAAGCAGTAGTGAAGACTTGACTTATGAGCTTAAGTATTGATGTTAACTTTATTGATGTTTTAATAACCTTAGATTTTTGAAGTTTGAAAATTGTGTGCTGCATGTTTTTCACCTTTTTTTTGAAAAGATTTGTATATTTTGCTTTTATTGATATTAAAATCACGGATCTTGAATTCTAATTTTAGTAATGAACATTTATTTTCGTGAACGATTTATGTGTATTTTAATGTTATAAAATTACTGTAATAGCTCAATAATATAATATTTGTGGAAGTGGACCAATAGTATATATACGTATGAAAATAGCTTACTAATAATTGTTGCTTTAGAATTGGTGCAATACCATGAATAACCGTTGCAATAGCCATTAAGAAACAGTTCTATAATTTTTTAAAAGTGTTGCATTACCTTATTACAACCGTCGCAATAGAATGAAACGGCGTGTTGAATCGAAAGAAAAATTGTAGCCATCGCCTCAATAGTACTGATGCATAAGCCTCTATTCCAACGGTTCAAAACTGTACCAATACGGCCATAACCGTTGGCAATTAGTTCAAGTGAGAACCGCGGCAATAGGTCCATGTATGGCTACGATTATATGAACCTTGAACCAAATCATAGCAATAGAGCTATTGCTGCGCGATCTGTTGTAGCTGTAGACGTAACCGTAGCCTTAGACCTTTGGCTACGGTAGTAATGTCTATTGCAACGGTAAGTGAACCATGAGAGTAGATCAAATTTCTAGTAGTGTAAGTATGACAACCATGCAAAAACATGCATTTAAAAGGGATATTTTCTTTGAAATCATACTTCATGCCATTTTGAGTAAATCATCATAAAACCTTAATCAATAGCATATATATCATTTTCATAAATCATAGAAACAAAATCAAAGGCCAAACATAATAGAAAAGAACTTATAGAATTTAAGTCCGAATTGACGTCACTCTACAGTGAACTCTATTTTTCTAACTGTGAATCCTCCTTTATATTCATTTACCCCCCCAAGTAATCCTTTAGTGATATTTGGTTCAATGAATCACCTTAGAACCACAAGGAAAACCATACAAACAACTAACATAAGCCAAAACATATCATCATAGAAGTATAGTACAACATAGACATAGTTAATCCAAGACCAAAAGGACATTACAATGAACTCCTAGTCAATATGCACATATAATTATTTTTTCTTCACTTTGCACCTTTTAAGACCTAGATCATGCCCCCAAACTAAGTCTACTAGTGCAATGTAAATGTAAGGCCCCATAACCTCACACATGCTTTGTAAACCTATAATGAGACCCCAAGCCGTTACATCCAAATCATATATCAACATAGTAAGAGAGGACAACTTCATTTATGTAAAGTAAGACCCTCACCAAATAGTTAACAAGATCAACATCATGCATTAAGACTCATATCATGCACATCCTCATAACAAGTAGATGAAGACTACAATATCATGCATAAAGGACACATACATAGTCACATACATTAGAACACCTAAGACTTCCTAGGGAGTCACTTGTGCAATGTCTAGATGGGTTCATTACTTCCACCTATCCTAAGTAACTTACCTTAAGTCCTCATAGTTAGGATTCTATTCATTTCCTTCCATTGTCCATTTTACCTTTAGGGAAACTAAATCCTCAACCGACACTAAGACCTTGGGTGCTAAACATGGAATTTGGTGTTTTTGAGCCTTACACCGATGGAAGATGTTCTACCTAGACAAGGTAGAACATTAACATAAATCCTAGCATCCTAAGTGAATTCACTTTTCTAGATCCTATGTGGCGAGCATAGTTTATGGAACATGGGTCTATCATGGAAATATAAACTCTACACCCTTTGTTGGGTCATGAGGCTATCCATCCCATGAGGACCATTGTGAACTCTACCTCCCCTACTTGGGAAAGTGTCACTCCCTCACATGAGGACCATAGTGAACCCTACCTTCCCTGTTTTGAAAGTGTCAGCCCCTCATCTACAAGTTCACTCGGTGCGAAGCTAAGTTCCTTTTATTGAAAAGCCTTTATTACATTTATTTATAAAAACATAGGCTTACGATATGCAGTATTCATATGCTTATAGCATATTAAAGAACTTAACTAGTTTTGGAGTATTCTATGAGACACCTCTCAATGATCATCCATTAACTAGATCATCATTCATGTTTGTGAATGTATACATATACTTGAGCAAACATTTCACATAAGACATAATGTCACACATGCTCATATATCAATGCATGAGTCTATAGGCATAACTATATGAGCAATCCTTTCATACCTACTAAGACACTATGCACATTCAAACTTCCTCCTTTCATATATATTATATTCATAAGATGTTCATATATTCATCTTTCATATACATAGAAACCAAATCTAGGAACTATCCTATCAAGATACACATGTGCAATGTATAGACAAGTTTCCATACCGTTTCCCATACTAGTACACCTATCAAGTAATCCTAGTAAGGAATACATAACATACTTCACATACATATACCTTACATGCATAGTAGTGGACACTAGTGAATATGAGAACTACCTTTCATTTAGACACAATAACCTATACTACTTGTAACATGCATGTAAGTCAAAGTGTATGTACATTGACAAACATGATCACATAATGACTATCAATAACTGTAAAAACCCTAAAAAATGTATAGGATAAATGTTTAAGGTGTCAAGAATGCTTGCGATTAGACCCAGGGGTCACACAGATTGATACGCGTAAAACCAGACCTCAGAACCCTTACTACGGCCAAGCCAACTAACTTCGGGATTTAGTTGATCTTGGAAAGGTTTGAACCAACCATGTAGAGCTCTCGAAAATTAAGATTTAATCGAAAAAGTCTTTACCGGACTTAAAAGAGGAAATTTTAAATTTTGAGGGTCCAGGGGTAAAATGGTCTTTTCCAGTATAAGGGTAATATCGTATTTATCTTATGGAATTAATTAATTAATTAGTTAGTTTAATTAAAGAACCAATTTGGCTCGGGTTGACCCAAAATGGTCCATTTCGCCAGGGTCAGTCCACCCGAGTTCGAGCCCCAATGGAAGCAACATATTGGTGATTTAATTATGTTTTATATTCTTATTTTTTATGGGCATAATGGTCCTTTAACTAAGATAAATAATTCAGGTTCTTATTAAATTAATAAGGAGCCCTATTTTGACTAATTCCCAAACTAAAACTCCTGAAATTAGACAACTCTTTCTCTTGATCTCTCTCTCATGTATCATCATCTATCTCATGTTGGTTTCTGACAAAACAACTAAAAGAACAGAAATAATATTAAGAGTTCTTCACAGTTGAAGAACTCACATGAAATTTTAAGAAAAACAAAGTAACAAAAAACGTAAGGCAAAGAGAAATTGTCCGTCGAGTGGTGTGGACGTTGAGGAAGCTTGGACTGATTTTGGAGAGGGTTTTGGGAAGCAACTTCAACGTTTGAACAATCAAATAAGGTATGGGTTCCTTCCCTCTTGGTCCCTTTCCTAAGAAACCCATTAAGATTCAGTCCGAAAACTAGGATTATTTTCCCCATTGCATGTCCCTGTCATAGCTCCCAATGATTTGTAGGTTGGTATGTTTGCTGGTAGGTTTAGGTATGTGCGATGTTTTTGTGCTTAATGTTAATATGTTTATGTACGTGAAATCATGAAAATGACAATCAATGTGTGTTCGAAATTATGTGCAAGTGTGTGCAAGTTTGTGACTTTGGCAAGGGTCTCGGCTTGATGCTCAAAATTTGATTAAGTTGTTGTTGTTGTTTTATGTGCATAAATCCATGAAAAATCGTGATGTTCATTTAAGGAAATGTCGCTTATTTAGTGACAATCTTTTAGCCAAATAAACTCATGAAAGATGCGCCTAAAGATGTGTTAAAATGGTATATGAATACTCCCTAAGAAATAACATGTAAAGGTTGATCAAAGGAAGCTAAAAATATTGAATAAATTTCCGTCTTGGTGTACCTTAATTTATTTAAAAAAGAAGGTTGGAAATCTGGAAATTTTATACATTTTAAAGAGGTGAGGCCACCAAGATTCGAACCTGTGACCTCACCCTTTGGCTACTAGAATTCGCGAAAAAAGAAAAAGAAAAGGGGGCTGGGGGAATTGAAACTGGGTCTGCTGTTTTAGGAAGAAGAGAAAAAGTATTATAATAAATAAATGTGAGGCCTGAGAATCAAACCCACGACCTCCAGGCAGTGAGTGTTGAACAGAAATTAAAGAAAAGAGAATGGGAGGCGTGGGAATCGAACCGACGACCTCAAGGCTTGAAAAGAGAAGGCGAAATTATTGAAAGAAATACAATGAGGTGGTGGGGGTTCGATCCCACAACCTCACTGCCACACGTCTAACTTAGTGAATTTTTAATTAAAAAAAATGATAGGGGCTGTGGGGGTTCGAACCCACAACCTCACAACCCCTAGAGAAATTAAAATTTAAATAAGGAGGCTGTGGGGGTTTGAACCCACAACCTCCCAATTCACAACGAAAATTAAGAATAAATATAAGAGACTGTGGGGGTTTGATCCCACAACCTCTTGGTTTAGGCGAAGTTTGGCAACAAGATGATACTGAAAAATAAAAGGAGTTGTGGGGCTCAAACCCACAAACCTTCGGCCAACCTCTGAGGAAATCTAAGTAGAAAACTAAAGATACACTGTTAATGATGGGGTTCAATCTAGAGTCCCAATATCATGAAGAGTAAAAATAAAATAAATGAAAAATTTAAACGTTATCCAAGTGATTCGAACTTGGGTTTCCTTGCCCAAACTTCCGTATTGATACATAAGTCATACGTGAACAAAATATCCAAGAATAATGCCACCTTCTTAGATCGAAACAAGATCTTGGCATATATACAAGATACATAAGTCTTGTACTACATAATCTTAGGAATATATGAATCACTTAACAAACTATGAATGAAGCCCTATGGCTTGTGTGTATAGACTCATGAGTCTTGCATACGTTCAAAAGTAAGTGAACCTAAGATGTATATAATGAAATGATGAACACTAGAAGGGTTAAGTATGAGCGTAAGATACACTAAATTTCCAAGTGCATTGGCATAAGATGAGATGAACAATGAAATGAGGAAATGAACAATGACATGAAACCCTAGAATGGTTAAGTAAGGGTGTGAAACACACTGAATGGCCAAGAGCATTGGCATATGATGAAATGAACATTCACGTAATAAGAGGTGAGTAACTATGAAAAGCAAAGGTGATAATGATAATGAATGTGGTGATAACATGATATGAGGCTAATGTAAATGATGAGAGCAATCTCAAATGAGTCTAAGTAAATGTTACCAAAACGTACTCACCTATGAGAGTGTAATATAATGAAGAGACCAGTCTCTATGAACACTCTAATAAAATTATTGAGCTTAACACACTTAATACTAATTATGTGATGAGAAATCATCTAATGAGATATGATGTCCTCTTATTAGAACCAGCTTCCATGACGTATGAGATGAATGTAATGGAACTTTATACTGAGCACCGATAGGCTAGCTATGAGCGGTGATGCCTTCTTTCGGGAAGGTCAGAGGTTCACGTAACTCTCATGAGATGAGACTGTCCGGCTTGCCGGGTATGGCTCTCCTTATATATCCTAGTCTTCGAACCTATACAACCAATATAGGAATCAGGCGGGGTTAAATTCCCATGTACGCTAGCATGTTATAGGTCACTTTGGATGGTGATTCCACCTCTTTCCGCTGTGGGGGATACACTGGATTTCATGATAACTACATGATCTATGTCAGTTAAAGTTAAAGTTCCCAATGAATGAATGAGGCCAGCCTCAAATGATGCACATAATGAAATGAATGATACCAAAGGTGTAAGGATAGGATAATCAAAAGGTGAGTTAGATTCAAGTAAAGACATTAGGTCATTCTTGGTCATTACACAACAAACCTAATGAAAGTCTTAAACTACATCCTAAATATAGCTGGTGTTTACATTGGCCTATGAAAAATGGAGTATGTATGAATGAACGAAGCATACTTTGTGTTTGCTAATGAAGACTCCCTAGTTGGGGTCCCATATGTTGAGCCCTCATTTTTGGGAAGTCTTAATGTCAAGTCCATAATTCCAAGGTCTCATGGCATACTAATGAACAATATGAACAACGTTATGTGTTATATAACTTATGATATGTGTTATGTGTACGTTGTTGTGTGCTGTGTGCAAAATATTTAGTATGATGATATATGTTATTCTCATGGCATAACTTTCCTATTCCAAAACTGGAAAGCTCACTGACTTTCCTAATTCAAATTTGGAAAGCTCATTGGCTTTCCTAATCCAAATTTTGAAACTTTCCTAATCTCAATTTTGCAAATCCACTAACTTGACTTCCAAAAATCAAGTTGTTAGGAAAGAACTATTCTTTCTCATGCATGTCCTTGGTGTAAGCTTGAACATACGCATACTTAGTACAAGTGTGTACTAACCCTATACAAACTCTAATATTCTAGGTGCACGCACAGGTGGACGATAGAGCTACAGGATCATCGCTGCAGTTATCCGACGTTCACCATTCATCCGGTTTTGGTAGAATCCCATTATTTCGAGGATGCTGCTATTTTATATTCTAGCTTAGTTTATAGTTGAGCTAGTGGAGCATGTTCCACTAGTGTTTCTTTCGTGTTTTTTTTCAGACTATGTATTGGTGTCATTTTGGCAATTATACATTTAATAAGAATTGAACTATTTCTTTCAGTTGCTTATCTCTTAATGTTAGATGGTTGATGGTGAACAATTACGTATTAATGAGAATGTTGTAATAAGTATTTTAAGAAACAAAATGTTTCAAATTTTCTGCCAAAATTAACTTATGGAAAGTAAGAATGACGTAAGTAGGCTTGTATGTGACCTCTGAGAGGTCAACGACGCCGGTCTCGTCTGGGGTATAGATTCCAGTCGTGACAAAGTTCTTATCAGAGCACTAGGTTAAATTCTGAGAAATATAAGTTCACATCAACCACATTGAGTAGTTTCTAAGTCATGGTAGTGAAGTGCACCACTATCTTGGATTAGAGACTGCATGATGCGTAGGAAAATTTCCTTTCTTCTGATATTATCGTGCTTTTCCTAATGTCTGAGTTCTTGTTGTTATGAGCATTTATACCATAAATCCTTATTGTTTTTCAGGGAATGAACACTAGGAGAGCTAATGGTCAGAGGAGAGGAGGAGCAGCTGCTGGGGGTAATCAGAATCCACCTCAGGCTCCAGCTGAAGGAGTGGCCATGCCAGTGAACCCAGTTGGGTTAAATTGCTGAGGTGAGGGAATCTCTTGCTCATATGGCACAAGGCATTACGATGCAAGCTCAGGCTATGACTGCCCAAGTCAACCGACAGGATGTTCAGAGAGAGAACTCACTGGTTCGCAGCATGGCTGACATGATGCGAGACTTCACGAGGATGAACCCTCATATATTAACTGGTTCTAAGACAATAGAGGATCCTCAGGAGTTTGTGGACGAGGTACATAAGATTCTGGTGGCTATGGGGGCCACAGATACTGAAAAGGTTGAACTGGCTTTTTATCAACTCAAGGATGTTGCATAGACTTGGTGCAAGATGTGGCAAGATAGACGAGTTTTGGGTGGAGTGCCATTCCTTTGGGAGTTGTTCAAAACAGCATTTCTGAAGATATTCTTCCCTAGAGAGATGAGGGAAGCCAAGGTTAAGGAGCTCATAAACCTTAAACAAGTTTCTATGACAGTCACGGAGTATTCCCTAAACTTTGTTAAGTTATTAAGGTATGTTATTTTCCTAAGTATTTAATAGCAAGAATTAGTAGGGTACTGAGCCTTGTTGAAATTATCCAGGTATGCTACCTTTCTGGTTTCGAACAGCAGGGATGAGATGAGCAGGTTCCTCACGGGAATCAATGGAGACTTGGAGGAGGAGTGTCATCCTGCGATGCTTTATGATAATATGGACCTTTCCAGGTTAATGGTGCATGTCCAGCAGATAGAGAACAGGAGTAAGAAGAGAGGCGTTCGTGATGTTAGGAGGCCTAGGCCTCAAGATCAGGCAGTACACAGCCATGGAGGCCATAGAAACAATTTTGGTGTCCGTGAGCAGCCTATGTTCAAGAAGGGGCAACAGAGTTCTGGGAACTCTAACTCTCAGAGGAGTACAACACCTAGAGGAGGTAGACTTGAGACCAAGAAGGGCAATTGGAGATGAGATGCAGCGTCCTAAGAAGAACTGTGCTAAGTGTGGCCGAGCTCACAGCCGAGAGTGAAAACAGAGCACTAATGTTTGCTTCGGTTCCAGAAAGAGTGGGCACATGGTTAGAGACTGCGCAAAGAACAGTAGTCAGGCTGGAGGTAATGCTAAGCCTAGGCTAAATCCATAGGGTGAAGCAGCAGCCGAGCCTTCTAAGAGGAACAGGTTCTATGCGCTGAAGGGCAGGGAGGAGCAGGAGAAGTCCGCGAAGTGGTCACAGGCATGTTGCAAGTATTCTCAACTTCTGTTTATGCTTTACTTGATCCAAGGTCTACGCTTTCGTTTGTAACTCCTTTGATTGATCTCACTTTTGAGATATTGCATGAAGTTCTGCAGGATCCTATAGTGGTTAGTACACCTTTAGGAGAAAATCCAATAACTTATAGAGTACACAAGGACTGCCCAGTAGTTGTATGTGGTAAGACTATGTGTGCAAACTTGGTTGAGTTACCATGCATGATTTTGATGTTATTCTTTGCATGGACCGGCTTCACAGTTGTTATGCTTGCTTGGACTGTTGTAGTAGAGTGGTGAGATTTTGCTTCCCTAATAAAGAAGAGTTAGTCTGCGAGGGGTACAATTTCAGTCATCCTAATCCCTTGATTTCAAATGTTAAGGACAATAAAATGATGTCCAAGGGGTTACTACGTCATTTTGTGAGTGTTAATGATTTAGATCATGAAATTCCTTCCGTAGACTCAGTGCCTGTAGTGAATGAGTTCCTAGATGTGTTTCCTAAAGATTTTCCTGTAGTCCCTCCCCTTTGAGAGATTTAGTTTGGTATCTACTAAGAACCGGATACTAAACCAATCTCAATTCCTCTTTATAGAATGACTCCAGCAGAACTCAAAGAGTTGAAGATGCAGTTGTAGATCTCATTGATAAGGGTTTCATTCAGCCGAGAATATCCCCTTAGGGTGCTCCAGGGTTGTTGGTAAAGAATAAAGATATGACCCTTAGAATGTGTATCGATTATCGGCAGCTCAACAAAGTCACTATCAAGAACAAGTATCCACTTCCCAGAATAGATGACTTGTTTGACTAACTCCAAGGGTATAGTTTCTTTTCGAAAATTGATCTTCGTTCAGGATACCATCAAGTTAGGGTTAGGGGTGGAGATATCCCAAAGACAGACTTTCGTACCCGCTATTTCACTATGAGTTTCTAGTCATGGCATTTGGTCTCAAGAATGCACCTTCTGCGTTTATGGATATCATGAACAGGGTCTTCCGTGAATATCTTGACTCTTTTGTCATAGTATTCATTGATGACATTCTCATCTACTCTTAGACCAAGGAAGAGCATGAACAACATTTGAGACTAACCTTGCAGGTACTTAGACGGCATCAGTTGTATGCCAAATTTGAGATCAGTGGCCTTCCAGGGTCATGTTGTGTCCGATGACGGTTTAGAGGTGGACCCCAACAAGACTGAATCTGTTAGGAACTGGCCAAATCCCCTTACCCCCACTGATATCCGTAGCTTTCAGGGATTGGCTGGTTACTACCCCAGGTTTGTGGAGGGTTTTTCTTCCATTGCTGCCCCACTAACAGCTTACACGAAGAAGAAAGCCATGTGTGAATGGACGGAGAGTTATGAGAAGAGTTTCCAAGAGCTCAAGGACAGACTCACTTCAGCCCCAGTGCTTACTCTGCCTAAGTGTGGTGAGAATTACACCGTCTATTGTGATGCATCGAGGGTTGGTTTAGGTTGTGTTCTTATGTAGGCTGGTAAGATGATAGCCTATGCTTCTAGACAGCTCAAGGTTCATGAGAAAAATTATCCCACTCATGACCTGGAGTTGGCAGATGTGGTGTTTGCACTAAAGCTGTGGAGGCATTATCTGTATGGAGTGCATGTGGATGTGTTCACAAATCATAAGAGTCTCCAGTACGTGTTCACACAGAGGGAGTTGAATCTACGTCAGCGGAGGTGGTTGGAGTTGTTGAAGGATTATGACATGAATGTGCACTACCATCCAGGTAAGGATAATGTTGTGGTTGATGCTTTGTGCAGGATGAGCATGGTGAGTACAACCCACGTTGAGGACGAGAAGAAGGAGTTGGCAAAAGAGGTACACAGACTGGACAGACTGGGTGTGCGATTGGTTGACTCTACAAGTGGGGATATTTCATTGCATCCTAGTTCTGAATCATCCTTGGTAGTTGAGTCAAGAAGGGTCAGCATTTTTATCCTGTGTTGATGGAGCTGAAGGACTCAGTGTTGTTAAAAATGAATGAGTCTTTCTCTTTGCGAGGTGATGGCATACATAGGTATTAGGACAGGCTGTGTGTACCAGATGTGGATGATTTGCGGGCCAGGATTATAGCAGAGGCCCATGGTTCCAGATATTCCATACATCCAGGTTCCACCAAGATGTCTCATGATCTTAAGCAAATCTATTGGTGAGATGGCATGAAGAAGGACATTGAATAATATGTGGCTAAGTGTCCTAATTGTCAGTAGGTTAAGGTAGAGCATCTTAAGCCTGGTGGTCTGACTCAGATTATTGAGGTTCCGACTTGGAAGTGGGAAGCCATTAATATGGACTTTGTGGTTGGTCTTCCGAGTACTAGGAGGCAGCATGACTCCCTATGGGTTATTGTGGACATGTTGACTAAGTTTGCGCACTTTATCCCTGTGAAATCTACCTACATAGCCGAGGATTATGCGAGACTTTATATTGATGAGATTGTGAGGTGTCATGGAATTTCTTTGTCTATCATTTCAAATAGAGAAGCTCAGTTTACTTCACATTTCCGGAGATCTTTCCAGAAAAGGTTGGGCACACAGGTAAAGCATAGTACCGCCTTTCATCCTCAGACTGATGTACAGGCAGAGCCCACTATTCAGATATTGGAGGACATGTTGAGGGCGTGTGTAATTGAATTTAGAGGTAGCTGGGATGACCATCTGCCTTTGATAGACTTCTTGTACAATAATAGATATCACTCTAGCATTGGGATGGCACCGTTTGAGGCACTCTAAGGTAGGAGGTGTAGATCTCCAGTTGGGTGGTTCGAGGTTTGAGAGTCATCCATTTTGGGTCCAGAGATCATTCATGAGGCCTAAGAGAAGGTTAGAATGATTAGGGAGAGGTTGGCTACTTCTTACATCCAGCAGAAGTCAGATGCAGACAACAGAAAGCGGTCCTTAGAATTTGATTTTAGTGACAGAGTTTACTTAAAAATATCACCTATGAAAAGGGTGATGAGATTTGGTGGAAAGGGGAAGATGAGTCTGAGGTATTTTGGGCCATATGAGATCCGACAGTGTGTGGGTGAGGTGGCCTATGAGTTAGCATTGCCTACGGACCTAGCTTCTGTCCATCCAGTCTTTCATGTCTCTATGTTTAAGAAGTTCCTAGGTGATCCAGCATCGATTCTACCTGTGGAAAGTTTGGGGGTTGATGAAGACTTGTCTTATGAGGAGGTACCTATTAAGATATTAGATACACAGATTGCCACAGTGAAGGTATTGTGGAGAAATCATCTTGTTGAGGGTGCTGCGTGGGAGGCTGAGGCCTACATGAGATCCCGCTACCCTCATCCTTTTAGCTCTTGATGTTAGACTTCCTACTCTTAACTCAATGTTTCCTTATCTCTCCGTATTTTATTGCTATTGCTTGACTGTGCATAGTGATTATGTTATGATCTAATAGGCATTACGATGTGTAGTGGTAGTGTCATTCGGGGACAAATGATCCTAAGGGGGGGATAATGTAAAAACCCTAAAAAAATGAATAAGTTATATGCTTAAGGTGTCAAGAATGTTTGCGATTAGACACATAGATTATTATGCGTAGAACCAGACCTCAGAACCCTTACTACGGCCAAGCCAACTAACTTGGCGAGTTAGTTGAGCTTGGAAAGGTTGGAACCAACTATGTAGGGCTCTCGAAAATGAAGATTTAATCGAAAGAGTTTTTACCAGACTTAAAAGAGGAAAGTTTATGTTTTGAGGGTCAAGGGTAAAATGGTCTTTTCCAAGCCAAGGGTAATATCGTAATTAACATAAGGAATTAATTTATTTATTAATTAATTTAATTAAAGAACCAATTAGGCTTGGGTTGACCCGAAATAGTTCATTTCGCAGGGGTCACTCCACCCGAGTTCGAGCCCCAATGGAAGCAACATATTGGTGATTTAATTATATTTTATAATCTGTTTTTTAAGGGCATAATGGTCCTTTCACTAAGCTAATTAAAACATGTTTTTATTTAAATTAATAAGGAGTCCTAGTTTGACGAATTCCAAAACTAAAACTCCTAATATTAGACTACTCTCTCACGATCTCTCTCTCATGTTTCATCATCTCTCTCACGTTGTTTTCTGCCAAAACAACTAAAAGAACAAAAATAATATTAAGAGTTCCTCACACTTGAAGAAATCACATGAAATTTTAAGAAAAACAATGTAACCAAAAACGTTAAGGCAATGAGAAGTTGTCCGTCGAGTGGTGTGGACATTGAGGATGCTTGGACTAATTTTGGAGAGGGTTTAGGAAGCAACTTCAACGTTTGAATAATAAAATAAGGTATGGGTTCCTTCCATCTTAGTCCCTTTCCCAAGATATCCCTTAAGATTTAGTTATTCAGTCCGAAAACTAGGATTGTTTTCCCAGTTGCATGTCCCTGTCACTAGCTCCCAATGATTTGTAGGTTGGGTATGTTTTTTGGTAGGTTTAGGTATGTGTGATGTTTTTGTGTTGAATGTTAATATGTTTATGTACGTGAAATCATGAAAATGACAATCAATGTGTGTTCGAAGTTATGTGCAAGTGTGTGCAAGTATGTGACTTTGACAAGGGTCTCAGCTTGATGCTCAAAATTTGATAAAGTTGTAGTTGTTGTTTTATATGGATAAATCCATGAAAAATAGTGATGTTCATTTAAGAAAATGTCACGACCGGAGTTTATAACCCAGACGAGACCGGTGTCGTTGACCTCTCAGAGGTCGCAGACAAGCCTACACACGTCATTCTTTTTTCATCTAGATAAATTTTAGCGGAAAATTTAAAACTTTTTGTTTCCTAACATGCTTACTAAACATTCTATTTCATGTATAATTGTTCACCATCAACCATCTAACATTAAGATCATCAAAAGAAAAAAATAGTTCATAGCTGCATTAAATGTGTACTTGCGAAAATGGCACCAATACAAAGTCTGAAATGAAATGGGAAATGAAACACTAGTGGAACATGCTCCACTAGATAAAGCCTACTTCTATGATAGATAATAACAGTAGACAGCCTCGAAAGCATGAGGGCCTACATAGTCCGGATGAAAACTCCAAGTCCGGATAGCTGCAATGTCAACCTTTAAGCTCTAGCGTCCACCTGTGGCTGCACCTCAAAATATAGAGTTGTATGGAATAAGTACACACTTGTACTAAGTATGGGTATATGCAAGCTCACAGCAAGGACATGCATGAGAAAGGATAGCTCTTTCCTAACAACATGATTATGGAAAGTCAAGTCAGTGGACTTGCAAAATTTGGATTAGAAAGTCAATGTACCTGCCAAATTTGGATTTGGAAAGTCATGCCCTGAGTGTAACATGCATCATCAAACTAATCATTTTGCAAACATCACATAACATATTTCACATATCATATCACGTAGTTCATATAAGTCTTTCATATACCATGAGACCTTGGGATAATGGACTTGACGTTAGGACTTCCTTAAATGAGGGATCAATATATGGGACCTCAACTAGGGAGTCTGCTTTAGCAAACACATAGTCTGATTCTTTCATTCATACGTCCTTCATTTCATTTCATTCATGGGCCACTAGAAACACCAGCTATACCTAGGATGTAGTTTAGGACTTTCATCGGATTGGTTGTGCAATGACAAAGAATGACCTAATGACAATACTTGAATGTTACTCACCTCTTGATTATCCTATCCTAACAACTATGGTATCATTCATTTCATTATGTGCATCATTTGAGGCTTGCCTGATTCATTCATTGGGAACATTAACTTTAACCGACATATATCATGTGAGAATCATGAAATCTAGTGTCATGAAACGCCACACTGAAAAGAGGTGGAATCACCGGCCAAAGTGACCCAAAACATGCTAGCTTACATGGGAATTGAACCCCGCCAGATCCCTATATTGGCTGAATAGGATCGAAGACTAGGAGATATAAGGAGACCCATACACGGCATGCCGGACAGTCTCTTCTCATGAAAGTTACGTGAACCTCCACCGTTCCCGAAAGAAGGCATCACCCCTCATAGCTAGTCTATCGGTGCTCAGTATAAAGTTCCATTACATTCAACTCATACGTCATGAAAGTTGGCTTCTAGTATGAGGACATCATAGCTCAATAGATGATTTTTTATGTCATCATTAGTCTTAAGTGTTTTAATCTCAATACTTTCATTAGAGTGTTCCTAGAGACTGGTCTCTTCATTAACTTTACACTCTCATAGGTGAGTACGTTTTGGTAATATTTACTTAGGCTCATTTGAGATTGTTGTAATCTTTTACATTAGCCTCATATCATGTTGTCACCACATTCATTATCATTAGCACATTTGCTCTTCATAGTTACTCACCCCATTTTACGTGAATGTTCATTTAATCATATGCCAATGCACTTGGCCATTTAGTGTGTTTTACACTCTTACTTAACCCTACTAGGATTTCATCATTTCATTGTTCATTTAATCATTTCATTGTTCATTTCATCATATGCCAATGTACTTGGCCATTTAGTGTAGTTTACAGTCATACTTAACCCTTCTAGGGCTTCATTCATAGTTTGTCTAAGTGATTCATATTTACCCAATATTATGTCGTACAAGACTTATGAATCTTGTAGATATGCCAAGATATTGTTTCGATCTTTAGATGCAATATTCATTAAATATTTACTTACGTATGACTTATGTGTCAATACGAAATCGGTCAAGGGAACCTGATTTTGAATCCCTTGGACAACACTTAGTCTTATTTTAAACTTGATAATCGCATTTTTCGGATTTGGGGGACCCTAGTTGGATCCCCATCAACCATATGATATTTCCTTTCTTTTTTTCCTCTCCTTTCTCGTTTAAGTCAAGGAGGTTGTGGGTTCAATCCACCACAAGCTCATTATTTTTATTTTGATTTATCTCTTAACTTTGTCACCTATCCAAGATGTTGTGGGTTCAATCCCCACTCTCCACATTTATTTTCTCCTTTATTTTTCTTCTAACTCTCTCATCCATTCAAGAGGTTGTGGGTTCAATCCCCACTCACCATTTCTATTTTTCCATGCATTTTTCTCATGAATTTTTTATGAAATTTTTATTAAGTGAGCTCATGGTTTCAATCCCGAATGACCTCAAATTTAAAAAAAAAAATTAAAACGAAGCTCATTTTTTAAAAAGTTGGTCGAGACTACAATTTCCAGCAGGCTGGAAATTTAGTCTCTTCCAATCCATTTTATTCTTAATCTTTTGTTGATTTTTTTTGTAGATTTCATGTTATGATGTCTTGGGTTCAATCCTTAACGACCTCACTTATTTTAAATTCATTTCTCATTGCATTTTGTACCATTTTGTTTAGCCAAACCCAACCTACCAAATGCTGGAAATTTGTTAACTATTTTCATCTTCTTTTTATTATCATTCCTACATTAATTCTTAAGGCATTTCGTGGATCATTTGGTGCATCTTTAAGTGTAATCTTTTTATGATTATATTAAGCCAAGAATTACAATTTCATCCAGAAACATTACACCACTTTTACACCTCATGATTTACGCAAACATTCGCACATAAAATTCAACCATAAAGACATATCATTTTTCACATACTTTCTGTTGACATAACTTAACATGCTTACAATTCCAAACACATAATCAAGAACACATAATCACGAAAATCAAACTTAATACTTAAACTACCAGAAAACATACCAACAACATGATCTCTAACATATTTCACATTGAGATCAAAGGGCTACTAGGGACAAGGAGTTTGACAAGAACGGGAACAACCCTAGTTTTCGAGTAGATTCATCTGAGACTTAAGGGTCTCTTGGGAAAGGGACAAAGAGTAAGAAATCCCATACCTTTTATGACGTTCAAACCTCGACCTGCTGCCCAAAACCTTCTACAAAAATCACATCCAAATCTCCTCAAAGTACACACCAACTAAACGGACAAACTTCTCTTTGCCTACGTGATTTATTTCGTTTGTTTTCTTATATTTTCGGTGTGAGTTCTTTAAGTACGAAGAACTTTGGTTTACCTACTGTTTATTTGAAGTTATTTGGCAGAGAGAATCGTGAGTGAGAGTGATAGAGACGTGAGACAGAGAGATGAGCGTGGGAGAGAAGAGTTTCTTAGGATTAGGAGTCTAGTTTAGGATTTAGTCAAATAAGGCTTTTATTTAATTATTAAAAATATGATTTCTTTTTATTTTAAATTATCTAATAAATAATAAATATAAATTAATTACATTAATTTACCAACATAAATTAAAAATAACTTAATTCATTAGTTCCACCTAGGTTCGAACCCGGGTTGAGCAAGACTTCACTTCAAGAGCCAAATTTTGGTCCTCTCTCCCCAAAATGCCCCTCCACCTTATTAATTAAATAACTAATTATATATTTAGGGTAATTATGATACTAACCTTAGTATGGAAAAGAGCATTTTACCCCTAGACCCTCCAAACCTAAGATTTTCCCTTTTAAAGTTTGGTAAAGACTCCTTCAAGTAAATATTCGTATTCGAGATCCCTACATGGTTGGACCAACCTTTTCTACCTCAAATAACTCCCCAAGTTAGTTGGCTTGGATTTAGCAAGGATTCAGAGGTCTGGTTCTACGAGCATCAATCCGTGTGAACCCAGTCTATCGTAGTCATTCTAGACACATTAAGCATTACTTAGCATATTCATTTTTTAGTGTTGTTAAATTATCCCCCCCTTAGGAACATTCGTCCCTGAATGGCACTACTCTTTACTAACAATAAGTAAGTCATCTATAGAATGTAAGCCTACATAGGTAATTCAATACTCCACATTGGTGATTATCTGATTCACATTTTAAAATGATGGTGCACATCCTTGAAACCTACTAGTAGCTTCACAAATGGACTAAGACATTCTTTCCTAAACTAGTCTCATCAAACCATATAACATAAGTAAATATGTAAGTCATACAAATCAGCAACCAACATGATGACTCAAAAATATTAACCTCATATTAGTGCATAAACACCATACACAGTGACATACATGACAGATAAATTAAGGCTACGCACCCGAGACTTCACCGGAGGTGCCTTCCCCTGCACCCCTAGACTTGAGTGCGAAGAATCGTTGCCTTCTTGGAGCCTCTTCACTTGGACTATTAGGTTGAACTCTATCCTTCCCTTGTTCTTGACTTCTCTTATTCTTACAATCCTTCATCATGTGACCCGGTTTTCCACAACTGTAACAAGTGTTAGAGTCTATCATACATTCTCCCCCATGCAGTTGCCAAACTTCCTACAAGGTGGCCTCTCATGGGCTGTAAAGTCTTACGAACCTCAGGGAGTAATCCCTGACTGACATCGAGCCCTGCTTAAGGTTGATGAATTCTCAACCTTAGCCTCCTTAATTTATCTGGGAAAGAACCGCCCTAGAAAAGCCATCTTGAATAGATACCAAGTAATAGGTACCCCTCATAAGGCTCTGCTATCCTACCACACCCTATACCAGTATTGAGCTACATCTTTTAGCTGGTAGGATGCCAACTCAGACTTCTCCACATCAATCAAACCCAATAGCCTAAGCTTGTAAAGTGCTAGCTTGGGCCATCAGTACCAAAGTTGTTCTTACTTCTCCATCTGTCAACCCAGCTGAGTTAACAGGCATCTCAATTCCAGCAACTAGAGCATGGGGAAAAACTTGAATTACCCCAGTAGCCGCTCCTGCTTTTCTCCTTGTATTCATCTTTTGGAAACTTCAAGAGTTGATGTTAGATACGCTCTTAAAACCAAGAAATCCGAAATTAGAGAAGGCACAATAAGATTAGAAGAAGGGAATTTTCCTATGCATCATGCAGTCTCTAATTTAGGATAGTGGTGCATATCACTACCATGACTTAGAAAATTACTCGATGTGGTTGATGTGAACTTATTAACCTCAGAATTTAACCTAGTGCTCTGATACCAACTTTCTCACAACCGCAGTCTAGATCCCAGACGAGACTGGCGTCGTTGACCTGTCAGAGGTTGCAGACAAGCCTACATACGTCATTCATACTTAATCTAAATAAATTTGAACGGAAAATTTGAAACTTTTTGTTTCCTAACATGCTTACTAAACATTCTATTACATGTGTAATTTTTCACCATCAACCATTTAACATTAAGATCATCAAATGAAAGATTTAGTTCATAGCTGCATTAAATGTGTACTTGCCAAAACGGCACCAATACAAAGTCTGAAATTAAATGGGAAATGAAACACTAGTGTAACATGCTCCACTAGCTAAAGCCTACATCTAAGCTAGATAATAACAATACACAGCCTCGAAAGCATGAGGGCCCACCTAGTCCGGATGAAAACTCCACGTCCGGATAGCTGCAACGTCAACCTGTAAGCTTTAGCGTCCACCTGTGTCTGCACCTAAAAATGTAGAGTTGTATGGAATTAGTACACACTTGTACTAAGTATGGGTATATGCAAGCACACACCAAGGACATGCATGAGAAAGGATAGCTCTTTCCTAACAACATGATTATGGAAAGTCAAGTCAGTGGACTTGCCAAATTTGGATTAGGAAAGTCAATGGACCTGCAAAATTTGGATTCGAAAAGTCATGCCATGAGGGTAACAAACATCATCAAACTTATCATTTTGCAAACAGCACATAACATATTTCACATATCATATCATGTACTTCATATACTTCTTTCATATACCATGAGACCTTGGGATCATGGACTTGACGTTAGGACTTCCCAAAATGAGGGCTCAACATATGGGACCTCAACTAGGGAGTCTGCTTTAGCAAACTTAGAGTCTTCTTTGTTCATTCATACGAACTTCATTTCATTTCATTTATGGGCCAGTGTAAACACCAGCTATACCTAGGATGTAGTTTAATACTTTCATGGGGTTCGTTGTTCAATGACCAAGAATGACCTAATGTCATTACTTGAATCTTACTCACCTCTTGATTATCCTATCCTAACACCTTTGGTATCATTCATTTCATTATGTGGATTATTTGAGGCTGGCCTCATTCATTCATTGGGAACTTTAACCTTAACCAACATAGATCATCTGAGCATCATGAAATCCAGTGTCATGAAACCCCACACCAAAAAAGGTGGAATCACCGGCCAAAGTGACCAAAAACATGCTAGCGTACATGAGGATTGAACCCCGCCAAATCACTATATTGGATGTATAGATTCGAAGACTAGGAGATATAAGAAGACCCATACCCAGCATGACGAACAGTCTCATCTCATGAGAGTTACATGAATCTCCGCGCTTCCTGAAAGAAGGCATCACCGCTCATAGCTAGTCTATCGGTGCTCAGTGTAAAGTTTCATTACATTCAACTCATACGTCATGGAAGTTGGCTTCTAGTATGAGGACATCATAGCTCAATAGATGATTTGTCATCTCATCATTAGCATTAAGTGTATTAATATCAATATTTTCATTATAGTGTGTTCATATAGACTGGTCCCTTTATTAACTTTACACTCTCATCGGTGAGTACGTTTTGGTAACATTTACTTAGGCTCATTTGAGATTGCTCTCACTTTTTACATGAGCCTCATATCATTTTGTCATCAGATTCATTATCATTAGCACATTTTCTCTTCATAGTTACTCACCCCTTTTTACGTGAATGTTCATTTCATTATATGCCAATGCACTTGGCCATTTGGTGTGTTTCACACTCTTACTTAACCCTTCTAGGGTTTCATCATTTCATTGTTCATTTAATACTTTCATTGTTCATTTCTTAATTTCATTGTTCATTTCATCATATGACAATGTACTTGGTCATTTAGTCTATTTTACACTCGTACTTAACCCTTCTAGGGTTTCATCATTTCATTACATACATCATAGGTTACCTTACTTTTAAAGGTATGCTAGACTTATGGGATTATACATACAAGCCATGGGGCTTCATTCGTAGTTTTTCTAAGTGATTCATATTTACCCAAGATTATCTGGTACAAGACCTATGCATCTTGTAGATATGCCAAGATATTGATTTCGATGTTTAGAGGCAGCATTCATTAAATATTTACTTACGTATGACTTTTGTGTCAATACGAAATTGGGCAAGGGAATCCGATTTCGAATCCCCTGGACAACACTTAATCTTATTTTAAACTTGATAATCACATTTTTAAGATTTGGGGGACCCTAGTCTGATCCCCATCAACCCCATAATATTTCCTTTCTTTTTGTCCTCTCCTTTTTTGTGTAAGTCAAGGAGGTTGTGGGTTCAATCCACCACAAGCTCATTATTTTTGTTTTAATTTATCTTTTAATTTTCTCACCTATCCAAGCGGTTATGGGTTCAATCCCCACTCTCCACATTTATTTTCTCCTTTATTTTTCTCCTAACTCTCTCATCCATTCAAGAGGCTGTGGGTTCAATCCCTCTCACCCATCTATTTTTTCTTGCATTTTTCTCACGAAATTTTTATGAAATTTTCATTTAGTGAGGTCATGGTTCAATCCCCAATGACCTCACATTAAAAAGAAATAAACGAAGCTCATTTTTTTAAAAGTTGGTCGAGACTACAATTTCCAGCAGGCTAGAAATTTAGTCTCTTCCAATCCATTTTTTTCTTTATCTTTTGTTGATTTTTTTGTAGCTTTCATGTAATGATATCTTGGGTTCAATTCTTAGTGATTTCACTTATTTTACATTCATTTTTCATTGAAATTGTACAATTTTGTTTGGCCGAACCCAACCTACCAAATGCTTGAAATTTGTTCACTATTTTCAGCTTCTTTTTATCAATATTCATACGTTAATTCTTAAGGCATTTCGTGGATCATTTGGTGCATCTATAGGTGTAATCTTTTTATTATTATATTCAGCCAAGAATTACAATTTCATCAAGAAACATTACACCACTTTTACAGTTCATGATTTACAAAAACATTCGCACAAAAAATTCAACCATAAAAGACATATCATTTTTCACATACTTTCTGTTGACATAACTTAATATGCTTACAATTCCAAACACATAATCAACAACACATTATCACGAAAATCATACTTAATACTTAAACTACCAGCAAACATACCAACAACATGATCTCTAACATATTTAACATTGAGATCAAAGGGATACTAGGGACAAGGAGTTTGCCAAGAACGGGAACAACCCTAGTTTTCGAGTAGATTCATCTGAGCCTTAAGGGTCTCTTGAGAAAGGGACCAAGAGTAAGAAAACCTATACCTTTTATGACGTTCAAACCTCGACTTGTTGCCAAAAATCTTCTCCAAAAATCACTTCCAAATCTCCTCAAACTTAACACCAACTCGACGGACAAACTTCTCTTTGCCTACTTGATTGATTTCGTTTGTTTTCTTATATTTTCGTTGTGATTTCTTTAAGTGTGAAGAACTTTGGTTTACCTACTGTTTTTTGAAGTTATTTGGCAGAGAGAATCGTGAGTGAGAGTGAGAGAGACGTGAGAGAGAGATGAGCGTGGGAGAGAAGAGTTTTCTTCGGATTAGGAGTCTAGTTTAGGATTTAGTCAAATAAGGTTTTATTTAGTTATTAAAAATCTGAAGTCCTTTTATTTTAAATCAGCTAATAAATAATAAATATAAATAAATTACATTAATTTACTAACTTAAATTAAAAATAATTTGATTCATTGCTTCCACCTAGGTTCGAACCCGGGTGGAGCTAGACTTCGCTTCAAGAGACAATTTTCGTTCCTCTCTTCCAAAATGCACCTCCACCTTATTAATTAACTAATTATATATTTAGGGTAATTACGATACTAACCTTAGTCTGGAAAATGACCATTTACCCTTAGACCCTCCAAACCTAAGATTTTCCCTTTTTAAGTCCGGTATTGACTCCTTCAAGTAAATCATCGTATTCGAGAGCCCTACATGGTTGGACCAACCTTTTCTAGATCAAATAACTCCCCAAGTTAGTAGGCTTGGATGCATAAAGGGTAAAGAGGTATGATTCTACGCACATCAATCCCTGTGGACCTGGTCTAATCGTAGGCATTCAAGACACATTAAGCATTACTTAGCATATTCATTTTTTAAAGTTGTTACAGGAAATGTGGCTGATTTAGTGACAATATTTTAGCCAAATAAACTCATGAAATATGCGCCTACAGATGTGTTAAAATGTTATATGAATATGCCGTAAGAATTAACATGAAAAGGTTGATGAAAGGAAGCAAAAATAATGAATAAATTTCCGGCTTTGTGTACCTTAATTTTGTTCAAAAAAAAAAAGGTTGGAAATCTGGAATTTTAATACATTTTAAAGAGGTGAGGCCACTAGGATTCGAACCTGTGACCTCACCATTTGGCTACTGGAATTCGCAAAAAAAAAAAAGAAAAAGAGAAGGGGGCAGGGGGAATCGAAACTGGATCTGCTTGTTTAGGAAGAAGAGAACAAGATTTAAAATAAATAAATGGGAGGCGTGGGAATCGAACCCACGACCTTCAGGAATCAAGTGAAGAAGTGAAATTAAATAAAAGAGAATGGGAGGCATGAGAATCGAACCCACGACCTCAAGGCTTGAAAGGAGAAGGTAAAAATAATTAAAGAAACGAAGTGAGGCTGTGGGGGTTCGATCCCACAACCTCACTGCCACATGTCAAACTTAGTGAATTTATAATAAAAAAAAAGATATGAGGTTCGAACCCACAACCTCAATACCCCTAGCCAAATTAAAATTTAAATAAGGAGGCTGTGGGGGTTTGAACCCACAACCTCCCAATTCCCAACGAAAATTAAGAATAAATAAAAGAGGATGTGGGGGTTTTATCCCACAACCTCTTAGCTTAGGCGAAGTTGGGCAACAAGATGATACTGAAAAATAAAAAGGGGTTGTGGGGTTCAAACCCACAAACCTTCGGCCAACCTATGAGGAAAACTAAGTAGAAAACTAAAGATACACTGTTAATGATGGGGTTCAATCTAGAGTTCCAATATCATGAAGAACAAAAATAAAATCAATGAAAAATGTAAATGTTATCCAAGTGATTCGAACTTTTGTTTCCTTGTTTAAACTTCCGTATTGATACATAAGTAATACGTGAACAAAATATCCAAGAATAATGCCACCTATACAACTAAAATATAGGGATCTGGCGGGGTTAAATTCCCATGTACGCTAGCATGTTATGGGTCACTTGGCCGGTGATTCCGCCTCTTTTCGATGTGGGGGAGAAACTGGATTTCATGATGCTCACATGATCTATGTCAGTTAAAGTTAAAGTTCCCATGAAAGAATGAGGCCAACCTCAAACGATGCAAATAATGAAATGAATGATACCATAGGTGTTAGGATAGGATAATAAAAAGGTGAGTTAGATTCAAGTAATGACATTAGGTCATTCTTGGTCATTGCACAACGAACGTAATAAAAGTCTTAAACTACATCCTAGGTATAGCTGGTGTCTACACTGGCCTATGAATGAAATGAAATGGAGTACGTATGAATGAACGAAGAAGACTTTGTGTTTGCTAATGAAGACTCCCTATTTGGGATCCCATATTTGTGGGAACTCTTAATGTCAATTCAATGATTCCAAGGTCTCATGGCATACTAATGAACGATATGAACAACGTTATGTGTTATATGAATTATGATATGTGCTATGTGTACGCTGTTGTGTGTTTTCTGCAAAATATTAAGTATGATGGTGTATGTTATTCTCATGGCATAACTTTCCTATTCCAAATCTGGAAAGCTCACTTACTTTCGTAATTCACATTTGGAAAGCTCATTGACTTTCCTAATCCAAATTTGAAAATTTCCTAATCTCAATTTGGCAAGTCCACTGACTTGACTTCCAAAAATCATGTTGTTAGGAGAGAGATATTCTTTCTGATGAATGTCCTTGGTGTGTGCTTGCATATACCCATACTTAATACAATTGTGTACTAACCCTATAAAAACTCTACTATTTTAGGTGCAGGCACAGGTGGATGATAGAGCTACATGATCATCGCTGCAGTTATCCGGACGTTCAGCATTCATCCGGTTTTCGTAGGTCCTCATGCTTTCGAGGATGCTGCTTTTTTATATTCTAGCTTAGTTATAGACTTGAGCTAGTGGAGAATGTTCCACTAGCATTTCTTTCCTGTTTTTATTCAGACCATGTATTGGTGCCACTTTGGCAATTATACACTTTATAAGAATTGAACTATTTCTTTTAGTTGCTTATCTCTTAATGTTAGATGGTTGATGGTGAACAATTACGTATTAATGAGAATATTTTTATAAGTATGTTAAGAAACAAAAAGTTTCAAATTTTCTGCCAAAATTAACCTATGTAAAGTAAGAACGACGTAAGTAGGCTTGTCTGCGACCTCTGAGAGGTCAACGACACCGGTCTCGTCTGGGGTCTAGATTCTAGTCATGACAATAAATTCTTGAGGAGTCCACCCTCTTAGAGCACATTAAACTTCCAAGCACATGGCACACAACACATAATAGCATAGGAGACAAGACAATATATACATTATAATCAAGACTCCTAACTTTAGCTATTTACACTTTCATATAAGGGGTACTTGGGTAGAGGCTATTAACCATTTTAACATATCAATGGCAGTACCTATATAATACCCAAACATGAATATACACATGCTCATACAATAGCCACACAACCTAGATCACAACTAGAATAGGAAGATATGCACAATTACTCATAAGCTAATCATTTAAATCTCTAAATCATATATTCATTAATTTGTGTTCAAGGCCATGGTCAACACATATGTAATGACAATAAGATAAACACCGCCACCATAAGTGGACCATACCACACAATGCCATACAAGGTTTCATCAACATTACTATAAAGAAATATAGAAGTACAACTGTAGAGGGAGTAAGCATTCTTACCAATTTTTCACCCTTCGGTCATCATTCATCAATACACCTTATTCATCAATAAAACACATATATGTCAGTATGTAAATGTACATTAGACATAGAAGAAACCATGTACAAGTCGCTACAAGATCATACTATAACATTATACAACACATCAACATACTAGGAAAGTATAATAACATAGATCATTAACTAATTTCCCTTGAATTGATTTTTAGATCATATTTCATGCATATTTATAAGTATAAGGAAGTACCTAAACCTTAATTTAACCATATTGAAATTATAATTACATACCTTTAAGATTAAGGTTACAACATAGACATTTGGGCTTATCGATTTGCTAGAGTATAGAAGAATTTAACAATACTATGAACTCTATAAGTCTTTGATCATCTTTCATATATTATGAACAATACACTCATTAGGCAGTAGCTAATTATATGACAAATCAAGAAGAAATCATGCTTCATCTAATCGCAATTCGAGATCCATCACACACTTAGCTTTTTGACTTTATAGCATAAAGGAATCTAGATCAATTCATGCAAGCCTTTCTAAATTTGATCATTAAGGATTTACATCTACAAAATTCATCCATTATATCAACCTAAAACAGTAGCTACAATAGTTCATACATAATCAAAACTCTAAACAACCGATCACACAATTTACTTCAAGGCAACATGTAGAAACATAGGCTATTCATGTTCAAATCTTCATACATTGATCCTCATGGATCCTTCAACATCAATTCAACATAAATTTATGTAAATAACAGCTCATACAATCACTTAAATCATAATTCAATCGATACCAATTCAAGATCATAAAGCCCATGCAAGGCTAAATCATTTTGGTGAAGGAGCATGGGTTCATCATGCAATTGGAGTAAAATTCATGTTAAAAACAATGTATTAACTTCAATTAATCATGATTAAATATTTCAAAACCTTTTTAGAAAGAGCCCATGGCAGATTGAAGAAGAAGGACTTTGATCATATTTTTCTCTTTTGATCTTTAAGAATGACTCTCTAGATTAAAAGAGAACAAGAGATGAAGATCAACATACATTTGTCTAGTAAAAAAACTCTATAAATTGATGATTGACCCATTGAAAACCTAGATCCAAGCAGTTCTTGGGCTTCATCAATAATGGAGGTTTGAAGGGAAATATTTTTGGAGGGAAAGGTTTCGTATGTGTGAGAGGATTCTAGAATGGGGAGATCACGTTTTTGATGACTTCTATAAACATAAAAGTAGTTAAATAAACCTATTAGGGTCAGGTTAGTACGTGGGGTGAATTTCCCATTCACCCCTTAAATGAAACATACGAAGGCTGCCTGATGCATGCCACCTTCGACAATGGCAGTGACAGGGCGTCGAGGCCATGACGGGCTGTGCCTGGCCTCCTTCACCTGACACTTAGCGAAAATTGTATTAAGATCTGCCCAAGGAATGTATCCCTCGACGATACCTGCTCTACGGGCTATTGGTGGACTAGCGATCCGTCGTTGGGTCCGTCAAGAGACACTTCCCAGGCAGTGTCTTAGGCAGCTTGGGTCCTTCTTTTGGAGCCCACTATGCGGCCCTTTAGAAGTCGTACCCAGACGTTTCCAACGTGATTACAAACCTTACAAATTTATACACCTTCAAAATAAATTTAAAAAAAAAAAAAAACAAACACCTATAAGACGTCCAACCAGTCCAAGCCCCATAAAGAAACACGTTGAACATCTTAAGGGATATTTTTTGAACGCCTTGGACGTTCTTGGTCGTTTGACCTCCAAACTTCTAGAAACTTCCTATAATATCATTTAACATCATTATAAACCATTTAAATACTTGTTAGACAAATTTCATACAAATTTAGGCATGCAGCACATAAGCGACTAGTCGTCAAATGTCTTGGACGTCCCTTGACGTTCGACTTCCAAATCACTTCGAATTTGTACACTGCCTCTATATCATATAATAAGACATTTTAAAACCTTATAAAATCATGAAACACACATAAACACATAGAACCACATATTAGGCATCTAGGTGACTTAGTCGTCGAATGTCTTAGTCGTCCCTTAACGTCCGACTTCCAATACCTCTAATGTTTTAGCTACTGCCTATATACTATATTTTAAGAATATTTAGTAAATTATAAATCTAATAAACACATGTTATTCTCTCGACGCCTTATCTCATTTTTTGGGGTCTTACAATAACCCACAACTTGGGAACATTCGTCCTCGAATGACACTTAGGGCTCTTTAATCACAACAAGGACTTCAATGCATATAAGAGAAGTTCATAACATTAATAACAGCATCAATGAATTTTAGCACTCAATGCACACAAGCAAGCAAAAACCATTACTCACTCACTCTTTAATGCTTCAAACACAAAGGTCCTTTTCATGTTCATAGGAGAACATCCTTCTCCTAATCATAACATGATCATTACGTCTTAATTTATTACAAGAAAATCTTGAAAAGATACTCATAGGAAGATAATAACCCATACTCAAAGTTATTTAAGCACTCATACTTCAATACACATAAACTTGAGTTAGTTAAATCACGAAGATCTTCATTAGTTAGACCTAGTACCATGAAGGACATACTCAACCATACCATGCTTAGTGGTGTACATGGAGGAATGTCTTTTCCCCCAACACACTTGCATGTATCATGAGTTCACACCTTAGCAAAGTACAAGGTCAATTTCTTTAAAAATGAGAAATCTCAACTTTCAAGCCAAGACATGCATATAGTTTTCTTCTTAGTGAAGTCTAAATGGCAAGTCACACAAAGTACATCACAACAAAATAGGATGTCATTCCACAAATTTCTTTTCTTAACATAATAATCACCCTTATAGTAAGCCTCATTTTGGAAAAATAACACAAATTATAGGCACACACACGGACACTTAGCTAAACATGCTTTCACCTTTCAAGAATGAGCCTACAATTTTTGCATTCCAAATCATTAAGTCACTTTATTTTCAAGAGAGTCAACATATTTCATTGTAAAAGAGACTCAATTTCCATTACAAGGCTAAAAAAATTTACCCTACAAGTGACTATTACCAAGTTCCTTGTCTTACCTCATGAAGTCAACCTCACAATTAGCACATTAAAATTCAAGTCAACATGAGAAAACATGGACTTTATCAAAAATTTCCTTTCATGCTCTGTGAAAAACTCACCATGTCTCCGTGATGATGTCAATCAATTCATACCAATCATATAAAGGTCATGCAATTCACACTTTATGCAAGACTATTTTCATGAACAAGCTTACTAAGATTTCATTATTTTCCAATTCAAGTAAGAATAGAAGGACAATGTAAGCAATTTCTAGAACACTACTCAATCACCATCCCCCACTTAGGGTAACCCAATTAAAAGCAACTTAACCCAACCTAAAGAGGATCTTAACTACACAACCTTCATTTTCATCACTTAAAGTGATAACTACTTTAGAGGGAATTTTCATTAATTCAATTTAGCAACACTAAGGCATTCGAAACCTTATAATTTTAGAAAAATCATCCTTAACCATAAATTTTGATCATACTATTCTATTCACATAAGGTCTTCCTACAATGCAATAGACTCTAAGGTCATATATCATTTGGGGGAAAAAACAAGGAAGTTCATAACACAATAAGAAGTTAGAAACAATGCTATGACTCATCATGCCATAAGGCTCTCATTCTTTATTTCCAAATATCAAAACTCCTTTTCATATTCATTATCATGTTCATATTCATCAATTGTACTCATATTTCAACAACATCCAATCAAAGGAAAAATTAGTTGGTTCTCCAAACACAATATACAATAAGTTGCCTAGCTTTATTGTGAGCATGCTTCCAGATATCCAAAAATGCAACATTTAGACAATTGAGGGGACAAGCATGAAAATATAAGATACAAAGTTTTATCAACTAATCCTTCATAAGCATGTATAGTATCATCACAACTAGGATCAAGTCTTTACAACGGAATCCAATTTATACTAGCAACTCATAAAGTACCACTTATATACGAAGGAAAACAATGCACACTTTTTAACACATATTCTTAGGGTAGCATACTTCCATAGGTAGCCACTAAGCATTTGAAGTTCAATTCGTAGCACAAGGCTACCATCATGCAAAACCATTTAGGAACACATCATTCAAAAAGAACACATTTTATCCTTAATAACTTCAAACATACTTTAACTATATCATGACAAATATTTTTCAACATAACATGCTACTTCACATAGATTTCATATATAGCCATAATTGGCACCACATCTTCACAACATACCAAAATTCACCTTCACATGTACTCATTCAAACAATAAAACCAAGATAAGCATTTAAACTCCCCTTTTCTCCTTCAAGCATAGAACAGTCTCATCCAAGCAATCACATCTAAAAGACCACCAGAAAAGAAAACATGATAGAGGGATCTAATAGGGTTAAGTTCTATGGCACGACATGAGATTGATGAAGAAGGAAAAATCTATCATCCTATAGCCTCTCGTACCATTTGATGTGTCACAACTCACCACCAATGATACAAGACTCTACTAGACGTGGCAACTTAAGACTTGTTGGATCCTAAACCACTTTTATGAACCTCGTGCTCTAGTACTATGTTTTTCACGACTGGTGGAACCCCCTAGAAGTAACACGGTGTACTTTACCTCTCGGAGGTCATACACAAGACCATAGTTATCATTCATCGCATCGACATAGTAAATTTAGTGAAATATTTAAAACTTTTCATAGCACCTCATATGATAGAAATTTACTTCATATACATATAAAATATAAGTCATAATACATATATATACTCTAAGTCTCTTTTCCATCTTAGACTCAATAACTTTGGAATACATTAGGGACACGGACCATAAGACACATTACATAACTATATAATATTTAATGACTTTACAATAAGTACACATTAGGACATCCTTGGATTTAAGGACTCCTTTCCTTGAGCTTGGGAATCACCTATCAAGCTCTTCACCATTCAAGACATCCTTTAAGCATCAATAACCTATACTTTGTGTAAAAAGTAGAGAAGAATGGGATTAGTACAAGAATTCACTAAGTATGGCAACCATGCAAAAACATGCATTTAAAAGGGACACTTTCTTTGAAATCATACTTCATGCCATTTGGAGTAAATCATCGTAAAACCTTTATCAATAGCATATATATCATTTTCATACTTTATAGAAACACAATCAAATGCCAAACATCATAGATTAGCACTAATAGAATTTAAGTCCAAATTGAGGTCACTCTACAGTGAACTCTATTTTCCTAACAGTGAACTCTTCCTTTATATTCATTTATCCTCCCAAGTAATCTTTTAGTGATGCTTGGTTCAATGCATCCCCTTAGAACTACAAGGAAAACCATACAAACAACTAACATAAGCCAAAACATATCATCATAGAGGCATAGTACAACATAGACTTAGTTAAGACAAGACTAAAAGGACATTACAATAAACTCCTAGTCAATATGCACATATACTTATTTTTTTCTTCGCATCGCACCTTTTAAGGCCTAACTCATGCCCACAATCTAAGTCTACTAGTGCAATGTTAATGTAAGGCCCCATAACCTCACACATACTTTGTAAACCTATCATAAGACCCCAAGCCGTTACATCCAAATCATATATCAACATAGTAAGAGAGGACAACTTCATTTATGTCAAGTAAGACCTTCACCATATAGTTAACAAGAAAAACATCATGCATAAAGACTCATATCATGTACATCTTCATAACAAGTAGATGAAGACTACAATATCATGCATAAAGGACACATACATAGTGACATGCATTAGAACACCTTCCTAAGACTTCTTAAAAAGTCACTTGTGCAATGTCTAGATTGGTTCATTACTTCCACGTATCCTAATTAACTTACCTTAAGTCCTTCTAGTAAGGATTCTATTCCTTTACTTCCATTGTCCATTTTACCTTTAGGGAAACTATAGCCTCAATCGACACTAAGACCATAGGTGCTAAACATGGAATTTGGTGTTATAGAGCCTTACACCAATGGAAGGTGTACCTACCTAGCCAAGGTAGAACATTAACATACATCCTAGCATCCTAAGCGGATTCACTTTTCTAGATCCTATTTGGCAAGCATATTTTATGGAACATGGGGAAATTATGGAAATATTAACTCTATACCCTTTGTTGGATCATGAGGGTATCCATTCCATTAGGAACGTAGTGAACCCTACCTCCCCTACTTGGGAATGTGTCACTCCCTCACATGAGGACCGTAGTGAACCCTACCTTCTTATTTGGAAAGTGTCACTCCCTCATCTACAAGTTCACTCGGTGCTAAGCTAAGTTTCCTTTATTGAAAAGACTTTATTACATTTATTTATAAAAATATAGGCTTAGGATATTCATTATTCATATACTTATAGCATATTCAAGAACCTATCTAGTTTAGGAGTATTCAATGAGACACCTCTCAATGTCTCCATTAACTAGATCATCATTCATGTGTTTGAATGTATACATAGACGTGAGCAAACCTTTCATATAACACATAATGCCACACATGTTCATATATCAATACATCAGTCTATAGGCATAACTATATGACCAATCCTTTCATACCTACTAAGACACTATGCACATTCATACTTCCTCCTTTCATATACATCATATTCATAACATGTTCATATATTCATCTTTCATATACATAGAAACCAAACCTAGGAACAATACTATCAAGATACACATGTCAATGTATATACAACGTTCCATACCCTTGTCCATACTAGTACACCTATCAAGTCATCCTAGTAAGGAATACATAACATACTTCACATAAATATACTTTACATGCATAGTAATGGACACTAGTGAATATGAGATCCACCTTTCATTTAGACTCAATGACCTATACTACTAGTAACATGCATGTAAGTGGAGTTTACGTACATTGACCAACATGATCACATAACGCTATCAATAACTTCTCGAGGCAGCCACCCTCTTAGACCACATTACACTTCCAAGTACATGGCACACAACACATAATAGCACAGGAGACAAGACAATATATATATTATATCAAGACTCCATTTAGCTATTTACACTTTCATATAAGGGGTACATGGGTAGAGTCTATTAAGCATTTTAACACATCAATGGCAGCACATATACAATACCCTACCATTAATATACACATGCTCATACAATATCCATACAACCTAGATCACAACTTGATAGGAAGATAGGCAGAATTACTCATAAGGTGATCATTTAAATCTCTAAATCATATATTCATCAATTTTTGTTAAAGGCCATGGTCAGCACATATATAATGACAATAAAATAAACACGCCACCATAAGCAGACCATACCACACAATGCCGTACAAGGCTTCATCAACATTACTATAAAGAAATAAAGAAGTAGAAGAGGAGAGGTAATAAGCATTCTTAACAATTTCTAACCCTTTGATAGTCAATTATCAATACACCTTATTCATAAATAGAACACATATATGGAAGTAGTAAAATTTAATTTAAACATTGATACTATAACATAATACAACACATCAACATACTAGGAAAGTAGAATAACATAGATCATTAGCTAATTTCCCTTGCATTGATTTTTAGATCATATTTAATAAATAATTGTTAGTCTAAGGAAGTAGCTAAACCTGCATTTAACCATATGGAAATCATAATTACATACCTTCAAAATTAAGATTACAACATAGGCATTTAGGCTTATCGATTTGCTAGAGTATAGAAGAATTTACCAATACTATGAACTCTCTAAGGCTTTGATCATAATTAATATTTTATCAACAATAAACTCAATAGTAAGTAGCTAATTAGATAAGAAATCAAGACTAATTCTGAAATGCTCAAACTTACTTCTCAAATAAGAAGTAAAGTGGTTGAATCAAGTAAAGAACCCAACTAATGAGGTTAGGATCGTTCCCACGAGGAAAATAGTTTAGACTTCACATCAATCTATTATTACTATTATTTAGTCAATTATTTCCTTGGAAAACAAAGACAATAAAAGGAAGGTTTTTTTTTCTAAATGAATGAAAATAATTAGCTAAATCAAAGTAGACAACTAGCAAGTTCAAATGTTGGAGTTTAATCAGTTAATAAAAGTAACTAGGGTTTACGTGTTCCCCACAGGTTACTAACTTGATAATTCTAACTATAACAATTCTTTCCTAGTATCTTGAATGCAAAGTGATAAGTTATGTATTTATGAATTCTTGGTCCGGCATCGAGAAAATTTCACTCCGCACCTTGGTCTGGCTACGTGCGTTGCTATACTAACCCATACCTTTACCTCATATTAAGCATTGTATTCGATATTTGACTAAGTTATTACCTCGTACCAATAAATACTAGCCTATTAGATAGTATATACTGAATCTATGGTGATAATTCTTTTCCTATTATCTACCTCCTTGGTTTGGCAAGTAGCATTAAGGCGATTCTAAAGTTGGCCATCCGTTAAAAAGACTTCTAAGCGAAAGAATTATCAATACATGCAAGACACTATTCTAGAATTGTTATTTTAGTTAGATTTTACCTTATTATTCACCCATGGTTCCCACAACCTTAGTTTTGGAGTTTAGTTACTCATAGTCATAATCACAATATTCATATATATGATATAAGAATTCATGCACTTACTTCAATGAGAAAGAATAAAATCCAGATATTTACTTGATTAATCGACAAAATCCTCAACAATCAACTCCAAAGAAAAGTGTAACAATCCAAAGTCTAATATCCAAATTAATCTACTAACAAAGAATATAACATCAATGTGTTTTTCCAATAAAGCGTCTAACCGTATGAGAGTCTAACCATATGAAGTCTAACTATATGTGAGTCTAACCCAGAAATGAGGTTTTTACAACTATTTATAAAAAACAAAAACCTAATAAAACAAGGACTCTAATTGCTGGAAATCTGTCAAAACGCAGCTGGGTCGACGGACCTCGTGACGGATCGTCGTGGTCACGATGGGCCGTCATGGACTCCGTTGTCCTATACTTTGCAAATTCTTCTTTTCTATCTTCATTACCCTCGACGGTAGATATGACGGATCGTCACAGGCACAACAGTCCGTCAAGGGTCTCCATCCCATAACACTTAAACTCTTGAAATTTGGGTACTGGGACTACTTCTCTGATCTTCACAACTAACCAGCAGGATGGATCGTCATGCCTATGACGGTCCGTCACGCACTTCGTAACCCCACACTTGGTCAGAATTCCCCATCTTCCTTTAGTAGCTTCACTACGATGCCATCTACGGACCGTCACAAGCACGACGGACCGTCACAAGCTTCGTAGGTGGTACTTTTCTGCATTTCATGCTCAAAAACTTCCGCGTTCATCTTTAGACAGATTTCCTGCAAGTAAAAAAAACTTACATAAAAATTAATACAAAAAGGCTTTTGGACACACACTAAACTTAAGGAAAAAGCATTAAAAATACCGTGAAATCACGGTATGTCAACACCCTCAACTTAAATTCGTTGTTTGTCCTCAAGCGACGCACTATGACTCACTACAAAATCATTGTACAATAGTATCCATTTTTTTCTTTTCGCAATCATTTGGCTATCAATCCCGATCAGTCTCATCATATTTCTGCATGTTATCACTATTAGGTTTGAATTATGTGGAATCAGACCATGACACAGACTCACCACGCACTATCACCTATCCTCTTAAATTTCTCACCGAGGTGCTAATATCTCCGGTATTGCAACTAGTGTCCTCACTTCAAAACAACATCCTCATTTTTCACACAATGCTTTCAGTTTGTGTATAAGGATTACTTTTCGACACTCACTCTCAGAAGAAATTCACAACTCATTCATACATATTGCCATAAGATTGCCATTATTTTCACTGCTTTAAGTTCCCTATACAACTTTTAGGATCACGATAGGACTTTCTTAGCTTGTAACATAGGCTCAGGGTCAGGTAGGGTATATTTAGGTATACTTTAGTGACTTTTTTNCCCAAAGTTGGGTCAGGGCCATAAAAAGGTTGTTTACTGCATTAGCCACCCTCAACTTATGCTTTTGGCATAAGCTGAGGTGCACATGTCCAAGGAGGAACCAGGGCCAACACATTATTCCCAAAAAAGATCAGTAGGGGTGAAAAAGAAAGGTCTAGTTTAAGCTCAAATCATTTGGATCAAAGAAGGATTAATTTCATTTGTTTTTTTTATTCAGGCTTAATATGGGCTATACTGAACAAGGGCTTATGATCCTTTCCTAATTGTCTATTACAGATTATTTTTAGTAGGACTAACCAGGCAAGTTCTAGCTCAGTACAAATAGTGGACTATTCAAATCTTCCTCTCACTCACTTGACATCTCATTACTCTGCCAGATTATCTGACACCTAGTTTTAATTTTAGAATTACGTTCATGCACAGGTGTATCACTATGTCATGCTTAGAGTCACACATTTATCAATTACTATTCCTAGTCATGCATCATTTTCATTTAATCATGATATTATTTTAGCCATCATGCTTCAGAGTTATACTATGTATACAATATATAGACATGCCAGTTCAACAGTAAAAATGATCAGTCTCTTGGGGAAAAAGAACACAGGCAACAAAACCCCAAAAGAGGATAGTGAATTGGGCTACTCAGACTTCACCCTAGCACTCATTTTCCATTTACCCCACCACCAACAAAAATACATGAAATTGTCCCCAATGCATAAAAAAATTTAAATACGAGAGTGGTAGGTGAAGCAAACTTGGGGCGCAAAGCGCCGACGATCAACAAGCTGGTGGTTCCGGTTCCCCGGAACCCACAACCTCTATAATATGGACACCCTCAGTAGTGTCCTCATCAGCAACAGCACTATCAGCAGTGCCTCCCGCTATATCAACATGTCTGGATATAGATGCCCCAGCAGCTAAATCTACAGCCCTCATCCGACGCGCCTCCTCATCAGCAAGCGAGGCTCTCCTCGCAGTCTCTATCTCACGGCGCTCCTTCTTCCGTGCTCTAGTCTCATCCTCTTCTCGACCCCTACGCCTCTTGGCATGCTCTCGAGGGGGAGGTGGTGGAATCTCAGAAGTGGCGAATAAGGCCGACATCACTGTGTCCTCAGCAGGCTCTGCAGAACAGGCCTCAGACTCAAGCACCCTAGCCTCTAGGATCATATCAATGTCTGCTCGAACACGCTCGACCGCAGCCTGAAGGGTCCACACATCCACCTGAGGGGCTGGCCGGGCTAGCACCCACAAGTCAAAAGCGTCCAAGCACTAATGAACCTCAACGATCTTCCGCTCTGTGTGCTGGACCATTCTATGCTCCAAACGCTCTTCTGCCTCAGCAATAGACCTCTGCATCCAAGACTGGATGTGATGCAGAAGTGTATCCATCTGTGCCTCTAGTTTCTGGACCCTAGCAAGCGGGACCAGAGCGGGGAAAGGGGCTGAGCGAGAGGAGCTCGGGGAAATGCTACTACCCGAGATAGACTCGATCGGGGTAGTGTCAGTGGTTTCAGAAGAAGCCTGCGTCACCGTGCGAGCCTGTGCTACCATATACGCTAGATTGTCACAAAGTGGAGGCAACTCTGGACGGGGCCTTGTGTGTGGAGCCAACTCATTGGCCTCATCCCTGATGAGGCCGATATCAATAGTGCCAAGCGGAGTCTTGAGCTGATCAATGTACCAGATGGGCACACCTGCGGACCTTTATAAAGAAAATATCATGCACGGAAAAGGGTAAGTAGTTGTGACCTTAAAATCCCTCTCGTGCATGACCTCCTGTAGAAGCCAAGCAAAGTCCACCTCAACAGACAAGTGAATGTCAGGTTAGCCTTCTTATTGGCTCCCTTTGGCTCGGTTGCCCAATCAGCACCGTCTCCATCAACAGACAAGGGCAAGGCCATCAACCTCTTGGTGGTCTCTCTCAGTGATGGTTCACACAAGAATTAGCCATCTTTGAGAATTTGCCAACGGTAGTCAAACTCGGCGGTGAGAGGGTTCCGGTTGACATTAACATCCTCGGCGTATAGATACTGGCGGATGGCAGGCAGGGAGATATCAATCTTAATGCCACGTACTCGGACATGCTCTAGTGGGGCCTTTTTGGCGGGGGCAGCCTGCCTATTAATCTGTGATCAGAGAGTAGCCACGTAGGAGGTGTAGAACTCTCAGAACAACTCTTTACTATAACGGCCCAAAGAACGCGCTGTCCACTCCAGTCGGTGTCTTGTGAAGAGATTGTGGATCTCTGGCATAGTAGGGAGACTTCCCGTAAGGACCCGCCTCTCTAATGTAAGGGTCCGTGTCATGAATCCTTTCTCATTCAGAAACATTGCGTCTGAATAAACTTGATACTGCCCGTCGACACACCACCAGTTGGGCTGATCGGCAACCGGGGTGAGAGCACGAGTCGGTGAGCCGAAAGTGGATTTACAACTTTCAGCCTCATCAGACGAGGTGAACTGTGCAGCTATGGCGGGTGCAGGGACTTCCACAGACCTGGAGGCTTCCTCCGACCACGAAACTCTTAAGGAGCCAGACGCTCCTTCTTCATGAGTAGATGACCCAGAAGGTGTGCCGGTCAGTGTGCGCTCCTCATAAGACTGGGAGATAGTGACTACGCCGGACGCCACCTTTTTGGGTGTGGCTCTAGCAGCACATGCAACTCGGGATGGGGTGGCAGTTCCTGGGGGCACGTACTCGGGGTCACGCTCATCATTAGAGCCAATGACTAGGCAAGCAAATGGGGCGATAGACGTTGATCGCCCACGTGCGTAGACTCGATCTTGTTTTGGTGCCATTAGAGATAGTACCTATAAGGATTCAATATTAGTACTAGAAGGAGAAAACAAGACAAGCAAAATGACACAAAATAAATAAAAGTGTCAAGATGTAATGACATTTCCATAGTAACAGTACGATGGACCAGGTGATGGCTCGTTGTGAGTACGACGGACCGTCATGGGGTCCGTCATGTCTTACTTAAACTATGTTTATGTGGAGTCCCCTGAAGGGAAGTCTCCAACAGTTATAACGGATAAGCAGGATGGACCTTCGTGATGACGACGGTCCGTCGTCGATGTCCATCGTGGGACACTTGGAACAAGTATGGGGACCCTTAGGGTAGAGGTTTCTTACCATCATGACAGTTTATGCAGGACGGACCGTCGAGGATGGTCCGTTGTTGGTGTCCATCAGAGGACACTTGGAAAAAGTATGGAGACCCTTAGGAGAGTGTCTCTGACCGTCATGACGGTTATGCAGGATGGACCCTCGCGGGTATGACGGTCCGTCGTAGGTGTCCGTAAGACGACACTTGGAAAAAGTTGGAGACCCTTAGGAACAGGGTCTCTGACAACCAGAACGGTTGTGAAGGACGGAACGTCGAGGGTATGACGGTCCGTCGTATATGTACGTAAGAGGACACTTAGAAAAAGTGAGAAACCCTAAGGAATAGGGTCTCTGACAACCAGAACGATTGTGAAGGACGGACCGTCGTGGGAACGAAGCTCCGTCGCATGTGTCCGTTGGTAGACACTTGGAGAAAATTGAAAAATAGGGTGTTGGGGATGTTGGAACGGACCCTATGACGGTCCGTCGTGGGTACGACGGTCCTTCATCAGGGTCTCGTTCTGTCATTCAGTGACAAAACTGAGGATGCAACATTCATTCTCTGACTCATATGGAATACTTAGTGTTAACCTATACGTTTCTACCTAAATTCCTAGTAAACTAGCAATGCTAAAGCACCTATTTCTAGAGTTTTAACTGGGCAATTTAAGGATTCTCAACCTAGGTTAGACAAAATTGGATCAAAGGATGAAGACCCATAAGTAAGAACTATGCTAATACTAATTGAAAAACAAAAATGCAATGTAAATGGGTATAAATCAGAGACACATACCTGAGAACAGGAGAAAAACAAGCGAGAAAGGTACTTGGTGATCAAGAAGAGAACCACAGCAGCAGACTTCGACTAGTAAAGAGTGGATTTTAGAAATTGTGGAATTTGGGGATATGATCGGTTGAAAGAGAGCTAGAAAATGGGAAGTTTAAAAGGGAGGGAATGGGAGAAAGAGGTAATGAAACCGTTCAAATAAAGGGTAGGGGGTTTTATAGGTTGAAAATTTCTAAAAGTTCCTAGCCGGGTTGGGTCGGGTACGCTCATTAATGACGCAACGAGTCAACGACGATGGTCCGTCGCAATTGCAAAGGTGCGTCGTTGGTTCTGTCGTGTGTGCCCTAGTTTTGAAAATAAATGAAAGACGTACTTGGCACGACGGATTCATGCAACGGTCCATCGCGTTCGTGACGGGACGTCGATGGGTCCGTCAGTGACTGCTGCAGAGTGATTTTCTGCAGAATTTCCTAGTGATGTGCCTGCAAATTTAAAATCCATTAGTAGAAAATGCTACCATTAATAGAAAGAAAAACTATAAGTATTGGGTTGCCTCCCAACAAACGCATGATTTAACGTCGCGGCACGACTGAGGACACTTGATTACTCAGCCTTCATCAAGATGGTATGCCTCGATCACTTAATTTGCCGATTCAGTATGCCCAAAATATAGTTTTATTCGATATCCATTAACCTTAAACCGAACTCCCTCCTTGGTTTCTAACTCAACTGCTCCCTGACGGAATAATTGGGTAATCAAGTAAGGGCCAGTCCATTTGGACTTGAGCTTGCCCAGAAACCAACGCAACCTAGATTGTCTAAAAGCACCAAATCCCCAACCATAAACTCTAGTTTTTCACTTTTTAGGTCATAATCCTTCTTCATCTTTTCTTTGTAGGATATAGCAGTTAACGATTGGAGCTCACCACTCTACCTCATGGACCTACAAATGTTGAAGGTCGCTTCTTCATTGTTCAACCAAAATTTCATCTTCCCCTTTTCCATCTCAACTAAGGCTCTACCCGTAGCAAGGAATGGCCTCCCAAGAATAATAGGCACTTCAAAATCGACTTCCCAATCAAGAATAACAAAATATGCTGGAAATTTGAATGACTCCACTTTTACTAGCACATCATGGAGTATCCCTATAAGCCTTTAAACTGTTCGATCGGCCATCAGTAGTCGCATGGAAGTGGGCTTTGGGTCAGCCAAACTCAACTTTTTGTAAACGAGGGGGCATGAGATTTATGCTTTCCCCAAGATCACATAATGCTTTTGCAAAATGTAATGAACTGACTGTACAAGGAATAATGAACCCACCCGGATCTTTTTTCTTTTGTACGAGAGATCTTGTAGCAATACCACTACAATGTTGCATTCTATCATCACCCTCGCAAGTGACCGATCTTTGCTTTTTAACTAGATCATTCATAAACTTGGCATAACCGGGCATTTGTTCTAGAGCTTCTACCAAAGGGACATTGAGAGAAAGCTGCTTCAACATTTTTATAGAACGCCGCTATTTACCATCCTCGGTCTTTTTCACTAATCTCTGAGGAAAGGGGGGTGGTGGTCTAGGCATGGGAATTACCTTTATAGGCACTTCAGAATCTTTTCCAGTGTTATCTTCTACTTCACCACTACCCTCTACCACCTTATCATTATCTTTTATCACCTTTTCCTCCTTAGACGACATAGGTGGGTCAATGGTCTGCTTACCACACCGAGTAGTAATTTCCATACAGTGTACGTCACTTTTCAGATTTTAGACAGTGTTGCTACGAAGAGTGCCCTGTTTCCGTGTGTTCACAATTGCAGATTATTGGGCCATTTGCAACTGAATCTGCTTAATTGATATTGCATGTGTATCCATTTTCTGCCCAATACCCGTTAAATCACTCCTTAACTCTTTAATGTGCTCATCATTTGAATCGAACCTCCTCGTCATTTTGTGCAACATATCCTCAACTCGCTCCATACTATCTCCACTATCCTTAGGATTAACTTCATGATTTTGAGGAGGGACATAGGGCCCATTCCTATCATTTCTGTTACCATAGTTACCCCTGTTAAAGTTGTTGTCGCGGTTGTAGTTTCCATCTCGGACATCATTACCCTCACGGTTATAGTTACCATAGATCCGACCTTAGCTTCCTTGACCTTGGTGCCAATTCTCTTGATTTGAGCCTTGGGCACTCGGTTGGAAACCCCCCATCTGTTCATTTACCGCATAGGAATTCTCCTCATAATAACACTCATCATTTGGTGGTGGTGGTTTAGATAAGTAGTTAACTGCATTTATCTTTTCTGCACCCCCAGTGATATGTTTTAATACCAACCCAAGCTCAGTTCTCATCTGAGCAATCTCTTCACGAATCTCATATGTGGCTGCGTTGTGAGTGGATTGCACTGCGAAGGTATTTCTCCCAGTATCTGACTTACTAGTACTCCAAGTTTTATTGTTCCGGGATATTTTCTCTAACTTTTTGGCAATCTCAGCATAAGGAAACTCCCCATAAGAACCACCTGGTATAGTATCCAACACCGCTTTATTATTATCATCCTATCCCCGATAGAACTACTCCTTCAGTGACTCATCATCTATACAGTGATTGGGGACGCGTCTGAAAAACGAGGTGAATCTATCCCAAGAACTACTAATTGACTTTCCTGGTAGTGCCACAAAGTTGTTCACTCTGTCTTTGTGGTTTAGTTTCTTGAATTCCGGATAGTAGAGTGCTAAGAAAACGTCCCTTAGTTGGTTCCAAGTGAAAATTGAGTTATAAGGGAGCTCAATGAACCAAATAGCAGCCTCTCCCGTCAGTAAGAGTGGAAACACTCTTAGCCCTATTACATCAAGGTCCAAGTCAGGCGTCCCTACACAGCTTTTACACACTGCCCTTACCTTATCTATATGGGCATGTGGATCCTCAGAAGGTAGCCCTAAAACAAACCTCTAGCAGTGAGCATTTGCATCAAGCTACTAGTTACCACAAAGGTGTTGCCTGGTGGTAGAGGGGGCAAGACAAGTGGCCCATCGTAGTCTGCTATATTGTCATAGCCTGTGTAGTATTCTTGGGGCCGTGGAGCAGGATTTTGTCCACTCTGTTGGTTTTTACCCGGAGCATCGCTTAACAACTGACCATGAACATCAACCGGAGCTGGGATATTCTTTTTTGGATCATCATCATTAATACCCAAGTTTCGATTCATGTTGCGTAGTGTACTCTCTAATTCGTGATTGTAGTGCAACAAGGGTTCTCTTCCTCTCCGTGTATTTGGCATACAAGGAAGAAAGTTCTGCAAGAACTAAAAAACACAAGAAACAAAGTAAAATCAAGAAAATATCGACTAAACTGTAGTAGTAAGTTTAAGTTAATCTAAAAGATACTTTCCCCGGCAGCGGCGCCAAAATTTGATACGCTCAAACTTACTTCTCAAATAAGAAGTAAAGCAGTCGTATCAAGTAAAGAACCCAACTAATGAGGTTAGAATCGTTCCCACGAGGAAAATAGTTCAGACTTAACTTCAATCTATTATTACTATTATTTAGTCAATTTTTTCCTTGGAAAACAAAGACAATAAAAGGGGGGGTTTATTTCTAAATGATTGAGAATAATTAACTAAATCAAAGTAGACAACTAGCAAATTCAAATGTTGGAGTTTAATCAGTTAATAAAAGTAACTAGGATTTACGCGTTCCCCACAGGTTCCTAACTTGATAATTCTAACTATAACAATTCTTTCCTAGTATCTTGCATGCAAAGTGATAAGTTATGTATTTCTAAATCCTTGGCCTGGCATCTAGAAAATTTCACTCCGTACCTTGGTCCGGCTACGTGTGTTGCTATACTAACCCTTACCTTTACCTCATATTAGGCATTGTATTCGATATTTGCACTACACCATTTTCGGCCTACAGCAACACCACGTAAGTGTAGCCTAAACTAGCAAAAAGTGTGGCCTTTGATAAAAGGCTACACTTTTGGACATTCAGCAACACTTTTTAGGGGCTGCCAAAAAGAAGCGTAACCTTTGACATTAGGCAACACTTTTTAAATGTTGCCATCTTTGGCTACACTTATAAAGCGTAGCCAAATAGGTATAAGGGCAAGCTTTGAAGACGTGCATTAGCAACACCTATTTTTTGATAGACTACACTTAAAAGCGTTGCCTTTTCAGATTTATTGGTCAC